>NC_133063.1:61071142-61390309 GCF_048771995.1 Taeniopygia guttata | reverse complement strand
AAGGGATGACAGCTACTTAGTCTCTTTGTACTAGTGATTTGGACTATATGGGGGTTGGGTGTAAACTGTGTTTGGTTTGGTATATTTTCCTGCATCTCACATAGGTTAAAGGAGAATTATCATAATTAGACCTTTCATTTGACATTCTTTACTAATTCTAACTTGTATCTGAACATTATTGCCTAAGATTCATTAAAAGCTCTGTTAATAAAAAAAAAATTAATTTCTAATACATTATGTAGCTTTTAAGTGTCTGTGTTTAAAAAAATAACAGTTTTGCATGTTTTCTATCTTACTTAGAAGAGCAGTTGCCTTTTATTTTTACAGAGAATGGAAGACATAACTCTTTCAACAATTTGATGAGTTTTGTTTATTCAATCTGTCCCTGGAAATCTATAACTAAAAGGTCAGACATCAAAAGATTTATGCTTTCTTTTATGTGATCTTTTTGTAAAAGATACTTCCTTTCTCTTCTTTTTATGCTTCTCCTTTATGCTGTTTGTTTTCTGTTTACTGTGCAGATGTTAGTTAAAAAAAAAAAAAAAAACAAAAACCAAACCAAACTTCCTGCAATCAGAAGAAAATAATTCACTCACTTTTCAGATTGCAGCAATTGTGAAACAGAGTAACCAGACAGGGCCAGCAGCCAAAATCCTCTCTGAGAGGCCCACATGCACCAGTGAGCCTTGTAAATCTTTTTTAAACTCAGCCTCAGTCCTGGATTTATTTGTTTTTCTAAGCAGACTGATCTGGCTCCCTTCAGGCCCTACAAAATGATCTGTCACTGTCTACCCAGATAACCTGAGGCAGCCAATAATAAAGTCAGCTCACCAGGCTTTCCAAATGGGCCTGGTATCTTAGATCATGTAAAACCTTTTCACTTATTAGGTTTCCACCTCAGGGTCCCCTCTGCCTCTCTGCCTTTCCCTGGTGTACACACATGTGTGCAGCTGAAGTTGCCTCCTGGGAAGATTTTGGGCCAGTCACGGAGGAACTTGGTGATTTGATTCAAAAAAACTGAATGTTTCCCAATTAAAGAAGAAGGTCCCTGCTTTAGTTTGTTCCTATATTGATGCTTGTGTTCTTTTAATAGCCTTGGAGGCTGATGATCACAGCTGTTAAAAACTTTCAGCCTTGAATCAGAGAGTAATAAAAACTTGGGACTTAGTTAAGTGCAGGTCTTCACCTAGCACTAAAATAGAAGATTGTTTTTGTATTGGAGTAAATATTAGATTATTTGAGATTAGGTTTAGATAACCCCAAAGCAATGAAGAAATTATTTATGTTAGGCGTGTCATAATCACAGAATCACAGAATCAGAGAATCAGAAAAGCTGGAAGGGTCATCTGGTCCAACTTCCCTGCTCAAGCAGGATCATGCTAGAACACATGGTGCAGGACTTTGTCCAGATGGTTCTTGAATATTTCCACTGAAGGAGATCTCTGGACAATCTCTGCAAGATTAGCTACTTGCCCTGTAAAGTTCTTCAGCATAATAACAGTGAAATAAAAGGTATGACAGAAAGCAGAATTTTACTTTCCAACCTATATCTCCCCAAGATTCCCAGAGAATTTATGCATTTTCCCTTACAGTTTCTATCTTGGTTGAACGTAATTATTTTTCATTGCATTTCTCTTTGCTACGCTGCAATATTAGAAAAAAGTATGGTTTGACACATTTCCATTAGCAGAATAAGGACCTTAGTCTGATCACTCCGGTTTTAAATCTGGGCGATACAATTCACCTGCTCTTTACGATGCCCATAACCTCATGTGGCAATATGTATTTTCCAGCCAAGGATCAGTGTAGCAGCATTTTCTGCAAGCTTCACAAAATCAGAGGTGATGAATCAAGCTGATGACCTATCACTTCAGATGGAGGTGTTCAAAAACACAGCAACTGACCCAGTGATCTGAGTTCAGAAATGAGGCCTTATCGTATGTTTTTGTTACCCATACTCTCAAAGCTTCACAGTTTTATCTTAGTTTCCTGACAGCATTCACTGCCTAGAAGTCAACAACGGCTTTGGCTTTTTATTGGAGCTCTCTGGTGGCTTTTTCTATCACACAAATTAAGTGCAGAGAATGGTTAACCCACAGCTGAATCCCAAGCTAGAGATGTAACCTGTATGTTTCAGATGCTTTCATCCTCCTCTGGAGAAAAAGTGGTGTGAATCTTTGCTCTGGAACAAGACGTGTTCTTGGTTTTCTAACAAAAGTGTTATAACTGAAAGGTTTTTAATGAAATTGAGATACAATATAGACTCTCTCTATGGCTTTGACAGTATTACTTTGACCTTGATTTTTATGGGATGGGAAGGGAAGGGAAGGGAAGGGAAGGGAAGGGAAGGGAAGGGAAGGGAAGGGAAGGGAAGGGAAGGGAAGGGAAGGGAAGGGAAGGGAAGGGAAGGGAAGGGAAGGGAAGGGAAGGGAAGGGAAGGGAAGGGAAGGGAAGGGAAGGGAAGGGAAGGGAAGGGAAGGGAAGGGAAGGGAAGGGAAGGGAAGGGAAGGGAAGGGAAGGGAAGGGAAGGGAAGGGAAGGGAAGGGAAGGGAAGGGAAGGGAAGGGAAGGGAAGGGAAGGGAAGGGAAGGGAAGGGAAGGGAAGGGAAGGGAAGGGAAGGGAAGGGAAGGGAAGGGAAGGGAAGGGAAGGGAAGGGAAGGGAAGGGAAGGGAAGGGAAGGGAAGGGAAGGGAAGGGAAGGGAAGGGAAGGGAAGGGAAGGGAAGGGAAGGGAAGGGAAGGGAAGGGAAGGGAAGGGAAGGGAAGGGAAGGGAAGGGAAGGGAAGGGAAGGGAAGGGAAGGGAAGGGAAGGGAAGGGAAGGGAAGGGAAGGGAAGGGAAGGGAAGGGAAGGGAAGGGAAGGGAAGGGAACTCTCCAGAACTGTCACAAGGAGGTTTGTCCCAGAAAAGTGTTGTACTACCTGTTGGATGGCCCTCTTTTCCTGTAAAATGATGTTCTTTCTGATGGTATGTTCTTACCAATAGTCCTTGCTTGGCTCTATGACTATCCAGCTATCAGTGTTTGAGACACGTACATTAGCCTCTTCTGTTCTTCTAAAAGGCATGGGTGGCCTTTAGACTATGAGTAGGGGAGTTTAAGATCACTTTATTAAAAATCTAGATCTTTTGAGGAACAATGGCATCCCAAATAGACCACCTCTATTATAAATTGTTAAGTGTTTATGTATCTGGCATTAAATATACAAAAAAAAATTATATTTTCTGAAAAGAAATCACAAGCTAGGGATTTCAGCACAAGTTCTTAATGATTTCACTGGAAATCATGTACCCATTTATCCTTAATAACTCTGAAATTCTCAGTAAATGCAATTGAATTGAATTTCTCAATTCTCAATAAATGCAAGCACATTCATAACAATAAGGTTCTGATCTTTTAGCCCATCACATAGAATTAGGACAAACAAGGCAGGAGAAGAGAAAAAAAGAGATTAAGGAAGTCACCCTATGGAGAGTAAAAATCCTGAGAAAGTCAGTTTCTACAATACAGTGTAAAGAACAAAACCAAAAAATAATTTACTGCAAATATCAGCTGCTTAAATAAGTTTGACAATTTTGTAGAAGAGTTTCACAGGGCTACTCATTAAATATGAAGTTAAAATTCCTATCAATTAGTTGACTAACTATAATCAATCAAGGCTCTAGTCTTGTTCTTGTGATCTATCCTGTTTCCTATGTTTTTAGGGAAACACATCATGGTAGAAAAAAATCATTATGGAATTCTGTCATTCACACCATAAGTTAGAATAAATAGTCACATGTTATCAATGTGAAAACTATCATACATCAAAAAGTAAGTAGGTTCATTTTACATTTGGTATATGTGGTATGATTTGGCAGATTTCTAGTAAGGAAATCTGCCAAATATGCTCCTAGTGTTCATATACTTGAATGAGGCAATTCACTACCAAATTTCTGCTCTGAAGCATAGCATACCTAAAGGAAACAAAAAAATACATGTGCAAATGAGGGAAAATAAATTCTGCAGTGATATATCTTCTTCTTTTAAACTCACAGGCTGTGGTGTAAAAATGGGAAGATTTCCACCTTTATGAGACATACAAGCAGCTTTCATTTGACAGTACATATTCCCTTTCTGAAGACCTTTAAAGAATCATAACAAAACAAAACAAAAAAATCATACTCTGAAGAAAAGAATTTGCAGCATTTCTTTTCCATTAATACTTTATTTTTCCCTTTTCCTGGATATAAATTCATGTTGCTGGTACTTCATGGCATTTATCATACATTATATGAAAGTCTATGCATTAGAATATTTGAAATAGACTTTGACAGACTTTAAACCCAACAGCTAATAGCCTTATTTTCAGGTAAAACTTTCTAACATAAGGCTTTGTGATGACAATATGTGCCACATAAGGATGACTGGCAGACCCTAAAAGATCAATACTACTTATATATGATGATTAGTGTCAGCAGAAAAGAAAATTATTAGAACTTTATGAAAGGAACAGAGAAGTGGAGCCAGATTTGGAGCCAATTTTGAAGCAAGGCACTGGCTTTTCTGGCTTGGTAGCTCTAACATTATATATTCATCACAGATCATTTCAGCAAAATCTTATAAATTTTGTATCAGTCTGACTTGGGCAATGCCTTATGGCCATCTGTTCACATGACAGTGGAATCCCGAGTCCACACTAATTGTACACTTCCTTTACAGAAAAGCTCTGGAATGACAGGAAAGAGAACAAACTCAGTACCTGTGTCTACAGTTTACCTGGTAAAGTGCATGACAGGAGCATGAAATAAGGAGTTATTCTGGGAACAATTAATATAGGCTAGCAGAAAGGAACAATTAATATAGGCTAGCAGAAACTGCATTGAACACTTCTTCTTTTTCCAGTGCCCTGGACCTAGGGCCACGCACGTGCATGCACATGCCTTCTGAAACTTCTTACCATTTACCCAGGTAGAGTGGAAGGGATGGGTAGATCATGCTTCCTATTCAGTCAGAATAGAAAGCTTACCAAATTTGTTTGCCATTAGCGTTCTACTCTGAATTCACCTCTTTCAGCTATACAATTCTCTAAATCACCCATGCAATAAACCTAGCTTCTCTAATTACCTGTATCAGTGGGCAATCTTTAATCACTTACATGCCTCAAATTTTCATAAATTCTCTTATACTTTTATTTTGGCGCCCAGTTTTGAAAAGAGGACAGAAAATGGTGTAGAAATTATATGAACATAATTTTAAAAATCTATCAGAGTGTTGCTGACCTGCTTTTCAGAGCTCATCTTTATCATGTTTCTACATATTTTCCTAACTGAATTCCTATTGTTACATTTCTTACAAATAAGGACTCTTCTTTAGAAAATTAAGCACATATTCTTGTTCCTGTACTAAATAATCATCATAATCCTCACCAAATGTGTCACATCCATTGTTGTTATTACCTCACTAACGACATCACCTCTCTTTTGTAACTTTCATGAAGCACTCAGCACACTTAGAAACAGCATATTTGCTATTAAAATTAATTTCCTCAACACAGAAGTTACTCATCTCAATAATAATGGTCATGATGTTGACCGTGCAGAGACTTAGGCACAAAGAAACAACCAAACACAAAGGCTCATTCAAAAAGCTCTTTGTACCACTGACCAAAGTTTTGAGCAAGAGCCTAGTGACTTCTACTCATGGATCCCACTGGGGAATGCAGGTAGGATGACCTGCTTCCACTGAATCAAAATCCCTTGGAAACTTCAACAGTTGCATCATGTAGATTTAAGTGTTACATCCAGGAGTTCTTTAAGAGCAATATCAGACACACTGAGATTTTGGACCTAAGAACAATTCCCTGAAAGCACTAACAAATAAAAGGTTCAAGGAAATAAATTGCCACGGTCATGGGGAAATTAACCACAGGAAACTGAGAAGGGGAAAAACAAGAGAGAGACAGAGAATGAAGGAGAGGTTTCACATTCTGTTATATAACAGTGCATGAATTCAAAACGAAGAAATAACCTTTGCCACCACACACACTTCCTCTGCCTCCAAAAAATGGTTGCTCCATTTTGGCACCACATGGAAAGAGGGAAATAAAGATAATAGATGTTAAGCCACCAGAGCTCAAGGACTGCATTCAATGTTCAAGTGGCCATAGCAGAAGAAAAAACAAAAGTGGCTATAGCTAAAGAAAATACAAACAAAACAAAGGGAACAAAAACAGGAAACAAAAGTATCATCTGAATCAAAATGAGAGTGATTCCACAGGGACAAATAAACTTGACTTTTCCTTCCCACCACATCTTGCATAAACTAAAACAGAATGGAGGAAAAAAATAGAGTAAAACCTTCCAACTTGTCCAAAAGCAACAAACCATTCCAGGAAGACTTTTCAACTGAGCCAAAATGAGTCACAATGCTAGCCAATGTCTCTCATTTTCATTATCTAATCCTAAAGCTACACAAATCACACCCAGAAGTGGTGAAAGGCGATTGACCTAATCCTTCTAGCCTTAATTTTTGCCACCCTTATTTTCAAATCTGTGATGTCCTGGCAAGAAATTGCAACCTAGCTCAGAATTATTGAATCAAACTAAATGATGACAATGGAGAAAAGACAGCCATTAGATTAAACTTCAGTTTAGGTTCTCAGTCAGCTACACCAACACCTGTACCACTCATGCAAACTAGTAGTATCTGTGTGGGGGTGGGGAAAATAGAAAAAAATCAATAACACAGCCGCTACATGAACCACTACGCAAAGGACACTTACTCATTTTTTACGACAACAAAAGGGGTTCGTAAATAAAGGAACTATTTCAAATTATGAGAATATTTGTAATTTATGAAAAATTATAAAAATATTTGAAACATATTGAAGGAAATGTTGCAGGACTTCAGAATTTTCCATGACCTCTACCATTAGTAATATCTCATCTGATCATCTCTACCAGCAGAATTTTTTTTATTATTGTCATGTTTTCAGAAATCACTACTACTTGACTAAGACAAACACACATGTAACAAATAAATGTTAGAACTGCAAATTTGAATGACAAAATTTTTAGAAGCCTTAAATTCCAACAAATCCCCCAAAAACTCAAGACAAATAGTGCACTTAAATAATATTAATGATTGTAAAAGTGACTTCACAAACCAGCATGGTCAATAAAAACTGGAGCCTTGTTTCCATCTTTTTTTCAGCTTTCAGCCTTCCACCTTTTTTCAGCTTCTACACAAAGATCTATTTCTTCATGCAGAAACAGAAACTACTAAAAGCAGAAGGCCCCACATTACTTCTTTGTTAATGCTCTAAGTCTTAGGCTTAGTCTGTTTCCTTAGGCACTAGAAATGGCCTTGTTTAGGATATATTTATGAACAATATTCATTCTTTCTTAAAAATCAAACACATTTTGAATTTGATTTAAAAGTTACCAGGTATTTTCCACGTGACAGAAGTGATTTTTTTTAGGTACTCAAAAACTGGTTTTCCTCAAGCCTCTTTTAATACATATAGGTTCTTTAATTGATATACTTTACCTAGTTTCATTTTTAAAATACCCCAAACAAATATAAACCCAAACACAGAAATTTAAAGGGCATCATATTTATCTACAGTCTCATTGCAATTCATGTACATTTTTTTAATACATAACTGGATTCTTAAAAGACCAGTGTTACCAAGGTAATGAATATCTCTGGACATGAGCAATGCTGCTGTGATGGCACTGTCACCAGTGGCACAATGCTTCAACTACTAAGAATGAGGCACAGGGGGATTCATCGTGGTCTGTGGCAACATGCTGTTGTTGAAAGAAAAGTAATGACTAAATTATTACAATGCTCCCTGTGAGCTCACATGAACATTTAATGATACTTACAATAGCTGACTATGTCCCTTATATGTTAATACATTTAATAGTTAAATATTTCAGAAAGGTAAGTGATTATTACTCTATTTGATGTCTGTCATTCACCCATGTGACCAACAGCATTGTGCCTGCTGTTCTTCGGGGGAAATGAACTGGGGAGATGTAATCTCAGCAGGCTGGAAGCAATCCAGTAACCTAGCCTTCAATCAAACACAAACACACATTATGTAAATTGTGCTCTCAGTCTCACTGCTAAAACTGATCTGGTGTCAGATAGCACTGCAGATCACTATGAAAAGCCCTTTCTACTTTTTCACTTCTAATCTTGTAAAAGAACAAAGTATACCCCAAGTATTTATCTTTTTGTTTTCAAAATCAGGGTGTTGTTACAGAGTGTTTAGCATTAGTGATTTATCAAAAACTGCTGAATACAGATCTTTCAATAAATGTCGCAGGAAGGATCTTGAGGTATTCAGCATCTCTGACAGGACCTACATATTTCACCCAAGCATGAAATCAATTTAGTTTTAAATCGTAAAGGAAAGTTCTTAAGACTACAGACATTGGCTAAGTTTCTATGCTTTGAGTAAAACTGTTTATCAGTGATAACTACTTATGTTCATATAGTGGTTCAAAACCAAAACCAGAATCAGTTTCCCTTCATGTGGGAAGTTCTGAGACATACTGTCTTCTTGACACACTCATCTCCAGGTATTTCTGAAAACAAAAAGATATCTTGAAAAACCTGCATCCTAAAGTAGTTACTTAAAGTTATTAGCTACCTGTTGCCATCCTAAAGTTATTACCAACTGAAGAGTTTGATTAGCTCCTCTACAGTCTTATTCATGTGTTTAAGAAACTCTTAGGGAGACATGAGTCAGAAACCTTTCTTGAACAGATGTGTGTCAAACACCCAGGCATTTTTTGTTTTTACACCAACTTTTATTCATTTTCTGCACCTTTAAAATCAGCAATGGAAAGAAAAGCAAAAACTGCCACACATAAATTTGCATTGCTGTCTAAGCAAGTCTAACTAAAAATCCTCCAACTGAAACTTTATTAATAAATTAACTTATTAATTTCTATTGAAGTAAAGTCTATCCAGAAACATATTGATTCCAGCTCTCATTAATATATCCAGACTTGTCTGATGTGAGTTAGGCACGTTTTTATTTCCCATGCACCTGAGCTGCTTTAGTGACTGAACAGAGTGTGAAACTGCATCCAACAGCAAAGAATCTGGTGGCACAACACAAAGTAAATACTGGTCTGCAAGCTGGTCCCACAACACCAGAGCCACAGGGTATTGGCTTTCCCACCAGTTTTGGAAAAAACTGACCCAAACATACTAGGTTTTGGCTAGTATTATTTATAAACTTCAGCCTATGCAAATCTATGTTTCTTGTCACACCTTTGTGTTTAGAGGCATCTTAGCTTATCCAAAAATGAAAGTGACAGCACCATTCTCAGGACAAATTTGGTAGAAAGAACAACACGCACATGAAAAATTTGGTGGGAAAAAAATTATTTTATGGCTGAAATGTACAGAACCTATAAGAGAGATTGGACCATAAAAAAATGTGGATACTATACTTGAAAGCATCATGAGGGAGACCCCCAGCATTGTTAAATCTAAGGCATGGGGACCCAATGTATTCTTTGTTGATGTACTCTGCATGTGATACCTACATCACAGGCATTTGCCACATTTGCCATATGTCTAAGAACTGATAAATCCATGCCCAAAGCCCAGCAAGTTATAGTGAAGTGAGAGGTTGATAGATTAGGACAATACTTGAAAGAACTCAAGAGTTTGAACAAACAGGACACAAAATGTTGGGGAGAAATTCTTGGAGGTACCTTGATAAGTCATACGTTGAGAGACAGATTGAGTAAGACCTCCCCAGGTGCAGTATCTCCGCCTTCACCAAGGACCAACCTTCCTTGCTAATGAAACCATACAATAAACTTACAATTTTTTCAATTTGAGTCCCTCTAGCTGTATCAGCACAAAATCAGAGTGTTCTCAGAGAGTGAAAGGATTCTTCCCCCCAGCTCTCAGTCAGATAATCACTTCTATTTCCTCATAATAATTTCTTTTTGTGAAATGAAAATGATTTCAAAGAACATGAACTGACAATTGAAAGCTACCATCGATGCCCACAGGATGTCATCCATCTCCCTTTCAGGAAATTAAAGCAATAACAAAGCAGGCAGAGACAGTAAAATGACGATAAAAATGTATTTTGATTAAATTATTCTGCAATAAAACTAAAAGGAATCTAAAAGCAAAGTCAGATTAACATCCTCATCATGCCTGTTGAATGACTTGAACAGAAAAACATTTCAAGATGAGCACTGAACTAGCTGCAAACAACATTAAAAGTCTTATCTTTTCCTCTTCCTTTCCTCTTCAGCTGTCATGCCATCATGATCAGCTTAAACAGTCCCATGCAACTCAAAACATCACCTGCAAAGAGAAGGAATCCCTTCTGAACACAGCACTTTCAGTAAACAATCTCTGCCAACAAAAACATTGTTCAAAAGGTGGTGAGACCTTCTTCCCCCTTTGCACTCCCTCTTTCCATAAAGCATAAAGTAGCCATTTCCTAAAAAAACAATAAAGATAAATTGATTACAGAGAAAAATGTTTTTCTCTTTCTTTAAGAAACCAAAGCAGAGATGTTACACTATGACACAAAATAACTCACACACGGACGCTAGATGTAAAAGAGGGAAGAAAAGAACTAAAATAGAGGGTTTTATTTCCTGACTCTGCTACATATAGAATTACAAAAGAGACAGGGGATTAGAGGGTGAAATAGTTACTTCTGTAACTACCCTGGTTAAACTAATAGTGTGTCAATACTTTCTACCTACAAAGACGAACGTAAAAAATCATTATTTACATTAACATTCATGAGAACTACAGTGGAAATACGTAAACATCAGAAGGCATAGAAAACTTTTAGGAGAATCTTGAAACTCTCAAAAGAGCAGGGCAATATTGGGATACAATATTAATGACTAACTATACTAAAATAATGCATGATTTATTAAAAATCCAGACATTGTTTCAAAAGACAATTTTTAATTACTTATTTTTATTCTTAGTTTTGTTTTTAGGTGAATTTTTTCCAGTGACTTGGTAAATATCTTCTAACTATATCTTATGTGTTGATTTTACACAGCCTGGTTTTTGGTAGTAGGGGTGGGTAGTGAGGCTGGCATTTGGCCAGTGTCAAACCATGATATTACGGTTTTTGGACCAATTTTGTTTTTTGAATACTTAAAAAAAACACATTCTTTGAGAGTCAAAAAAATTTCATTTGCTTTCACCAATAAATTTCTAAAATCAAACAGAATGGGAACTACAGTTTGAGAGAACAATAGACTGCCGCTGTAAACAATTGGTGAAGTTTGTTCAATATAATGACTATGGAATTAAGAAATTCTTTTTTCTCTTCCAAGAAATGAGAGTATTAACAACAAAATCTACCAAATTTGTACTTGCATAATTTAAAAAAAAAACCTCAAATTTTTCAGCAGTGGCCACATGAAGGATGACAAAAATGTAGTAGTCTTGTCAAGCTTTACATTTTGCATGAAAATGGTCTATTTCAAAAATATATTACTTAGAGTCCCAAGCTGTGAATTTAAAATCTTGCATCTGAATAAATATCATTGTTCCATACCTATAACAACTTCAAACAGGCTATACAGGAACATCTCATTGATTTTCCACATTTATGGATTTACTAGGTGTGTGATCTTAAATATCTACAGAAACATCCATCTGCTTTGGTTTAGATTTGTAGTGGTGGCGTTCTTTTTACACTGCTGTTACTGGTGTGTTTGTTGGGTTATGCTTTGCAAATCTCAGTCTTGAATTTTGCAGAACTAAAGAACCTCACTTTGTCAGAAAGTAGTTCGGAGACAAAAGTTCTCGTAACTGTAAAACTGACTAAGAGCAAAACTAATATTGGTATCGAAAGTCTTACACAATTAGGCCTGATGAACAATATCATGGTTCTTCATGCTGCTGAGAAATAAATGTATGAGATATTTATGGTTTTATATCAAGACCGCCATTTTACAGCCACTGTGAAAGTAGGTTGAAAGTACAATAGTACCTTGAGTCCTAGAAAGTAACACCACAATGTGTGGGACAACTTGGCTTCCTCTGAGGTGATAAATAGTTTATCTGTCCACATTCACAATTTATTTGAAAGAACGTTACAGGTACTTGAGCTACACAGGAGAGACAAATAAGACTGCAGAGTGAGATTAAAGGCTATAGCAGGTTCCTGTAAATTGAAAACAAACAAACAAAAAAACCCAAAGAAACCAAATTGAACCAAACCAAATAAAAAAACAAATCTAAAACCAAAACCAGAACTAAATAACCAACCAACTAAACAACAAAAAATCAGGAAAACAAAATCAAAAATCCCAAACAAAAAAATCCCAAACCAACCAACCAAGTAATGAAGCACAAAACATATTTATTATCTCTATTGATTCTATGAACAATTTGAAAGAAGTGCTAGAATTCACCTCCACAACATACTGCAAAATACTGCTACAATAAATACCCCTACATACAATAAATACAATAAATAGGAAAAAGTGAAAAAAATCATCAAGAACCATTACCATTCTGTTGCCTCTAATATTTATTTGACTAAATTGTGAAAAATACTATTTTCAAATCAAACATTGGTTTTTAAAGAACAATAATAATTTAAATAATAATGCAATTCAGACTGATGAAAGATCAGTTGTGTACCAGATGTATACAATATATTTTGTTCTGATATTTCCCTTGTCCCTTGTTGGTTATTTTTATGTTTGAGTTATACTGACAGACCTTACAGTTCCTCCCCCTTTCCTATCTTCCTGCTCTTTACTTGGACAGTGGTAGTACTTTTTATTTGTTTAAATGAACAGTGTTGTGATCAAAGAGAGACTTTCCTACTGACTATTATTCATCCCCTTTCTACATGCTCCTAAATAATTCCTTTCAGAGATAATACCTATCCCTGGCTCGCTTAGACCTCAGTTCATGCAGTTTCTTCATATAAACAATGAAAAATTGATTATTGGAACACAATAATACTTCCTGTAGTTAAGCTGGCCACAAAAGATCACAGAATCACAGAATATGAGGTTGAAGGGACCTACAAGGATTACCAAGTCCTACACCTGGTCCTTCACATCACCTTCTCCAAGAGTCCCACCATGTGCTGAGAGCATTATCCAAATGATTCTTGAACTCTGTCAGGCTGGTGCTGTGACCAGTCCCTGGGGAGGCTGTTCCAGTGTCTGAGTGTAGGCTAAGGCAAAAGAAAACTCAGTAAATAAGAAAGTTTAGATTCAAGTAATCTATAGAATAAAATACCATTTGGTATATTTTAAAGATAAATATATAATCAGGTGGCACTAGCTGGAAACAAACAGGACTGGAACTCTATTTTATCCTTGGTAGTTGCCAATATCAGAACGCTATATCAAACAACACATAGGAAGTCAAACATTTCTGTCCTGGTGAGAAATTAATAGCTGCGCCTCTTACCAAATCAAATGCATTCTGAAAATTCCTGACTGTTAACATGAATATATAACCTCAATATGTCATAATCTCACACCCACCTACCCACAAACCTGTACTGTCCAAATAATCCTTCTGCACAAAACTTATCTGTTGTATTTTTTTAAGTAGTTCCTTGCCTGAGGATAAGCTGAACCATGATCATAAAAGAAAGGAAAGCAGAATAAGAGCATGTTGTTGTTCTTTTAAAGCAGATACACTGAAGGGGTTATTATTTTATTAATGGTACTCTCACTGACATTATTCTGGTGTTATTTGAACAAACTGCCTTCTATTGTAATCTGTAGTGACACAAAGCTCTGCAAGAGACAGGATGCTTTGAACAATTCCCATTTTAGATTACGTCTAGAAATTGCATGTTTAAAGCTGAATTTACATGTTGAATGCAAATCTTTGAGACTGAACTGGCATATCAAACTGGTACAGCTGTACACAATTAGAGCAAAATGTGGCTGCTATTTCAAAGAGCCTTTCTTTTGTTGTAGTATATACTGTTGTTCATTTGTTTGGAAATATATCACTTATCTCCAACACAGAGGACTATTTGTGAATTAAGAGCTGTTGTTTCAAAAAGATTACATAATCACTGAAAAAATGTCCTACATCCCTAGCAGGTTTTTGGGTCAGAAACTGCTGTCTGGATCTAGATTTGATTAGGTTTAGAAAGTCTTCCAGCAGTAATGATTTTTGGGGTTGATGTTTCTTTGTTTTTTTTTTTTCAAATCATATTTTAGTCATGGTCAGAGCTTCCATGTACTACTTACCTTACAAAAAAAGCAAAAGGTTCTTCTCTGTGGCTATATGATGTCTTTCTATTTCTTCATCTCAGAAGGTGTCAGCTTCACTAAGGATTCCCACTTAAATTGAGCAGCAGAGGACAGTGCAGACTGAATACAAATTTGTGCTGGAGAAGTGGAACAAGGTTAGTGAAGTGTGCAGTTGGTAAGATTGATGTTGATACCCTTCACTGCCAAGTGAAATGCCAATAATGCTTGTATAGCATTTTGTGAGGGCAATGGGAGTATTGATTCCTGAGCAATAATAAAGAATGAAGCTGTTCTCTCAGGTATAAAAATATTGGCAACTGTTACAAAGAATTGACTCATAGAGGTCTGAGTGTTGGCCTATCTTAATACAAATAATTCAGGCTTCAGAAGTATTTCAAGAGCAGCCAGGCATGGTCCTCAGGCACATTCTCTTCTATTAATTTATCTGCAGCTTTCACAAGTGTCTCTGTCTATCAGCCAATTGGTCTTTGAGGTGCAGAGACAAAAATGGATTTCTGAAGGCTTGTTGGGAGACAATATGAAAAGCCAGCTGAGCCATGAATTTTTAACATATAAAATAAAAAAAAGTTACATTCCTTTCTTGCCATTTTTATGAGAAAAAGCAGAACATATGGTTTCCATGCACTCCATAAATAAATTTAACATGCATTTCATTGGGAGCTGAGATTTCTAAGGTTAGTATTTTTATTACATTGCTTAAAATAGCTTTACTCACTGAAAGAAGTGTAAAGTTCCCAGAACATGAAGCTATTAAAGGCTATAGTACAACTTACACATTTCCTAAAAATTTGCAGTATGCTGTCTGTGCTTAAACATGAATATTAAGTGTTTCCTGAAAAATTCTGAAGATTAGCTGCCTTTTGTGGTGTTGAAAACCAAACACCTTTAAATGACTTCTCACTTCTAAAATTGTGTGGCATGTCTGTTCACTCTGTTAACTAACAGGATTCTGCTCCATCACCAACTATCAAAAGTACAACAGAAATGGAAGCACTGGGAGTACATCAACACTCGTTGCACAAGCTGTGATGAAATCCACATGGTGGTGTAGAATTAGCTGCATTTCATTGGCAAATGCCTCACCCATGCTTTGTGTAATAATAAACATCTGACAGAACTGCTGCTGACTTGTGAACAATCAATTTTCTTTCAATGGCTATTAGTTACCAAAAATCCATCATTATTATCTATTGTTTTTTATTTAGCAGTAGATTTCTCACACTAATATTAGAGGCCTAATGATTTTTAATCAAGAAAACTGATTTAAAAAGGGTAAATAAAGTCACAAATAATTTCCAAAAATGAAAAATATTAATGAAGAATTCTAATTACTGGACTTAACGATTTCAAGTAGTCAATGTTTAAATCCCACTTAAAACATGACTGTTTTACAACAGACACCTTAAACCATTGTGAAGTAACTTATTTTGCCACAAATATCTCCACTGAAAGAAAATATACTGACTGGAAGGCTTTCATCCTGGTCATGCTCTTCCTGACTCAAGCACATAATGAATTTCTCAGTCTCATGGGCTCAGAAACCTTCACAAATGTCTTTTAAAACTGCGAAGAAAACTTTTGGTCTCTGAATAAATCAACAATCAAATGGGAAGAACATACAATTTGAAACAGAAGCGCAGGTGGGCCGAGTTCAGGCAAAATAAAAATGGGACAAACACAATATGTCTGGTGGAGAACCACAGGAGAAATTGCCAGTAGCCGTGACTACTGAACTACTATTACATATTAAAAAAAAACCAATGGAATTACGCATAGTTGAAAAATACTTGAAAAATTTATATTTAACATAACAAGGAGTGATTGTATCAGAACCACATGAAAGAAAGAATATTAAGGAAATTTGATTCA
The DNA here is from genome assembly GCF_048771995.1 of Taeniopygia guttata. Classification (NCBI taxonomy): domain Eukaryota; kingdom Metazoa; phylum Chordata; class Aves; order Passeriformes; family Estrildidae; genus Taeniopygia; species Taeniopygia guttata. Next base: position 61,374,184 of record NC_133063.1, on the reverse strand, counting down.
AAGAAGCAATTTATAATTCCTTTACCCTCAATAGATCCTTTTCTATGCTTTTTTAGATATCCATCCATCTATTATGTCAATAAAGGAACATAGAAAAAGGAAGCCACAGCTTTTGTCATCTAGAAGAAAATGTTCCCTTCTACAACTGATAGGCTTTGGCATTCATAACCCTGACCCATTCTTCACTTTACCAAGCCAAAACCTGGCTGAGAAAGTACTTATTTTTGATGGTTTGTTGCATATAAGATAGTTGTCTCTTTAATCAGACCTCATCCAGATTTGGACAAATAATATCTTTATTTCCTTATATATGTTAAATAACACTTTTGATAGAAGGTCACTTTTGCTATGAGAGTGAGGCACCAAAGTGGTCTACCACCTGTTTTTTTCTCAGATGTAAAGCATCTCATATTATTGTAGTAAAAGAAATTTTGTACATGCATGTATATTCACCCAATCAGCTTCTCTTTCCTTCACCCCCACAGCTAAAAATCTCTCCTATTGCCTAGAGTATGAGGCAGTTATTATGTAAATTTCCTTTATATTATGCAAGTAAATAAGAACTAAATATCTAGTATCTGTCTTTACTTTTGATTACTCAATACCGGCACCCAAAATCCACAACAATGTTGATCTGTATTTTCCTCAGTTTTTTTATGTAAAGAAAATTCACTAGAGTAAGAAATTACTCTTCCAAATGCACATCATTTTGTCTCTATTGACATAAAATTTCACCTGCCATCATATTGCCTATTAATCTATTAAAGTCATCTCATCTTTGGTATCATAAACCACTCAGTATCATTTGTATGTTTCTTTTCTGTTTTCCTTTTTTTTTATTTTCATAGCTATATTAAGAGATACTAGTCGTAGAAAAGGCAAGTGTGATAAAGATTTGAAAAGACAGGTTGTATATGTTTAGAGATATGACCTGCTTCTTAGTGTTTTCTTTAGAAAAGGTCAGGAAGTGCCATTTCTTGTGACATTCAGTTTCTCAAAAAGAGTTTTTCAGAGCCTTTGGTTCAAACTTCCAGATGGCAATCTGGTACAGAAGAAGTACAAGAGTAAAATGAAGATTAATCACCATGTGTGTGATAAGTGCTGAGAGCACTGCAGGATCTCAGTCTGGTAAAAATCCACTGTGTCAGACTAGGGGAAAACAGATGACCAAATTGACATAAAGATGCTGAGTTTTGCCCTTTGAATTCTAAAGGCTATTTCGGTTGACTAGACACCAGAGAATCATAAAAACATTAAACATCAAAAGTTGTACTATTTGGTCTTGTGTTTTAACCCTGCTGTCATGTTTTGCTTCCTTTCCTTGCCAAGGTTAGATTTTAGTACTCAAGCACAACCTAGATGAGATCTCAGTGCATTCACCAACACTAATATTTTTTTCTCCATTTACTCATGTCTTTCAAACACTGTCTAGTGATTTTAGAGAAACCAGTAGGAGGGAAGAAAAAATGTTTCAATTTGGTTTTTGTTTTTTTGTTATTTTTAATGTGTCCACTTCTGTTCTGCAGTAAGGACAGATTCCCTTCTGCAATTTGCTGAACAAAACAATTGGTGATAGACTGAAGATATTTACATTCCAGCTATAAATTCATTCATAAAGTGAATTTAGTAGTCTTGAGAGGTATTAGACTGAATACCCCAGGGACTAGACTCATTGATTTATTCACAGGACTGCTACTGTGAAATGTGAAATAATGCAAGTTGTCCTATTAGAGCGTTCCAAGCCTGACCTCCCAGAATGACCTATGAGGGGAGAGATTAGTTCAGCTTTTATGTTCATTTAGGAAAGCACTTCTTTCACTTTAATCAAAGGCAAAATTGCTTCTGAATTCAATGAAGGTTTGATCAGATCTTTGTCCTGTAAGAAAGACACTGTGACCACTGAACAAGCCACAGACACAAAAGATCAGGAAGAGATGATAAAATGTCTATGGACACATGCAGTAAATATGATAATCATACCCCTGGGCACACAGCTCTGGTCTTCGTACAAGTGTACGGGTGGCAAACGATAATTATCTGAGTGTTTTAGACCTGTACTTGGGATTTTTTAAACCTTAAATTCATGTATGGTAAGTATATGATAGAATTTTACCTGAAATACACTCTTTGTTTTTTGCTGACAAAAGAAGAGAAAAGAATCTTGAATATTTGATTCTACCAAGCACATGAATTGGGAAAGTCCCTTGGTTCCTACTTTGACACACTCTCACTCCCATCTTTACACATATGTGAAATAGGAGGTAATAACAGCTACCAAATTAGTGGATGAAAAGAAGATACAGACGGTCAAGAAAGGTAATTTGGGTTTTTACTCCAAATTTTTGAGCAAGAGATATCTTCCATGCCCATGGTATTGCACTTGTTGACAAAGCCACATACTTGTGTAACAGACCTCTTTGGAACAATAATATTCCTTCATCTTCATGCTGGTGCAATAGGATCTGTCCACTATGGTAAAAATAAAAATATTTTAAATGTATGGTAAGTATAAAAATATTTGTATTTATTTAGCTGCCAAGTGCAGTGATAGCTACTATATTCTACAGAAAACCCACTGGTGGATATTCAGCTTTCCTGAGTTCTGTTGAACTTTCATTACAAGTACCAGGATGAAAGTTACACATTTTTAAGCATGGCAACAGAAGAAATCTGGAGGTGGAGACCTTGTCAGTCACTGACAACAGGCCCTTGAAAATAAAACTACTGAGAAAAACTACTGCACTCTGAGAAAAGTTTCTGCTAGCATTTGGGAAAGGAAACAGGGTGATCTTTGTTTCCAAGACCTAAATACCCGAAGTGTCTGCCATGATCTAAACATTTTGCTAGGTTTTGATGGGCTTTTTTTTGTATTTGCCACTTTACACTGTATCTTGACACTCAAGATATTTTAAAATACTTGAAAATATAAAAGACTTAGCTGATATTGCCTTATACTTCTGCTTTCCTGCTTCTGTACCCTTTCACTCTTATTTTAATTACTTTAAAGGCATTTAAAGGTATTATTTTCTGCTGTTCTTCCTAGTTTTATCCTAGATTTAAATTACTCCTCCCCTCTTATATATACTTATCAACACTGATACTTTTCTTCTACTGAACATAGATTAGCACAGCTAGGACTTCTATCTGTATGTGGGTACTCTGCCACATAGTTCAGCAGCAGTGGCAGGACTTGTATACAGATTCCTACTGAACATTGGATTCATTACTATTGAAACTGATAAAGCCAATTTAAGAGGTTTCTTTCATCTAGCCTGATGGCAGCTCAAAGTTGGATTTTCAGTATTAACTACTGATCTGACACCCACATAAATCTTTCACTGCTGTGCTCTCAGATATTTAAGACAAACTCATGAGTTGTTACTGAAGATTCAGCTGCACAGGAAGCACAAAGGTATCCAAAATTATGTTCACTACAATAAAGCTGAAAACAACAGACAGCAACTTCTGTCTATTTAGTTATTCCCTTTGCAAACATAAGATTAAAGTTCCTCATGCCAGCCAAGCAGGGATACTCAAAACTCAAGTTTGTAAACACCACATTAAACTTTGGGAAAGGTTTATAACTCTGAAATTTTGCCAAACTGCTAAAAGCTGAAGCATGAAGATAGAAGAACACACAGAACTTGACTGAACACCCACAGAAAGCAGTGGGAGACTTTCCACACATTTCAGTCAGTAACAGCTGAAGCCATCCAACACATTTCAGAACTATTAGTATGATTTTTTTTCAGTCTCACAAGTTAAATAATATATTCAAATGCAAAACCACTTCTCAATGTGAATTAAGAGGAGTGGAAAATACAGAGCTTTTATGTAACACACATTTTTGACATTGGAATGTGGATATATCAAAACTTTCTTCTTCTAAGAAGACAAAGTAAAGTTAATTAATCATCCCCTTTTATCATCTAATTCACGTCACTGAAAACAAAAGAATCTTTAATAATACAGAAGGATTTCAACTAGACATGCTTGCCGTTAAAATATGTATTATCATCACATGACATGGTAAAAAAACTTCACAAGTGTTTAAATGTGATGTGTAGAGCATTCTATGAACATATAAAAAATGACCCTGCTTCAAAAATGTTAGACTAATTAGAAAGTACATACATAAGGGAGTGGGAGGGAGGAGAGTGAATTGATTAAATCACTGAAAAGAAAGGGTAAAAGCTAAAACCACATTTCATTAGCCCCGTGACTCATCATTTTCTTATGTATATAGACATGCTTCTATTCACTGGATGAGCAGCCCAACATTTATAATTTTCTTTTCTCAAGTTGTGTGTCTTCATGAGTCATTCAGAAAGAGTGTGAAGGATTGTCAGACTGCTTCAGGAAGTGGAACGAAGACAAACGGGGCCATATGGAAGAAGTTATGAGAGCAGAGAGAGAGGAGAATATTGTGACAAGCTTGCAAGCCTTTTTTCCTTGGGTCAAAGAGAGAATAGAAATAGCAGGTGAAAGTATGGAAGTAAATGGGTGGACAGAATCATACAAGACCTTGAAGTAAAATCATGGCCTTTCAAGTCAGGTACCAATGGAGATGGCATTTTGTGCTTTACCCAGTAAACCTGGCAGTTTTCAGGCAGCCCACTTCCTAATCCTTTGAACAACATATTATTGCATCACCTCTGTGCAAACTTCTTTCCTTAGGTGTATCTTCAACATCAATGGCCAAAATATAAGTCTGAAGCTAGAGTTTTGAAACTGCACATGGTATTTGTGTTTGTAGCTCCTTCTATGAATTTCCAGGCTAGAAATAGTTACTGGAAGTTGCTGCACTATAAAAGTGAAGGATAAGGCTTTCAAACACAAATGTGACATGGAATTTTGTTTACACAACAAGACAGAAATACAGCAAGCAATGTTGGGACATTAGGGAAATGAATTAATAATTAATTGCTTATAAATGAGTTAACAGCTCTTTACAATGACACATAATTGTAGGGAAAAAAATTATTACCAAAAGATCACTAACAGCTTCTAAATATGTTGGTTATTCCAGTGAGAAAACATGAGTGTTTAAATAAAAGTCAGTTAGATACCTCTTAGGTTATAACTGTCACACAAGCAGCTTGTAAGTGGGTAAAAACCAGTGTTCTAAAGTAAACTTCCACTCTCCAGCTGTTGCTGTTGTCGGCAAAGCAAGCAACCTGGTTATACTACAAAATGAAACAAAAAAAAAAGCGCAAAACAAAAACAAAAGACAAAAAAAATCAAACAAACAAAACTCCTAACCATTAAATCATTACAATTTGGATATATATATTTTTATTAGAAAGAATGAAAAAAATACTGTCTAAATGAAACAAAGATACCAATTCTTCATAATATTTCACATAGAAAAGAATATTTAGACATGAATTAAGGTTCAAGAATAATTCAGCCTAACAAATCGGTTCCTGTTTGTAGGAAACAAAAGATCTCATATAAAAAACATAATAAAGGAATAAGGAAATACTATGTTGTTGTCCACATAGCTGGAAGTCATTTGCTAGTTGATGATATAAAACTGACAAAGATATGTAGAATTAAAATAGTATATTATTTCTGTGAGACTGCATTGACTTTGAGAGTACAAACCTATGTTATGCAGAAAATCATATTAATGCCTCCCATTACATCTTCAACTTCAGAAAGATTTTGCAAGCAGAAGAATAATCATAGTCCTATAAAATTCCACTGTCATTTTTTGCTAATTATTTATGTTCCATATGCATTATATTCCAAATATTAAATAGAATATTACATTGAGAATATTAAATTGCTGAAATTTTAATTACTGGCAGCATTGAATTCCAAGATGAAACATGCATCACTGTATCAAAATCAATATGAATAGAATTGACTATGGGAAACTATGTGAATGGGAAGATGTGAATGTGTGAGCACAGGGGAATGGTTTCTGTGCTGCCAAAAGAAAACCTGGGCTCACAAAATAACTTGCTGACAAAAAAAATACCATCCATTTGTTCCTCAGTTCACACCAATTTCTTGACTTTACACTTGCTATCTTCACACTTACTCTATTTTAAGAAAAACTTCAGCACATTAGCTAAAATATTGACTGTTGGTTGTCTTGAACTCTAACCCTAATTTATAAGAACCACTAAGACTATTCTCCTACGTGCAAATTCAGGAAAACACTCCATTATATTGACAAACTGGGGCAAGACATGGACTAATCAGAATCAAAGACTGTTCTTGAGCTGCAGAAGTATTTTCAGGTGAATCAAGAAAAAAACAGGCTCAGAATAGCATATAACCATACTTTATATAAATATAGGTTACTTTTTAAGAAAAAATCACTAACAGATGCAGAAGTGTATTTCAGTAAACAAAAGTTAATGGCTCATTCCAGCAAAGAGCGATATAGTCAGATGAAATGCCTCACTTTCAACGTACTTTCTTGGGTTTTTGTTTAAATACCATCTGAAAACCAAGGCTGTTTTTTTTTGTGCAAACTACCTTACCATGCTGGCCCAAAGCTACTTCTGCAGGACTCTGACACTTTTTCTCATGGGCAATGACATTTTTGTATTAGTTTAGCCTTGTGCTCCTATATACACATAAAGACTTGCACAATTATAGTTAATGTCAACTGTCTTCATTGCTTTATTTTATTTTAAATGGAAAACCAGCAATATATAGCTAGTTGAGTAGTCAGCAAAGTGGCACAGACCTAATCAAAGATAAAAAGCAGACCAGGATATACAAGGGCTATACATACAAAGAAATCTACTAATTTGTTGGTGGCATATTAAAAATTGTGCCCTGAACCTTGTACATTGAAATTTAAATAAGAATTATTAGGGCTACATAGGTTGAGTGTTTATGGGAAAACAGGGTAGCACAAGATGTCAAAACAAGCAATAAAACTCTGCAGATTAAGACCAGTTAAATAAGCACAAAGAGGTAAGACAAAAGTTATGTGAGCTGACTTATTTATTATGGCAAATATGAGCCATGAAAAATAAAACCATATAATTATTTCTCAAGATGTCAAGGTAATTGTGTCAGCACTTACATAGACTCTGGGAAAGCAGCAATATAAAATGGCAAGAAGAAAAGCCAGGTGAAAAAGATCAAAGTGCCAAAGTGCACAGTGATGTGCTGTAGAAGGTATGGCTGTCAGAATTAAAAACACAATACAGATTTGTACAATAATACCAACTGTGCTAGAAAGTGTTATATTTACTAATACAGTAATATTTATATTATCCTATCCATTATTCAAACTCAGTCTACTTGCAGCACCATACACAGTAGTACAATTTTCTAGAAATCAGGCATGTTTCACTAGTTTGCACATTCTTGAAATAATAGGCATAAAATTTCCTCTTAAGCAACAGTTTCAAATTAATCTAGTAGACTGTTAAGAAGAGCTTAAATAAGAGAGGTTGAACTCCAGAATATCATGGAAAGTGAGACGTCTGAAATGAGATGTTTATTTAAGAAAATAATATCTGACCTAACTACCACAGTGGCAACTCTTGTTTTCAGAAACCTGAGTGGATCCCTGAAACCTAGCAGAGGATTTTTTAAGACCATCCCCACAATATTTTGCAAATCTGAACGGGTTTTGTAATTAATAAAACATCTCTAGAAATGTGAATGGAGTAGTTTAAGGTGTTTAAATGCAACATGGAATCTGACAGGCCAGAGTGCTTTCTTTATCCAGTGTGTAATGACTTACATTGTTTTTGCTGTAGAACTGTAAGAGTGAAAACGTGTATATTTCTTAATGTTGTAAATATGCTCTAAGTAAAATTAAGTGTCTTAAAATTTCTTTATAAAATACATACAGTCATTTTAATTATAGGATATTTTAAGATACACTTCACAGAAAAATCAGCCCTATTTAATAAATCAGTGAACTAGGAGCAGAATGGAGCATTGCAGGGTCACAGAGTTAACTCCTTATAGAAGCTGTGTAATCCACCTTGTGATAATGTTCCAATTATTTAGTCATTCATCATTAATATGAAGTAATATTTGCTCAAATGGTTGAGTGACTTCAGAAATTATGAGATATAGAATCAGTCTAGATGTCTACTTAAAAAACTCCAACAAACAAAATATTTGAAATGTATGTAACACAGCCCTGCCTGTGCCAAAATCAATTCCCTTGTGTTTCTTATTTTTCAATTGAGATATCCCACACCCCTTTGCATGAGAAGATATGTGAAGCTTGTATCTGAATCTGCATACAAATTCAATAATTTTTCTAGATCTCACTTATTTTAAGAATGTCAGGATCAAAGAGAAATACAGAGACAAAAGGAAAATTTTGCATAGAAACAATGATAGTATGAGGATTTTTACACTATGCAGATTAGATAATATTCACACAAATTACACTTGGTGTGTTTTTACACTGCAAAAGGAATTGGGGAAAGGAAAACTGTTTTGAATATTTCTAGTATTTCTGTTTAGGAATTAGACAGAATTTTACCTAATTGATATCCAACTAAACAATGTTACAAGCCAAATAAAGGCTCTCTGTAGGATATCTGAAGACATAATTCTCCAAAGTCAATACCTTTAAATGATTGGGAAATGTTGAAGTACCTTAGAACACTTGCATGCCTTTGGCTTTAATATTTGCAGATATAGAACACACACTGTGAATGAACCCATTCAAGATAACCCTGGGTATCCATACAAATGTAGAGTGTATCAAATATCACTTACTCTGCAAGCTTTTATTTATAAAGCAAAGTTCCTGAAAATATTTTTAATTCTGAGATTTTGTAATTCAATTTTTCAAAAATACTCTCAGGATAACACTTTTCTTACCTCTATTTTTACGCTTTCAGGTTTAACATATTGGACTCCTCCTGATCAACAATGAAGCCACTGTTAAACTACTCTCCATCATTAATATTTGAAACCCTGGACTTGACTTACACTAACAATGCACCAACAAATATTCCACACCTAGGAAAAATCCTCCTTGGAATCCTAACCAGAAGTGGACTGAGAGTACCATATTCACCCTTTCATTATACTCCTCTGCAAAGTTCTCTGAAGATCAGGTTTGGAACTGATACAAGTTCATGGCAAAGGAGGTAGTGTTTTCAAAATTCCTAATTAGTATTATTAAAACAGTAATAACTTAATCAGAGAAAAGTTTCAATTTAATTTGTCATAACAGATTCAACTTGTAACTGAGGTAAACACTACACTTAAGCATAGTGAACGCTCTAGTATGTATCTACCTGACTATAAATGAAATTCAGCTGAGGAAATTTCCAATAATTCAGATTTCTTTTGTAAGATCAAACATGTATCACCAGCAACTGAGCAAATATTTGGATCCCCTATCCAAAGCATTTTCCATCCATCTGGATCTCAGGAATTATAGTCTTTGAAAGAACAGCACTCCAAAGTTGGGTCAACTTCAATATCAGTATGATATAGATAAACACAGATCTTATTTCCCTAATCTTCTAATATTGTTTCACTCTAGATGAAGGTGAACTCTGTCCCTTTGCTTAACTGTAGATAGGAATCTAACTGCTGAACTGGAAGTACAAGAGGTTTTTAATATATGGCAATTGGACACAGGCTATTTCCATGAGGGGGCTGTGTATTTATCTGTGTAAGAAGAAAAGGCAGAAAATAGGACATGATGATTTTTTTTTTCCAAGATGCATAAAAGCAGTAGAAGCAATGAAGATGACATTTGTCAATCAATGAACAAAAGATTCAGAAGTATTTGACACCTGAAAAAATTTCCATGACTTAGTATGGAAGGAATGATCAGGAAATAATTAAAATAGATACACCAAAATTGACTTTACAGGGAAACTGTACAGTAGCTCAAACTACCTGCTTCCGTTTTGAATACTTTTGAAATATTACTGAGGTATTGTAAGAGCATTGAAACATTGGCAATTTTTTGGCATGCCAACAGATCTCAAAACATCCTTCAAAAAGGAAACATGAGTAACCTGATTATTTTTTCTTTATCCTTTTAAGGTAGTGAGCACACAACATGCAACAGTTGCATTCCATTGCAATCTTCTACAGTAATTTAAAGCAATGGTCTCTACTGGCTGTCACACCAACTTGATCAAATGCCAGTCCACCTCTTACAGAGTATAATTTGTTTTGTCAGGTATGTCAGCATAAAAGATTAGTGTGTTACATGTCCACACACTTAGTGCTCAAGAGAGTCCTTGGCTTATACTTAGCCTAGGATCTGTTTAGCTTACAAGATTGAACTGGACAAATCCCAAGAACATCATGGCTACAAAATACTAGGATTCAAGGAGAATAAACAGTTTTCTAAATCAATTTCGGAAATTAAAAATACTTCATTTAACATTGACCTACATTTACTTTAAAATAATATCTCTTTTTTTTTCATTCAATAATATTCTTTTTTTTTTCACAAGCCCACATGGGTTAAATTTACAATTTGATAATAAAAGTGTGCAGTAAATTATTTTTTATGTGGCTATTAACTGATAGTCTTTATACTAACATCCACCATATTAATATACTGATAATCTCAGTAATCTGCATCTCCTATGGATATTGATGGCACCATCTGGAATTACAGTAATTCCACATGTCTCTCAGCAAATAAGAAAATTAATATTCAGCAATGATTTTACAACTAATGGGATGTGTAAGAGTAAGGCATGTCATACTGTAATGCACATAAACTCATGCCTCTGTTGATCACAGTCCAAGGGATAATGCAATTACTTACAAAGTCAGTTTTGCTGTGAATAGATACAGCCTGTATGTATAGATATCTATAGATACATACAGATGCTGTAACTTAAACAAATAAATAAAGGCCTATAAATAAAGGCTTTCTACAAAGATGAGTACACAGAGAGAATACAGCTCTAAGAGACAGAAGACATCTATAGACAAATCAGAATGGAAAATGCATAATTAACTGTTCTAGAAAGAAGTACTCTGGGTTTTCACGTTTTCATTTGGTAAATTTGACTTTCATTAATACAATTTCTCTGTGAGTTATTTTAGAAAACTTCTTTTCATGGGTTTTATCTTGCATAGATGTATTCATGCAGTTGAATGGTAGAGAGGAAATGAATGCATGAAGAGCTAATTATAGGTGTAACTAACAGCTTCACTGGTGCCATAAATAAAAGAATAGGATCTGAATTACAGTGCTTGGGCAAAAAAAGTTACTGAGCTTTTTAAAAATAATATCAGCAAGCAAACACCTTTCAAGGAAACACTAGACTGAAAAGACAGAATTACTCCACAGTAGCGGCCAGAGGTTGTGTTTTTAATGATGAAGTACCTTGATACTCTACACACTGACCTGAAAACTTGTGAAATACAGTGTAATTGGCAAAAAGCTGTCATTTCAAACCCAAAAGAATGCTAAATGCCATTGTTTCACACTAGAGGTCACCCCCAGTAAGAAAATATAATTGTAGCATCTTGTATTTTTTGCCTGCAGCTGGTACAATATTGAAAGAGTGTCCTTTGTCATAGAAATGTAGGAATGAAGGATTTTTTTTTTTTTTTGGTGTGCTAAACACCAATTCAGTTGAGTAAAAGGAAACCTTATTAAACAGGGTTCACTTTTCATTATTATACAGAACCTGTCTATTACTCCTCATACGGAAAAAGCTTTTGTTAAAGAAACCAGATATTTGACTTTAGGGATTGTCTGTCAATGAACAATATAATGATATTTCAGTTGAAGAAATGTTGTATTACTCATGATATTTTTGATTTTTTTTTTACTTTATTGATGAGGGTCAGCATTGTTGTTTAGGCACAGCAGCACATGAACACAAAATGTTAGACAATAATTTGCATTTGAGAAAAAATAGAATCTCTATAGTACTCAACTGAGTATATCTTTATTACTACTCATAATTAGAATTTTAAAAATATATGTCACTGCAAATATTAATATTAAAGATTTAGGAGGATTTGAAAAAGAAAGAACTTAATATTAGGTTGATGTTAAGATCAAGATACAGCCACAGTAATTATTTGCATGTATCATTACTGTATATGTGATCTTTCAGTTCTACCCAGGATTTAAAAAATTAATGTTTGAAAAATGGTTAGAGAGACAAAGGTTAGAAATGCTATATTTATTTATTAGTATCTGTACAACCAGAATATAATTAAGAAATTAAGATATAATTGAATATCATTAAGAAACATTTTTAGCTCCTCTGTTGCTTTATAAAAAGGACAGGTATTCATTGACAAAGACATAAATCATTATCATTTTGTCACCAGAGCTTAAAAATTTACTTCTTATCAGTTTTTGCTCCATTTCTTCAATTTCTTCTGTAAGGCACTCTTATTCACAGGAGAGATGTAGCTAAAAGTTAAGTGAAAAAGCCAACTGCACCAAATGAAAAGGAACTGACAGGATCAGGCCACTTCACTGGGTTTTGCTTACTGTATTCTGAATACCTTAAAATTTTACATATGACAAAGCACCTTGAATAGCCAATGAACCATAACAATTACCATTCCCTGGAATACTCTAGAAAATAATCCCTTCTGGCTTGCCCAGATTTTCCTACTTTCTTTGTATAGGGTGCTTCCTGCCCAAAATAGACACCATGTTGCACCTCTGGAATGCTGTGTGATAATACCCTACATCACACAGCATGCAGTTCATTTCTACAGCTAAACACCTACAGCAAGCTTTGGGGAACAGCAAGAACAAAGCAAAAAAATGTATCAACATTGTGCTCCAGACAAATGTACAGTCACTATAGAAATGTACATACACTCATGTATACCATCTTATGTTTCTTAGCACAAGTGTTCTTTTATTCCTGTCAGCTCATGAATGTCCTAATGTAGGACAAATTTCTATCATTTAGATTTTATGTGATGTGAAATAAATTAATAAATTTTATTTTTCTCTTTATATGGCAAAGGATGTCAGTATTCTTCAACAGATTTTTATTTAATTCCAAAAGAAATCATTATACCAATATGACATGACAAAGAATTAAAACTTTTGTTTTATCTTATGGGAGTTTGGGTAGAAAACAGTATTTGGAAAGAAATTTTTAGGAAAAAAATCAAAAAACCTCAAACCTAGTTTACAAGGTCCGTAAGCCCGAAGGGATTTATAAAAATAAAAGCATATGAAGAGACAGACTTTAAAGATAAAAAAACCCCAAAGAGATGAAAAGTAAGAATGTACTAAAAATCATACTCTTTTATTCAGTTACTTCACATCTTTCAAAAGTGTGCTTACATATCCATTATCTCAATTATAGAAATCATCTGGACTATTGTAACTCTTTTGTAATGGTCATCTGGACTAAAGTAACTCTTTTTTCTACTCATTGGTATGTTTACAGAAACTTAATTCCTTGCTTTCCTTTTTAGAGAGTTGATGGGTATTTCAAAATCTTGTTTGAGACCAACATGAAGCCTAGTTTTAGCTATTTTTTTTTAATAAAAGACCGACTTTCAGTCAAAGATAATATAAATAAGAACTGCAACTTAATTGCAGTTAGAAGAACAGTTATCAGCTTTACAAGTGCCTATGAGAGCAGGAAGGAGAATGAAGGCAGACATTCCTAATTAGTCTGTGAGTAGTAGAATTAAATTCATTTTTTATTAAAAGGATTTGAAAATTTTTGCAAGATTTGGGAGGAAAGGGGAGGGAACCAACAAACAAAAAATTAAACTAAAAGAAAACTCAAGAAATATTTCATCCCAGTGTTTATTCTAATATAAGTTTAATTTCACGCAATATATATCATCCAGTAATGTCTTGCAAAATCTTTGAATCATGCAAGCATATTTATAAATACTTGACATGGGGGTTTTTTGCTCTTGAGACTGAGAAGTCAGAAGAATCTGACAGAATAGGTTAGCAGCTCAGCCATCCCAGAGTACATAGCTATGAGCTGAGCTATAAGAATATAGATACATACAGATGCTCCAGTAAAGTTTACTATCTCAAACACCAAATTTAGTTCTGACTGGGGATGAGATTGATTCTATTCCCTCCAGAATTTTCAGTAAAGGTGGATTTTTGCATGCCAAAAATATCCCACAAGCATTGTTACCTCATTTGCTAAAAATGCCTAAGCAACTTTGCATAATGGGCACACAATACAAATATTTGAGCCAGAAATGACTTATAGATACTATCCTTTATATACCAAAACCAATATTACAAGATACGCATATGGAATAAAATGTTTATCAAGCTATTATGCATGAGAATCAGTGGCTGATATGTCTTCTACAAGAGAATCAACCAGCTTATATGGTTTCAGCAAGAATTACCTTGAAATAATCAGTCTGTGGTTCTTCATGTCTGTCATTTTAAGGTCTAAACAGAAACAAAGTAGTCAGCAAAGTAAGATTATATGAAGTCTTACTTTTTAATTATTTATCTTCTACATATATTCTTGGTTCTGACAAGAGAAAATAATTACACTCAACCTGAGAAATTCCAGAAATTCTGAAATCCAAATGTTTTGGTGGGTCTAAAGGCCAAGTATGATATCCAAGCTTACAAAACACAAAAAAACTGTGTCCTTGCTTCTCTTTCTCTGCAGGAGCATAGGCATCTTTTCTGTTTCATTTTGATGATTCAGTCACCAGCTCTAGCACCAGCAATGTGGTGTAGGAAGCTGCACTGTTGCAACTGTACCCTGTCATTGTCATGAGTCTGATGTGACTACTCTGCCAGTGCAACTGTCTCACTTCTGGTACCAAGCTTCCTCACAGAAACGTAGTCACCAGCTCCTCCAAAGAGCTGAACTGCACAGCCCAGGAATTCTCTGGCAGCCGGTAGAAGGCAAGTGTGAAGACACCTGGGTATCATGCAACTCCAGGAAACAGCCTGACCTTGGGAGCTCTGCCTACACACAATCCATTTTTACTTACCAGCTTCAAGAACCACCTTTATAATTTATACCTAAAAAATATGTATGCTTGCTTGTGTGTGTATATGTGCACACACACACACACACACACACACACATATATATATATATATATATATATATATATATATATAAAACATCCAGACATACAACATATCAGCCCTGGGATGACTAAGGCCTTCTTGCATGTACTATTGCCTTTCTGGAAGAGGTTATAGACGGTCTGGAAGATAAGACTAACATGGAATGACTTCTCTGGCAGAAATCTTGTTACAGCAAGAGAAGGGCACAGAATGAATCAGCTCTTCCAGATGGTCTGAAGAAACCAATATATGAGAAGGAGAGAGAAAAATACAGTGGCAGAAAAGCTCAGGCAGAGAGGAAAAATAAGCACCTTTCACCTTCTTCCTGACACAAAGCAGCAGCTGAAGGACAGTGTCTGGTGACAGGGAAGAAGAGAACCACAAGCAGTACAGTTGAGACCATCTAGGAATTCAAATGATAACAATAATTCCTATGATAGGAATGGCAGCTGTTAGTGTTTATTCTATGAAATAATTCACTTAATGTGCAACTTGTTAAAAAACTAGTCCAGAAGTGGAGTTTGGGTCCTGGAGCACTGGAACAGCTTGCCCAGAGAGTTTGTGGAGTCTCCTTCTCTGGAGATATTTAAGAACCATATGGACACAACCCTGAATAACATGTTCTAGGGAACCTTGTTTAAGCAAGGAAGTTGTTCTAGATGAACTTCAGTGGTCCCTTCCAATCCTACGTATTCTATTACTCTGTAACAGTGTAAACCTGAGGTGGAAGAAAAAGGTAAGGTAAGGTAAGACAGGAGGGAATTGGGTTGAGTTGAATCAAAGTGCAAAGAAAACCAAGTGGCAGACTCCTATGAAGACAGGCTAAGAGAGCTGAGGCTGTTCTCAGAGAAGAGAAGGCTCCAGGGAGACCTTGTAGAAACCTTACAGTATCTAAAGCACACCAGAGAGCTGGAGATGGACTTTTGACAAGGGCATGTAGTGACAGTACAGGGGCCAATGGCTTTAAACTGAAAGACAGTACATGTAGATTGGACACCAGCAAGAAATTCTTTATTTTAAGTGTGGAGAGGCACTGAAACACATTGCCCAGAAAAAGTGTGGATGCCCCATCTTTGTAAGAGTTCAAGGCCAGGCTGGATGAGGCTCTGACCCAGCTGGCCTAGTGACAATTATCCCTGCCCATGGCAGAGGGATTGGAACTTGATGATCTTTAAGGTCCCTTCCAACACAAACTATGCTGTGATTCTGTGCTCGTCACTGCTGAAAACTAAAGTGCCTATATCTTCAATCCAATATGAAAAACATGCTCTGTGAAATCTAGGATGCCTTACAAGACCAGCTAATAACATACTGAAACTGCAGAAGTATAATTAGTATGCACAATTAGTATGCACAAAAACCAGTTAGCAAAGCATGAAAGAGAAAACACTCAAAAGACAGACCACTTTTCACTTGTAAGTGAAAAAAAAATAGAAAAAGATTAAAAATATGATCTTTCCTTAAGGAAAGGATGTAGAAGAGGAAAACTAAGGTGCTGCATCCCCGATCTCGAGACATACAGTGTCTCATACCAATGTATCTTTTCAATACTTCTCAAGCCTAATTTTCACGTTTGTTTTTCAAACCATGGTGTAGAATATAATGTGGCAGTATTTGATTTAGGGAGGTCAAAAAATCTTCAACCCTCTCTACAACTGTTTTTATAGAGAAACATTAAAATGGCTGGTTTCCTTTGCAGTAGAAATTGTGAAACTGACTAAAGTACCAGTAGCAAACCAACATAACACATACACCCTTTGACTTCTCAGCTTCATCTCTTTAATTTACCTTGCTGTTTGACAGGTAGTTTTAAAAATAATGTTAATATATTACACTGTTCTTGTGGAACTATACTACACTATGTGGGAGTTTTCTGCTGCTCTAGTCCTGGTTGATGGCTCAAAAATCAAACATTCATGGAAGACGTTCTAGTGGTTTCAAAGCAGAAAAAATTATATTCTGTATTTCAGTCCTTTGGAAGAGTACAGAAACAGCAGTAGAATATCATTACAGCAGATGCCAGCGTGGTTGTGTAGAAGGAGGAAAGCACAACAGCAGACAACAGCAGTTTAGAACCCAAGTATTTGCCCTTTCAAATTAAAGCTCTAAAGAAGGTGCTTAACAGATTACTGCTGAGCTCTTGAACAGCAGCAGTCTGATTTACAGCCAGAACTCACATGCCTTTACATTATTTTAACTTGGGGAAAGTAAGCCGTGGCACAGAGCTAGACTGAGTAACCAGGAACAAGACTCTCATGCTGGTTTTGCCACATGGAGTATGTGTGTTTGACAATTCCTTTAACTGCTTTTAGAAGTCTATCTGAGACTTAATGCTTAACCTTCATGCAAATATCCTGACCTTGTTGACCACAACACATTTACCCTTGGGTTTATATCTAATTTTATTTAAAATTACTAAGGGATTTATTTAGTTCAGACATATAAATAAATAATCATTATTTTCTTTTATTTGTTGTATTTGTGCATGTTCCAACAACTGTTTTTCACCAACACTCCCCTAATGACCTGTCCTGACTAAGAAACCAAAATACTGCAGAAAAATGCCAATAGGAAAAAAAAAAAAAAGTTTGGTAGAAATTCAGAAACATGATAGATTTAGGGTGTAATTACATGCATTTCAAACTCTGATGTCCCTTTTACCTTTTGTTCTTCCCTTTGTCTTTGTTCTCTCCATACTTCCAGCTATTTTTATCACTCTTCTCACTGCCAAAATGGTCTGTTCATTTAGAAACCAACATGCATCTATCTGACCCCATTCCAGAGTCCTTCTTTTGACAAGGAGCAAGAGCAAACTGTCATGGCAGACTTTAAAGTCATCAGCAGGAAGAAGAAACAAACAGATTTGAGCCCTATTTCACTGGAAACCATCACCCCTTTAACATTCATGTTTGCCATGCCAGTACAGCATCTTGAAGTCCAAACCAGCCTCAGATTCAAGCTTTGTCTTTAATTTAAAATCATTTTTACTACAAACTAGTAGACAGGATATTTTAGAACATCTAGAGTGAAGGATAACCAGGGTTTATACAATAATAATAATAATGATAATGAATGATAATGATAATAATGATAATAATAATAATAATAATAATAATAATAATAATAATAATAATAATAATAATAATAATAATAATAATAATAATAATAATAATAAATAATAATAATAAGGCAGCATTGGGATTCTATTCAGTTGCTATATTTGTTTGAACCAATCCCTTTCCCTCCATATAAACTAAAAAGCAAACAAGAAGTAAGAATTCCCCCCAAATAAAGTCCAACTATATTATCATACAGTTTTTAACTCATAGCAAGTCATATTCACATGTAAGTTTACAGATCTAGGTAATAACAGGAATATGTTTGATCCTTAAACTAGTATTTAAAAATCAAAACCTTAGCTTAAAATTATTTTACTTTTTATGTATGTATGCAAAGTTACAAATGTCATCTGGTTTCTATTATTCTACTTTCTAAGGATTTTTTTTTTAATTTAAAGGGGCAAAAAACCATCTTGTAGCTCACTGAAATACAATAAATGTAAGGTCTTCATTCACTGAAAGACACTTAGGAAACAAGAACTGTTCATTCAGCATCTTTTCAGATTTTACCTAAAACATTTTAAAAGTACAATATGCTATCCAGTTGCACTATATATCTTCAAGACAGCCTTCATTCCTGCCACCATGTCATAGTGTAGATTTTGGCAAGGAAGGAGAACACCTTTGCATTCTCTTTGCAGAGCTCAACAGCTTTAACAGTCTGTTTAGAGAGACAAAGCAGAGGAAAAGGGAATATATATGTCTGTGATTGATCCTAATTATTCTTAACTCCTTGACAGTAGGCAAAGGGTAGAGAGTTTCAAGTAACACCAGCCAGAAAAGAACAAATAAAGTTTATGTAAAAGCTATGTCTGAAGAATTACTAAAAGGCAAAGTACAGCAAAAAAGAATTCTCTGCACTGGCAGTAGATTTATGTAGTTAGTCGTGGTTGTTTCCCAGACTGTCACACATTAGTAAGCTAAATATCCTAAGGCTGACTTGAATGTCATGAACTTTCAAGTAGGGGTGAGGAGAAAATAAGGTAATGTCATCTCTTTACACTTAACATCTTTGTTTTGACTGTTTAGGATAGTCCAAGACCAAATTTCAAATTTTTATCTATAGCTAGAAGTAAATAAACTTTTCTTCTTGTTTCCTCATATCCTCAGTGAAAAACTGTTTTCTATTTAATACCTATTCTCAGGAACCAAAGCCTGAGGTAAACATTGAACTATCATCACTTTGTGACAAAACAGCAAGGACTGGCAATGCTCCAAAACCATTACTAGAAAGTGTTCCCCCTGAATGAAAGGCTTACAGTTTTATTCAAAACAAACCAAACAGGGCTTTGCACATCCTCAAGATTTTTCAGACTTCAGGTATGCAGGTGAGCAAGCTCTGCTGCTCAGCTCCTTATATTTGCAGGGAAACACAATTATGTGTTCACATGTCCTTTGTCTAAACAGAAGAGCAGCACAGCCACACAGTGTTGCTATCCATTTGTGCCTCACCAAGCCTAGATTTCAAAACCCAAGGGTCATGAATCTTTAGATCAGAAATCCTTTAGACAGCAAGTCCACAGCAGAGAACACAAATGATCTTGGTTCAATCCTTTGACTTATTTCCAAAACTCAAAAATTCTTTCTTTGCAAGTTAACCCAGAAGAATATGGTAACTTAAAAGCCTTCATCACATACAAAAAAAAAAAAAAAAAAAAAAAAAAAAAAAAACCTAAGAACATTTTTAAACCAAGAAGTTCTCACATTTACCCTTTCCAGCAGCACTGTGTCTTATGTTAGATGTAAGATGTAAGCAAAAATATGTTCCTTATCTCCTCCATGACTCATCCGTGATAACTTCCTCCAGGGAGATACCTTCTGCTAATGGGCCATCAAGCTTCCCTGCATGACTGATAAAATCACATCATCCCAATGTGAGATGCTCCACCCAGGGGGATGAGCCAAATTTTCCTACGTGGATATAATCTGAGGTCTGGAGCACCACAGCCCTACCTACTGGATTCTCAAAGGACAAGAGTGATATAAGTAAGCACTGCTGGACTTCCAGAGAACAAACTGACCCTTCTACAGGATCACCACTTCAACAGAACCACATCTGTCACTCCAACAGGACTGCAACCACCATTTAATTGGCCTGACTGAGAGGGTGCCAGGTTGTATTCTGACTGTCAGTTTAAGCCGGTGCTACTGTACTATTACTTTATTTTAATTTTCCTGTTAAGTTGCAAATTCCACGTTCTGACTTGGAATTTCCTGCTGGTTTGCTTTCAAATTAATACATGCTGGTAGACTTGCAGCATAAACTAGAAAACAGGCATATTTTATAACAGATTAGAGTTAAATAGAGATACACCAAGTTTGGGTAATATCTTCATTTTCCTGAGACCAAAGAACAGCTCATATACATTTATTTTACTTCCATTACAAGCCAATCCTTCGATTTTTATGCAAAAGCCGCCTCAGCTGATTTACTTAGCAGTGTACAAGTAACTTCACTTGTTTTCTCTGCAATGAACACAAGTTCAAACAGCAAATCCTCCTTCCTTTCATAGAAACTCAACATCTCTCAAGCAAAGCCTCAATCTTTCTTTGGTCACTCAGAGTGCACCACGGTAATGAATCCACAATAGTCTGTATTTAAATTGGCTGCTGTCCCTCATGTTTCCCTTAGTCTAGAGAAAGATTTATAAAATTCAGTTTCCAGGTGCTCCTACAGTCACATTATTGTGGTGAGTAGCAAGCCACTTAAAATAAGAAACCAGATAGATTAGAAAAAAGAGGACACAGCCGGCAAAAATATTGACATGATTCTGGATTTCCGTGGGAATTAAGTCTCCAACTTTGGTTGAATATCAATACAATTTTGGGCCTCTATTCCCATATTCTGCACTGCAGATCCTTTCCATAATCTACTTGGAGAGTGTATCTGTCCACCTGCAGCACACTTTCAGTTAACCATATGCTAATCAAATATTGATTATGCATATTTAAGATCATTTTGTCAAATGAGCACAAAAGAGTAAAAAATTAAGTAGGGAGGAAAATCACTTGAGGAATTTTATCCCAAGCACAACACAATTCTACATTTAAAATACAAGCAAATATTTATTTCTATTTGTGAAATAGGTATTTGATCTTTATAAAAAAGAAGGAAAATTAGTGACATAAAATGTCAGTTCTAGAGAATTATAACAAGTTGAAAGACTACAAATTCCATTCAATGAAGTTTGTTTAAAATACAGTACCACTTCTAATGCCACAAATTTCTTTCTAAGATTAAACATCCTTTCAACATCATCTTAAAGAAATATTTCTTGAAACTCTATTATTGTTTTATAAGAGTTTAGTTATGTGTTATGCACAAAATCTCCCAAATTAAGGAGAAATTACCTCTGTGTAATGGGTCAGGAGTGGCCTATAGATCAATTTAAGAAAAAGTATTTAACATCAGCCACAAATACATATAATATGACAAACCATATTACATGTGAGGGTTATATTTCTGGCTTGTATTTTCATGTTTGAAACAAGAAATCCAGTCATGGATGTAACAAAGATAGTTTTACCATTGAATTAAATTCAGTATTGAATTAAAAATACATTTCTTCAGTTCTGATTGCCTAGAATGTATCAGACTGAAGGAAATCACCAGAAAAAATAGAATAGTTATTATAGCTAATTATGTATTTCTAATAACAAAAACAACATATTATGATTTTGTCTCCATACTTTCTGTGCTAAAAAAATTTAAATCTCCCCAAAACTAACAATGGAAAACAAGGTCATTAAACACCAGATTCCTCTGCATTTGTCTTCAGTGAAACATTTACTATAGTGTTCAGCACATGTTGGGACGTGTTTTAGAGGCAGGCCTGCTTAAGGACTTGTGTTTCACTTCCCGACACAATTACTTGCATTATGAATCAGAGTTATAACGAAGATTAGTTGCTACATCTCAAAGCAACTGTACTGGGAAAAAGAGACAGCCCAAGAGACAGGGAATTTGGACAGCCCTACACTTGTTTATCAGACATATAGGGTCAGAAGGTACATGGTCAGAAATCACAGGATAGTTTGGTGGGTCTGACAGTGATTTTGTTGTCTCAGGTGAATTTTTGAAGTCTCTGAAGTTTGAATATTGAGAAGCAGATTTAAGAGTTAGAGGGGAAGGAAGGAGACAGACTAGAGAAAAAGAAAATATCAGAGTACATTAAACTGAGTAAGTATATAAAATACTTGCAGGTGCTTGCCTGCAATTCCTAACACATACCACATTTAAAACTACTGTAACAAGAATAGGGCAGTAACATAACTGAAGTTATGTTACTGAAGCAAAAATCTAGAAGTAAAAATCTTTTAAAATCTTTAAAGTCTTTTCAAATTATCTAAATTCAGATGGAAATTTTCCAAGGACGAAGACAAAGCTGTTGGGACATATAAGCTTTTTATCAAACAAGGTATTCATCAAGAATGGAATCTCTTAATGTTTTGGTTGTTTCCTTTGCTCTTTTCCAAAATTAGACCCAAAATGCACAGTCTCAAAATTAAAAACAAAAACTAGTTATACAAACATTTTCAAGACTCGTTCTAATTCCAGAATTTTTACAACAAAGAGAAAATGCAGTAAGTATTCATGTCCTGAGAAACTGTTAAAATGGGAATATGAAATGCCAAAAAGTGCAATGAATAATTACTAGAGAATGATCATTATATTCCAACAGTAATATTAGTTTACACTTTTCAATCACCAGACACACGTAAAATGTGACAAGTACTGACATAATAAGATTGCAATTTGCAGAGGAGTTTCTAAATGTCTTCTGAATCAGTGGGCAATGGCTTCAGCAGACATATCTGCTCATATTAATTTGCAAGGTTGCAGTATTGTAAACATTTCAAAATACAAATATCCAGAACAACCTTCAGAATTAGATACTGAAGTAAGACTTTTCTTTGTTAGAGCAGGGTTAAGTATTTAACAAAAATTCAGTATTTGCAAAAATTCTGTATCTTAGGCCTGTAAAGGAAATTTTTTTTCAGTGATTTAATGACATTTAGTGAATTCAAAAGTAAAAATGAACATCTACATTCATGCTTGTAGCTTTTATTTCAGCTTCCCTTTTATGCTGTTTTAGATTTCTTAATGACCTATTAACTTCCTGCATAATCTTTGTCAATTATCATTCTACAACTGAGCCCTAATTATTCATCAAATGGAAAATATTTTGGACAATGCATTCCTACATTTTCATGACGCATTGAGTCTCAATTTGTTTGCTTTTCGTTCTTAGCTGTTCTGCCATCATTCAGTCAAAAATTTAATCCTGATCAAGACTGATCAAAACAATTTCACATACAAATTACACTAATCAGTTAATGCCAACTTTCTTTGCTTTTCTGTCTGGTTATTGTAGTTAACCATAATACATTTTTTCCTTTTGGAACAACTGGGGACAGATAAACAACTCACAGGAGCCTTTCCAAGTGAACCCTGAAGATGTTTCTCAGAAAGAATTTATGAACAGCTTAAGCTTACTGTGTTCTTACAAAATAAGGAGGAATGTTGCCAAGCTACTAATACCCCAGGATCATGGGTGCAGACCGAACAAGACATTACATGCTTACAAAGCTGGCCTCTCTAAGACAGCAAGATGTAGCTTTTTAGTCTAAGACATTCAGGTGACTATTATTTTTACACTTTGTAGAATACTGTCTTGGTTTTAAAGACAGATGTCTGCTAGGGAAGGTGGGAGCCTCCCTTGGAATGGACAATGTAAACCCCTTCCTTCTGAATTATTATAATTTTGAATTTAAGGGGCTGTCAGGCAAAGAGATGAGAATAGGAATAACAGTCCTTTACTGGTGTGCATGATAAAGCAAACAAACAACAGCTCCGGCACTGACACCACACAGAACCCGGGCCCAGGCCCCGCCTGCTCAGCCGCGGGCGCTTTCCCTGCCGTGCAGTTCCGCTCACGGCCAGCAGGGGTGCTGCTGGCTCCCAGCGGGCGGGCAGGTGCAGAACTCCCCCGCACCTGCAGGGGGCGCTGCGGCTGCGGGAGAGCGCGATGAGGGAGGGCGGCCCGGCCGGGGAGGGAGGGAAGAGCGGCTTCGCTTCACAAGCCCCCGCGGCAGCCGATCCCGGTGCCCCAGAGGACTCTGAGGAGCACCGGGCTTGGATGGCAGGAGTCTTGGCAGCCAGGGGGTGCGGGGAACACAGTGCAGCGAAAAGTCAGACCAGTGCCGAAGAAGCATCAAGGGTGGGGCAGAGGCGGCCCAGCTCCCAGCAGGGCAGGGAGAGGCAAGCTCAGGATCCTGGCACCCGAGTAGACGGAGATGGGTCCCTCTTTTAGTGGGGTGGGTGATGATGAGGTCTCAGCTCAGTGGCTGCTCTCATGAAGAGAGGCTCACCCCACGGCAGAAGAAGCAGGACCAGGCTGGGCTCTGGCGGCAGCAGTGAATTCCCTTCCCCAAGCAGCAGCTCTGACCGTCGTCCTCCAAAGTTGAGAGAGAGAAAGAGAGACAGCAGCTGCCCCAGCCCTGTCCTTTACCTGCCCAATTCTCGGAGTATCTCTGCCCCTCGGAGAGAAACTCCCAGACTAGAGAAGCGCAGCCAGATGCCCTCCTCCCCTGAGCTTGGCCCCTTCTTTTGTTTTGTTAATTACCCAGTTGTTAGTGTCTCCTATCAACTTATGGGGGAAAATTCTGTAAGTAAAAGGAACCAGAGGAAGGAAACCTAACCCTCAACAAATATTTATAGAATGAACGCTAAATAACAGCAGTTTCCTTTCAAAACTGATGTCATGAAACCAATTTTTTAAAAAGGATACACAAGTAGTACTTTGACTTATTTTCAAAAGTTTGGGGGATGAGAAGTCTCCAAAACATTCATGCCTGTAAAGAGGCTGAAAAAGAGGCAGGGAACCAATGCATTATCTTTACAAAGAGTAAAGCACTTCTTAGGGAACAACTAAGGTCACGTAAAAGTTATTTTCTGCTACATCTCTATGTTTATATTTTAAAGCTTCACAGACATTTGACAAGAAAAGCTTCTTACAATCATGCTGCATTCAAAAATTCTAAAAGTGAGTGTTCTTGCTTTTTCCTAAGGAGAAGAAACCTCAAAGTACTGCAATATAGGTCATTTTACACTTCACCAAACCATTCATGTAGCTCTGATTTGTGACTTCATAAGTATGTTCTTAATATCTACCAATCATATGACTTTATAAAACAACCATCATAGTTTGAGCAAAGTTTTGAATTTCAAATGAAATTGCTATCCCATGAGAGCCAGATTAAACACCCCGTTAAGCACTGATTTAAATGTAAAATCAGACTGGATCACCATCATGGCATTCAACTTGATCTGAACTCAGAACGTTCCTGGGCTCATTTATCCTTCCAGAAAATCACAGTGGTTCGCACTGTGATTAACACTCTGACATTGCAAACAAGCATGCCATGTAACATCTGGGGAAATAAACTTTAAAGTGAAAGAAGCTGAAAGGCATAATTTCCCAGGGCAAGCTCTTTTGTTCATTCACTGATTACTGTGCCTTTTAAAAGCTAACAGTCTACCACAGTAGAGAACAATTTATATCTCAGTTGCTTTCTTCAGTGAAATTGAGGCACTCATCTCTTTTATCCTTTTGACAGGTTTTTCTTTTAATACAAAGGTGGTTCAAACATGATGTACATCCACTGAACTACGAAGCACATTATGGACAAAACTCATGTTTGCTTTTGCATCAGGTCACAATACCCAAATAAGCAAACAGTTTCCTGATTTCCAATGGGTATACTTTCTTTTGGGCTCAAGTATCAGTTTGCTTGTTATGCTGCTGCTGCTAATCACCTCTCACTATTGCTTTATTGCCCTCAAAGAAGAGCAATGAGCTGGTGAAAAGTGTAGAGCACAAGCCTTATAAGAAGCATCTTAGGGAGAAGGAGGTGTTTAGTCTGGAGACAAGCAGGCTTGGGGGAACAAAGGTTGGTCTCTTCTCCCAGGTAACAAGTGACAGGAGGAGAGGAAATGGAATCATTGCTCCAGGACAGCTTTAGGATAGACATTAGGAAAAATCTCTTAACAGAAAAAGTTCAGGGAGGTGGTTGAGGTATTTAATCCTTTAAGGTATTTAAAAGCCATGAGGACATGGCACATGGTGACATAGCTTAATGCAGGACTTTGCGGTGTTGGGTTAATTGTCAGACTAGATGATCTTAGAGATCTTTTCCAATGTAAATGATTCTACAATCCTAAATATGTTTTGTTATTTCGCTTTAGAATTATGAGTGTGTTTCCCTCATTATAGCTTATCATGATATATAAGACACAATTTTTCCGTAAACAGTCTTGTGTCACATTCTATGTGGAAAATATTCAAAAAACAAGGCCCTCGTTTTAACAACAAATCTGACAACTTGAAGTTTTTCATGAGTTTTGCTACTTCTGTCTTTGTCATTCAAATTCAGTACATTCATAGATATTTAACATATATAATGTAATATTTTTGAAGAAAAAATGTTGATACTTGGCATATAGATGTACACGAAAACACTAAAGACCCAGCAGACCCTGTGATTTCTCAGCATATAAGAACTTCCATAGATATCAAATGTGAAAAATGACCATGACCTGAACACAACAGCAGATTCAATGCTGCATTGTCTAGGGGTGGGTTTCACACATTATGGTAAAGTAACTTTGAGAACAAGATTTGTAGGATCAGTCTGGGTTTGTTCAACATTGATTTTTATACTGTTTTAAAACCTGAAATGGTGCGGAGAGGAAAAGGCAAGGTGGGGAGAAATTTATTTCTAATATACTATTAAGTCTTTGATCATTTGCATGCCCTGAGTGGGAGCAATACCTTTGAAAGCACTGTATGCGGAAAATTGTGATTGATACTGTGAGAAGCAACTGATCACTTTAAAAATTTAATAGGTTTATTAAACCTTAACAAACATACAACAAAAGGACTACATAAGGAAAAATTTGTCCTCATGGCCGATTCATCTTCAAGATGGATGCTCATTCTTTTATACTCCTGAGGGTTGCATCAGCCAACCCTGGCCCCTCACAGAGTTTGTCAGTCAGCTCTGCTTTGCTGTTTATCAGTGGAGACTACTTTCTTGTAACTTGATTGGAGATCAGGTGTAGCCATGCCGTATCCCCTAAGCAACAAGCTTTTCCATTCCCAACTGCCCCATGGAAGGGGCACATGCACACACCTTCTTTTTTCCTGTCTTAGACAACCCAGTTTGTCTGATGGCAACAATAGAGAGGGGGGAAGGGAACTATGGGGAAAACAGAGGACATCTAAACTACAATAACATAACTATACATCACTAAAGCTTTTCTTGATATTCACACAATAGTCATCCCTTAATTGCTAGAGCAAATCATCTCATTATCCATCTATAACAATATGGGTTACATTCTTTTAGCTCTATAGGACTGAAAAAAAAAAGCTGAAAAACAGTTCTAGGAAAAAAAAAAACCAAAAAGCTGAAGGATCGCTGCTGGAGTCCAGGGAAAAATGGGGAAAGGAATAAAAAAAGAAAGTTGTTGCTTGAGCTAGCAAAAAACTAATCTGGTGAAGGCAGTGATGTAACAATCCACACCACAGCTGAAAACACAAAAGCATGCTGGGGAGAGAAACTTTGAATAAAACCCACAGATGAGCCCCAAGTCACCCCATCCCTCCCCCGAGTCCGTCTTAAAGCTACAACAGCCTTTTCTGGGCATAAAGAAGATTATTAGGGAATAGAGTATCATCATAAAATCACCCCAAGATGCTTCTTTTCTTTTTTTTTTTTTCCTTTTTTTTTTCTTTGTGATTTATGTGTACATACACCAAATATATATTACACATTCTCGAGGGCAAAAATATTGTTCCTTAAATTACATTCATATGATTCCTTGATAAAAAAATCAATTTGCCAGATCAATTTTTCTTAAACAAGTTCATCATACTCTGGAGCAATGAACTAATCAATAGGGAATGTTTTTCAGATGCTTTGCAGCCATCCCACTTTAGTAATTGCTAGAATTTCATATTGACAGGTGATAGGATGGTTTGAAGGAGGAATTGATTTGTTAGCCTGTAGTGCTACAAGTCAACACTGCAACAATAAAGATATATCCCCAGAGTGCCAGGGTTTGGAAATCAAACAGGAGGTAAGTTGTTACATTATGCATTTGACCCTGGAGATAATTCAAGATTGCAAGTTTTGTGGTCGTATTTAAAGCCACAGAAGGGAAAGAGGAAAGAAACCACTACCACATAACTTTGTAGTGATTTTTATATTGAAGAAAACAATAGTGCATGGTACCATCCAACTGTGTATGTTGGATGTTTGAATAAAAAAGCAATTAAAAAATTAAAAAGTTTACTAAACAGTGGTATGCAACAGTAGGATTGTCAATTTTGGTCAGTAGCTCCTGACAGAAAATATGGTTAGAGTGAGTGAAAGAATTTCTATCTCACAGTATATACAGGGAAAAATATTTGTCTTGTAATTATTCTTGAACAGCTGCACTCCATATATACACAATTGATCAAGTCAGCAGGATATCATAATATATAAAATAGAGCTACTGAAATCAAGGCTGATTCATTATGAAGAGGACTCTCAGCTGTGTGCTCAGGTCACATTCTTGGATGCATTTTGGAGAAGTATGCGAAAGCACAGAATCTATTCACAATGCCAAAAGAAAAACTTAAGATCTGCATTCGTGTTTGCTAATGGCCAAAGATCTGAGCTCAATTAAACAACTGAGTTGGCTACAAGAGAAGAAAAGCATTGGCTCTGCATTTCTAAATGCCTCAAATTTGCAAAGAAACAATTTAGGAGGACTTTTTAGCAACAGGGTCAGTCATCAGTCTCAGAGAAGTTAACAAAAACATTGACATCCACAGGTGCAGGACCAAGTGCTGATCTCCAAACTCATATACATAGTCCAACAAGTCAGGTGAAGTTTTCACTCCCTGGGGACAGCCACAAGCACAGTGAATGCTACACAGCACAAAGCTGTAGTGCTGTCACACACATAGACATTTCAAGCTGCCAGTGTGCACCATCTGCCTCATCAAAACAAAATCAGATAGCGAAAATGCCTTCTTTTGCCCTTTAGTTCACTGGCTCAAACCCTGCTGAACTCAACTATAACAAGTTGGTACAGCTTGTGTAGTGGAATATATGGACAGTCAGTTATTGCACCTATAATTCTTTCTTTTTGAGGCCAGTTGGTACCCCCTTCTTCTAGAGCAGGCAAAAATGGAAAGCTCCCTACTATGATAAACCTTCAGTGATAGCACTGTATAAGTTCACAATAGTATTAGCTAGGTGACATCTGTTAGGCAATGCAGTTACTAAACATTCATCTAAATGAAAACTTTATTCAATTTGTATGTTTTCTCTGACATAATTCAGATAGCATCTCAGTCTGACACAGCCAGCATAAGGAATATGTTTTGAACAACTTTATTTTAATTTTATATTCTCTGAAAACTATGTGCTTCCAAAGTTCTTGGGACTGTGGTTTGTGTCATGTCCTATGTCACCTTTGAGACTGTGACTCTCAGTTTGAAATGGAAACCTGCAGATGAGCTAGTTTCAGAGTAATTTTTGCTATCATAAATTGAACAAAACCCGTGAAAATCTACATGCACAAAGCCTCTTTGATTTCATGTGATACAAAGAATCATTTACTCTCTCACACATATTGCGCAATAAACATATAAATAGTTATAAGTCAGGTTTTAAATTTTATTTTTATATATACTTATTTAAATTTGCCAGATCACTTCCCACCTCTCTGTTTAGCTGGGAATGTGCTTAAATGGAAAATCTTAATACAGTAATTTGTCTTTCAAATACAATTTTCAAAGTTGTGGGAGCTAATTTAGTGCAGCTGAGTCTGTGACATTCAAGCTCAACCACACAAAAGTTACTTGTAGTCATCTCTGAAGAAGCTAAAACTTTGGTAGATTTCATAGGAAAATGGTCAATCTTTGCAGCACTATGTACATTCATGCAGCTATATTGTACAGATGCATATTGTATAGAAGAGGTATTGAAAAGAAGACAGAAATTTGTTATTAACACTACACTTCATTGATAGCAAAGAAAAAATAAACATTAGCATTTTTCCTTTTGACATGAGCAATTGAGCATTTGGCATGTCAGTATGGAAATGCAATGCAAGAAGGAAATAGCAACAGTAAGTGCAGGGGGCAAAGGACTTGGTTTGTATTCTTACCTCAACTATTTTACCTGTCTTTCTCACTGTCTAATTTTACTAGGGTAATTTTCAACTGCTATTTACTATTTCATACACATATGGTAAAATTTTCCATACCATGTGGAGGACACCTTTAACGTGTTTGCTTTTACTTTAAGAAAATTTTTCAGCAAACCAGACCTTTTTACATCATTTTTACATCACATTGTTTTTATCCAAGTTTGTAATTTCTGAAGTTCTAAACTTTAGTGACTGGGAAAATGCTGTCCCCCACCCCAGGTTTTATTTATTTTAATGTCATGGATATCTTATACTTGCTTACATCCTTCTGCTTGAGTTTAATTCAGGCTCAAAAAAAGAAAATTATTTTAGTATTTATTACTGTAAAGTACATTCTTAGGCTGATGAAAAGTAAGAAAGTGAAACACACATGACTTGTGCTCCAAGTGGCACAAGCACAAAATCATTTATAAAATATGCCTTACTCTTCTTGTCGCTGATCACAAATTTAAGTATACACCTAATGATTTAAGCCTGTAACATAGATGTAGTATCCAGTTCTGAACCATAACCCCACAAGTAGTTCTTACTTAGAAATGTCAAATTGAAGCTGTGACTTTTGTTACAACTTATACCCACTCTGTGTGGAAGGAGGGCAGGGAGACAAAAATCAATTCAAACTTCCCCCAGTAGGACTCAGGAGACACCATTATAATTCCCAATTCTGCTACAGTATCTACCTTCACTTCCAGCTCCATTCAGAAAGGATTATGTTATTAAAGATGTGTTCATCCCCTAACACTGCAGGCCCAAACTCCAAGGTAATTAATGGGGGTGCAACTAACAGTAGTTTCAAATAACGGGTACACCTAAAGTGGAGAACATGTTGTTTCTCCATAGCAAGATACCATGCTTAGTTCCAAATAGATGCAAAAATCGCAAATAGACTACTAGAGGGAGATAATTTGAAGATATAACTGGAGGAAGGAAAGAAATGTAAAGTAGATTTGGAAGGTATCTTTTATCAGAATTCCTCATGTATAAGGAAGACAAGACCTTTAGCTAAGTGACACCACTTCAGAATACTTCCTACCTGCCAATACCAGCAGATATTACCAGCCTGCAGCTCACCAAGGCTTCTAACACACTGCATCTGAAAGCTGAGTGAGAAACCTCTGGCACCAATTCCCCTGCAGAATTGTCAAGAGATGTGTCCTCCACAGCTACCAGCTGTAGCTCCCAGCTCAGGCTGGAATCTAATGCCCCAGCTGCAATGGTTAGGATTACTTCAAAGCAAGTTTTTAAGAAGTATACATTGCATACATGTACACAATGGACACACATAAAGCTAATAGGACAACTGAAACATAACAGCCAGTGTATAGGTTAGGGCTTCAGTACGGCTCTATCCTTAGGACTAGTGTGCCCTCAGAGCTATTTGGAAAGAGCTCTTTTTCCTGAACAAAAAGAGTGCTTTGTTTTGTTTTAGCTTAACTTTGAATTACCACTAGCCCTTAAAAGCACCCACAGAGCTGAAGTTCGGAATACTACCTCCACAACTCCTTTAAAATTAAGACTACACCTTTCTAAGACACAACGTTTTTTTGACGATTTTAGTGGGTTTTTTCAGTCATAAAGTAACACCAAAAAATGAAGGAGCATCAAACACTTCTGATACCATTAGGTACTGCATGTATGTCTCTGTCTGTATGTGTGTGCAGATACACATATGCATATATATACACACATATATATGTATGGTAGCCTCAGGCTGCCAGAAACTTTGCCTGCTGAATGAATTATAGAACAGGAAGCAGATGGGCTGTGTATATGAAACAACCACTATCTGGCATGATATGCTGCGCAATTTGGCTGCAAAGATTAAATTGAGCTATTGAATGTTTAATACACTATGCATAACAAATACAGCCAGAGCCACAAAACAGCATAAATTACAGAATTGGTATTCACGCTGCCTTTCCCAGGAATCAATACACTGCCACAGCTCATAAGAGTCTGTTGTTTAATACACATAAAGAAGAGAAGAATTCTTCTATTAAAATGAGTTATCTGGGCTATTTACCAAAGGCAGTGATTTAACAGTGGTAAAGTCTATGTAGTGCTGTTGAATGCAGATGATAATACTTCTTGTCCTTGTCGGCCTATTTCATAGCTCCTATCAGTTGCTGCTGCTGCAAGGTCCCCTGGGTACATTAGCAGTCAGCCCAGGAAGTGTGTTTAAGTAACGGACATAATGTTCACATTTGCTAGACCAGCCTTCTCCCTAATCATGAATTATTCTTCCCCAAGGCTCAATTGGAACATTACTTTAGAAGCAGAAGATTTAATCCTTTTCAGCTGATTGGAGGGAATGATTACAGTATTATTTTCTTGTACAGGCTGTCTCCAGTGAAGGTGCCTTTTTCTGTCCCCATCTTTAATAGGCAGCAATCTTTATTTCCCTGGGGGGAAATGGCAGTGTATTCAAAATGGGCTAAATCTTCAGGAATGTGAGGTGCTGAGACTGTAGATCACTGCTGGTTAGTTAATTAGTTTAGCCCTTACTTATTTCATCTCCAAGACAAAACACCTTCCTACAGGGCAAAAGGAAGGAAACATGCAAATAACCAATCACGCTGCTTACAAAATCTAGCCTCTGTGCCCTTGATTTTAGAATGTAGCTTACAGTTTTGATTTCTATCTGGATGCAATCAGCCAAATAAGCAGTGTACTGTTCCCTTAGAATTTTCTGACTGCTAAGGATTATTTGACATGCAGAAATAGATTGTATCTTTATTCACTGAAAACTGCTGAAATGGATACAGGCAGGAGGCTACAAAAGGAGACATGTATAGGCCAGCAAGAATGTGCTTGCAGTTGGCATACAGAGATATGTTTACTCAGACAGTGAATCCTGTACCCTGTGAGATTAAAAAACAAATATTTTTTGCACATAAATGTTAAATATACCTTTGAACACTGGACCCACAAATCCCCGGTTACTTGCGTTTCAACATTAAAGATGGGGAAAAAATTATAATTGTATCATTTTTATCCTACATGACAATATGGTTTGAAAATCCAATAATTCTCAATAGCTTTTCTTTCAAAAGGGTAAGACCCTCTATGGTTTTGAAAATTCCTTCACTGAAACAAGTACAAGTACAGTTTGCCATTGCATAAACACTTTTAATTATAAAAAAAATTTTCTCAGGGGGAATTGAGGAAGAGGAGAAGCATACAATCTCATTAATAGATTTTTAACCCAAAATCTTGTTTTGTCTAATTTAAAGAGAGGCCCCAGATTGTCATTCTGCGATTTATTTACAGGGTTATGACATCTTGACATTGCTTATAAGCCTATTATATTGCAAGAGCTAAATACAATGTTTGCAAAGGGCAGGAAATCAGGATGCCTGCGGCTGACATTTTTCAATCTCTAAAACTGTAGATAAAAGAAAATTAAAATTAAATTTTGCAGGAAAATGGCATGGTAAAATAATGCTAAGAAGGTGCTCAAGGACTATGTCACTTGGTTTCTTTACTTCATTTCCTTACTATATAAAATTATATTTTGATACAGACTCAGAGATATATGTTAAAAGTAGAACCAATTATTTACAGCCTTTTCAGACAGTGACAAAAATATTTCTTCAATTCTTGATAAAAAGTGGAAATATCATGGAGAACTTTTATCTTGGTATGTGGAGAAGAGTGTGAGGGTTATCTGGAAAGCACTAATGTTCACATTCTGCAGGCTCACCCCATGAGCAAAGTGAAAAATTTTCCCTGAGGTTCCTCCCTAAAACATTCCGATCTGAAATTAGTCACTAACTGCATAAGAGTTACCCCATAAATGATATTTGGATTTTACATTACTTGGTTTAATTTTTCTGCATTTACAGTTCTTTGCATGATAGGTAACATTCACAGCGCCATTATTTTCAGGAAAATGTACCTAAATTTAATTTTTCCACAAGCAATGACACACAGCCATAGTTGGAACAGAAATTTTACAAATATCACATTTGAAGCTTTCATATAGGATTGATTTTTTTTCTTCCCTTAAGATACAGTGCTTTGTCCTTCAGAATCAGGACTGCCATCTGTAGTAATATATTACTGTGGACACAGATTTATTCTGGAAAAAGAAAGAAATTTATCATCTTCCTGAACTCTGTAAAAGTGTGTGGACTCTTATTTGAATAAGATAAGCAGAGCACTTTTGAGCTGCAATGATCAGAAAGATGATGATAGGCTGTGAACATGATTGATTCTAAGGATCATCCATGTCTGAATTTTAAACTAAATATTAAGTATTAAAATATTAAACTTCCTTGCCAGGAGTGGAAGAATCGATTTTCTGGATAATTCACAATTACAAAAAGAAGAATTTCTAGCTTTTAGCATTTGACCCCAACTGCACAAAGGTTTAGCACCTCTGAAACACAGATTATGATTCAAATTTAATCATACTTATGAGTTATTTCTATTAGGGACTATATCCAAGAATCTCTGCAAAGTACAAAAAAGGGAAATATTTCTTCTGTGTTGACATCTATTAGCAGAGAAACTGTACAAATCTAGTATGAGACTGACAAAATTCATAAAGCAAAATCTGAAAACTGCACAATTCAGATTGACAAATGTATGCACATCAGTATAGGGAGAATAGAGGAAAACTATTGACCCTGTGCAAGAGTGAGTCCCCCATTATGTCACCCAGTACACTCAGAGCACATTGACCTGTGCTAACACAGTGCCTCAAGCTGCCTCATGATCTTAGCAAACCTCACAGATCAATGTTTGTTCATCCAGTATTATTTCTTCAGTAACCTCTGGTTTCTTGAGTGACTCTCTCCTTATCCTCCTTAGGGACTCTATAATCTCAGCTTCCTAACCTTTTGAACCACCATTACATCTCTGGGAAGAATTCGGTTTCATAAGCAGTGAAATGAGCTGAAGGTGTTCAAAAACGTCTTGCAATTTCTTGCCCACTGTTTTTCTCACTTTACTCTCAAGAAGATAGTTTATGATTCCTGAATTAATAGGATCTCTTCTATTTTATTTCAGATACTAAAAATTGGGCCAGTTTCTTCTGATGAGAAAAGGAGTTGAATGGGACTTCAAGAAGAATAGAAGAATAGAGACAAGCAACCTTTGAGCTCTGTTGAAATTCCACTCTGAGTTGCATGAACATTGCATATGAAGTACCTTGATTGGCTACCATTCTCACAGTTATTGTTTTTCAATCATCAATAATTGAAAATCGTTATAGCAGCCTTTGTGTGATCTAGTGAAACAGAAATATATAAAAAGGTTTATAATGAAATATTCAATTTAATAGGTGTTTGTTATTATTTATTTTTGATTCAAAAAAAATATCCCAAACCAAGCCAAAAGTAAATTTCTCTTAATACATTCTGTTAACTAGCTAACAAACAAGAAAGGATGAACTACAACAATTTTTCTTCATTCAGTGAAATGAGTTTGACATGGTTTCTGTGCTATTTGTAGATAACTGCCAACAAAAATAATTGTTTGAAAGAAAATTTGTGAGCAATTTGAGATTGCTCACAATAAGAGCAATCCCATACAAAGCAGGCACCAAAACTAAAATATAGATGAGAGTTCACTGAAGTGAAGCCACCAGCAATTAATGTCCAGAACACAAAACAAAAACCGGTTTAAATTCAGTAAGCTGTCCAGCTTAATGAATAAACCCCCTCCAAGAAGAATTATTATAGAGAAATGTGAATGACTAAAAAGCACTGAGGCATTCACCGTTATTCTGATTGTAACAGTAAATGTCGCAAATTTATGAACAGTCTCATGCAATTAAGTTTTCCAAAACAGCAAGACCATATTCATGAAACAGGAGTTCTATATGTCAGAGTTGAGCTATAAATATTAATATTTCTGCAATAATTCTAATTCAAAATATACAAATAACTCTGTCTATGAGAGCAGAAAGTAAAACTCAAGTCTTTCACTCCATATACTATACACTATAACTGGTCCAATGCAGAAAGGTGAAGAGCAGGGAAAGAGGGAGAGGGAGAGATGGTCATTAATGTACTGTGTATGAAGCTCAGTTGCATAGGTTTCCTTCAGGTAGGTGAAAACATGCATACTTCACCAGGTTCTACAGGAGATGGTGCCTAGGGAAAAAGGTGGTGGATACTGGAGGAGTTTTACTTTGAATACTGGATAAGACTCAGGCACCAATCACCCACCTGTACTAACAAGAGAAAACCTTTTTTGGCACATCTCTAGGGACTGAAAACTTCACTGCCAAAAAATGAAAGGTAACTAAACAGGTATGCATGGAATTGTGAATCACACTTTTGGTTTTCATGCCTAGTTCTACTTACATCCCTTCACAGGTACTGAAGATCTTTCTGAGAGGGCTTGAACCCAGGTGTGCTAAACAATTGTCAGCCACTGGCTCAACTTTCCTGATTTTAGGAGGGCCAAAGATCCTATTTTAGCCATAACCCTATTTTAGTCCTAAATTAAGTAGTAGCACAGAAATGGGGATACCTTCTGGAATGCTGAGATTTATGCACACATTTAAGGAAGGAACTTATTCAAGGTGATGTGAAAAGCTCAGATTCAAATCCCATTTCTTTTCAGTAATTTCTTTTTGAAAGAACATAAAATGCTTCAAACTTAGTTTCCCCATTTTCAGAAGAAAGTTAGAAGTCTCTTTACAAATCTGAAGAATTACCATTATTTATAAACCAGTTGAAGGTCAAAGGTATCATTAAAGATGTTTTAGGGCTTTTTTAAAGTATTTTTGGAAAATGGAAATGGCTGTATGAAGTTTTGTAGTAAATTTCCACATAAGAGGTATAAGCTCCTTATGAATATATAATTTACTTTTTGAATAGTAAGATTATATGTTTATTGCTTCTCCAGCTATTCAATAATTTCCACAGAGATATGCTGAAAAATACCCCATCTAAAATTATCTCTAAAATAATATTATTTAGCCCTTGAGCAGTCAAGGATCAGTGTAGCACATGCGACAAGTTATTTTTCCCAAAATGGCTTTCAAATAAATAGATGGCTCTAACTGAGTAAAAAGAAGCACAAGTATCACATCCTCTTCTGTTACCCTCTGGAAGACCTGTACTGTCAATAAAACAAAGAATAAATTAGATAGATTTTTTGCTGGTGATTGGAGAATCTTTTAACTACACAAAAATTGTGCTGTCAAGTGTTACGAACCTCCCTTCATCTTCTTTACTCACTTATAGAGTGATCAAGATTGTACACTGGCATACTTGAGAATCACTTATCACAAATACAACATGTTACTGAGAACCGACTGTACTTGTGACTCTGCCAGAATATTTTGCTTCTTGAAGTGCTCAAATGTCTGGTTGAGGTAATGAAACACTCAATACTTGAGAAAACTTTAGTCCATCAAAGAAAGAAGCAATGTCTTTTTATTCTTTTAAACCCTATAAAGATTTTATTGGCAGATAAATTATTAATTTTCAAACCAAACTTTAGGTTTGGTAAAGGATGTAAAGGATAAGAGATATCAAGATTTCAGTTATTCTAAGGTCTTACAGAAAATGTCCACATAAACAGATGCCTATGTACTTTTAAAAAATTCCTCCTACTCATCAACAGATTTTGTCTATCCGAAGCCTTTTATCATGATAACTATATGCAGAATTCATACTCTTCTCTATTAAAAATGTAGTATCCACAATAATGTCACCAGACATTACATTTTCTAGAATGTATGGATGAGTAATACAGTCAGTGCTCTCACTTACCTAAAGGGTTTGTTTCTTTGCTAAGACTACATCAAAACCAATGGCAGAAGAATATCTCCTCAGGAGAGATCGCTTCTTCCTTCTTCTCTCTTTACTAACATGAATATCACTAAATTAAATAAAATCAATATAGAGAGATGCAGGATACCTAAATTTACTTTGACATCCAGTCACAGTTTGTGCCCTAACTCTACAACTCTAATATAGTGCCAGTGCCCAAGAGATGGATGACAAAATGTCCTAATTTTGTGACAATTTGTTAATTGGTGGCACAGTTAATATAATTGTAAAAACAACTCAATTGTAGAATACATTGATGAAATAACTATATTTTGCATAATAATTACATTGCATCAAAAAAGAGAGAAAATAAATCCTTGCTTTTATTATTTAAAACTACATCCTTCAGTGGCCCAATCATTCAAGTTTGTATATCACATGTCCCGCCACGTCAGCATTTACAGCGAAGAGAAACTGATGAAGAACCACTTGACTGCTTGTCTCATTCTGAGTCAGGAAATTTAGATTTTTATTTCAAATTAACAATTGGCAGAAAGCCTGGAAGATCAGTTTAATGAAAACGTGAAATAGTGAAGGCCAGAATATTATCCCAGGATTGTTCACGGTCTTTCTTCATCTCTTTTGCAAGTGCATATCAAGTGTGCAACAGCATAGGAGAAATTTTAAGGTTTAGAGCCTCAGCTTGACAACTTTGCCACAGCATAACAGCCAAGTCTGAAATCATCACTTCCACTTTTTCTGTTATTCTTACAAGTTATTAAGGACAGAGCAAAAGCTGAGAGGAGAAATATACGAGGTTTATGAGTGGGAGGGATGGGCAAGAAAGACCCAACTCTGATGCACCAGTGGGTGATGGCAACAGACTTGGAACAAAGGGGCCTGAAGCTTGGGTCTGTAGCTATGGTGTGGTGCTTCACAAGTCAGAAAGTTTGCCTGGCGTCTAACATGAGAAGAAAATTAACCTATTCTTGCCAATTGATTTGTCTGTAGAATGAAAATGCTCTTGGCAGGTGTGTTGTTGGAAAGCATTTTCAGAGTGGGGCAATTTAGATCCCCAGAGTTTGTTGCAGTCTGAATCCCAGTCCACTACTGTCATCCTGCAGTGATTCCTACCCCTTGTCCCATGCTCACTATGTAAAAAATCCTGTATTTCCATATATATTTGTGAAAGCTGTTGTGGTATCCAGGTTCTCTGTTTCTCCTTGCCTTTTCTTTTATTCAAAGCAATTCTATTTGCTTTCCAGTATTGAGAGGTAAAAGCTTAATCCCCAAGGAAACACATGGTACACATTTCCAGTAAGTGCTGTATGTAGTTATTTGTGAAATAGTCAGGAGTTATTTTATAAATGTCTTTCAGAAACACAAGGCTTTTCAGCTGATCAGGATGTTTTCCTATTTAACATTGATTTAAAAGCCTTGCCAAATATATCAGGAAGTTAAGAGACAAATTTCACAGTGCACAGAAAAGCAGCTGTTTTTCCCCCTCAAGTCCTGGCAATTTAACCAAATGTTTCTTTCAACAACAGCAGCAACAAGTAAGGTATACAATAGCTTTATTTCATTAGAGTATAGAGCCAAATTAACATTTGCAAAAGGTTTCCAGAAGAACATGCGTGAAGACTAAGGGTATTTTTCCCTGTAAAGGGCATGAGAGGGCATATAAATTTAATCACACATTTCACTTAAAGACTATTTTAGGATGTGAGGGGACACAATATCTTTAGCAGCTGCTCTAAGATTCTTAATGGATTCCCAAGCAAAATTTTTTAATCACTAACTAAAAGTCATTAAAAATACCACTGAAAACTTTGAACTTTGCCCCCTCAGATAAAAAACTGTTTAATGTAATTCCATGCTGTGAAATATAAACCTAATATAAGTGCTTTTAAAACAAAGGAGTTTTTTTGGTTGTTCTTTTTTAATAGAAAAAGGAAACAATTCACACCAGCATCTTGTGCTGTAGTCTTTACAGTAACTTCAGCCAAATATAATTCAGTAGTTTTTGCAACTATCTACTTTGGAATGAAGAACCAGTCAATTTAGGCACATTATTTTTTAGTCAGATGTCTTTACCACTCTTTCATTTCCACAAACACCTGCAGTCAGAGTATCCATTTTCTCAATATGAGCAATGACACTTGTGCACTAAGAAAGCACTCTCTTCTACAAAGCTTTTCACTATTCTTCCATTTAGAAGTTTCACTGGCAAGGAAGCAGAAAAAGTAATGTAAGTCACAGTTCAGCAAATAGAAGCCACTGGGAGAAAAGACCATAATAATCCAGGGCTTCAGCACTAGCACTGATTATATGAGTTCAGTGACATTTTCATAATTCAGGTCTGATTAGCAACTCAGTAATATGCACTTATGCAAGTCTGGCACCCTTTTACAGCCAGAGAACCGCATCTAAAGTTACAGAGACAGAGCACCCATCTTTTATACCTCAGAAACTCACCTGTCTCAAGGTTTTACTTTATTGATCTCCTCTATACTGAAAAACCTAGGCTATATTACCTACTAAAATGGTAAATATTTAAAAGTCCTTTTATCAAAAAATGTATTCTCCTAACCCACTTAGTACAGGTGATGTGTATGGGATATCAATAGCAAGGACTTCTATCCAACTGCCTTGAAATGTACAAGACCTGTAGAAGCCTAAAAAATATTTCACAGTCTTCTCTGCTGAAAAAGGCAGAGAAAATCAAGCATATGGATTTACAGGGCCAGCAATTTCTGAAACTCTTTTAGTTTCACTTGGGCCAACCAGACCTTTTCCAGGAAGAGATGTTTCCCAATGATAGCCACCAGAATGATTAGTTGTTTGCATGTATGTGTACACACACATGCAAAAAACTAACTGATGTCTAGAAAAAAGAAAAAAAATACTCCACATATTTGGTTTTTTTAATTGGCTGATTTGTATTTGTTGAAAGATGTACATGTAGGTATGCTTAGGAAGGATTTGAAGCCAAGGGTTTGACAGTTCATTCAGCAGCTAGACTCTGGGAAAAAGCAGTAGTGCTTGAATCTCTGCCCATAAAGCAAATTCAGCACGCGCAAATTTCACATACCATAACCAGCCTGCACCTTCATAAAAAGGAAGCAGTGCTTATGTTGACCCTATGTCCCCTGTGAGCTTAGAAGACGAATGGTGGGCTTCTGGTCTGCAGGCTCTGTCTACACCCAGCCTTATGAAACTGCCGGCACATCTAGCAAGCCACGCGTCTTATTTACCCTGCCATTTGTACTTTTGCATCCAGCAGTGAAAATACCTTTCCCTAAGGCCCAACAGAATTATGCACTCATGAAACCATTGCCTCTTCATTCCAAGACTGGTGAACCCACCGTGAGTGTGTGAGCAGGCTGTGCTTCCCACCACACCAGGACCAGTGGTGGCCCAAGGAGGACTGTGAAGCCAGAGGCAGGCATCCTCCGAGCCTGGGAGTGTACTGCACAGCAGGGCTTCAGACCACTTTATAAAGATCTGGCAGGCCTCAAAGACCTGGCTTTCATTCCCAGCTCCCAACTGCTGCCACAGATGTCCAGGCTTTATTGCAGAGATAAGTTTGGATGGCTGCAGGAACAGCTAGAAGTGGGAAGGAAGAGCCAGGACACGGCTATTATGAGAAAGGAAGCAAGAGAAAGAAAGCAAGCTCACTTCAGAGGCTGCAGCCACTACTGAAACAGTTAAAATCATTAAACAATTTCCCCCCTTAGAAAACTGCAATAGATGTCACAAGACTGTGTCTGGAGGTTCTCTGTGACTAAAGCTATGGAGGCCCAGCACACATTACACATATGTGTTTTTTTCTTGGGGAAAAATGAGACATTCTGTGTTAAAAGTTGCATCAGACATCAGTGCTCCTGGAGGAACAGATTCCCTGCTGAAGTTTCAATTCCAGCCAAGAGACAATCCAGAAGGTTATCTAGGAACATGCACCATGTCTTACAGCATGTTGTGAACATGTAGGTATGGGACAGTTTAGCAGGTCTTTGAGGAAAACAAAACCCACAGCAGTATAGCAATATGTGTGCTCTATTATGTGTGCTTCTAATATGGGCAAACACAGCTACTCTAAAGGTATAGCCAAATACAGTTTTTGGAGTTAAAACGTGTGATGAAAAGGCACAAGCAGCTGACTACTTAACATGAACAGTCTAAAGACTTGGCTACTTAAAAAGTAAGACCTCTGATGTGCCACACAGTACACAGACCCATTTGCTGTTACCTAATAAAATCCTGCATGCAGAGCACTGTTACGTAAACAGCCTAAAACAAAGTAGCAGAAACTGTTGCCAAAATCTAAATTGCATTCAGACTGCATGCAGCACTTGTGGGCACGTTCTAGTACTTAAGAGTGCTAAAACACGGTACAAGCACATAGCACAAGCATTACCAAACCCCCTGTAGAACAAAA
Organism: Taeniopygia guttata; assembly: GCF_048771995.1. Taxonomy (NCBI): domain Eukaryota; kingdom Metazoa; phylum Chordata; class Aves; order Passeriformes; family Estrildidae; genus Taeniopygia; species Taeniopygia guttata. The sequence goes on along the minus strand of NC_133063.1, from coordinate 61,331,631 downwards.
AAATACAAACAAAAAACCAGGAGAACAGACTGAGAAACAGCTGTGGTACAACCTGAGGAGGTGTCTAGCTTGGTTGAGCAGCAAACAATATATCAGCTTGGCTGGAGATAGTCAACCAATGTATGATTTCTGCAAGGACAACCAGCAGCTTATGAAGTGGAAAAAGGACAAATAATGCTAAGTATCAAGATTCAAAGGATATAAGACACACCTTTAATTATATCTGGGCTAAGAACAAATAGTTTTGACCAATTCACAATACACCGCAAACCTACTGAAAACCCATTTGAGACCAGAACTATCATAATTTCCTTGCAATTTACTGATAATTTGCTTGCAATATAACAAACACATTTTTTCTGCCTACTACATTAACTACTACAGCTCTACTGTTCTCACGTTTACCATATGTATCTCTTTTGAATGGACTATTAAATACTGTTTTCTTCTCCAAAGTAAACAACCCCAATCTGTGATTATTTTACAAACTTATTAAATTTTGATAATTTTGTCAATATTTGTCTTCTGTGAGTTGTCGCACTGATTGTAACTCCCTTTCCCTACATTTCCTCCAAAAAATCCTGAGTTTCTTATATGTCACTTACATTTTAATTAGACATTTATTGTCCAGGCAACATGCTAATATATCTTGTTTGCCATTACTAAAATTATAGTGTAGAAGCATATTGAATCAGCTATTCCAGTAGTATAATGCATTTTCATAATAGAAAAAACAACTTTAATTTATAAACAACCACCGTGTATCATAGCTCATAATTTTTCTAGTCTTCTAAGTAGATATCCTCAAAATAATTTCTGATGATTGAAACTAAAGGAATTATGGTTCCTTATTTTAGTTAATCCTAGCATAATTTTTGTAGATATGAATGTTTAAATTACAAATCTACTGTTTGTGAAACATTTTGCAGCCTATGACAGTCAGCTTTCAAATTGCCTCCAGATTAAAACTATAATTTTTCATATAAAAAGTGAAGTCCAACATTTCTATGCCTCTACCGTTAAAGTAGTCACAAATCATTACTCAGAGTGCAAATTACAGGTTCATAATACCAGTATTGTCAGAAAACTGCATTCCTTTGACACAGAAATGTCAAAGCAGCACTTTGTTCTAGACTAGCATGACTTGAGTATGAGGTTCTCGACATAATTCTCTACCAAGTTCCTAACTAACTTTGTATAAGAAATTTCACTAATTTAACAATGAAAATATTATAGACTAGTTAAAAGCAAGAAAAAGGAATGATGACAAATAAACAGCATTTTCAAAGATTGGAAATAAATTGAGCACATCTCATCAAACATCTCTACACCTTGCCACGATTCATGCTGATTTTTTCTTTGGAGAACCTGGATAACATGGAAGAAGAGTCCATTTCGAAAAAGTTATTCTGTGAGTGTTAGCCTTACTACCATGGGAAGCAGAAGAATGAAGTAAGCAGGATAAGGTCAACACATTAACATTTACATGAGTTCAGATCCCATATAGCTTTAATCCTCTTCAGTGACAGGCAAACCATCAGAGAGGGGGAAATGAGACTTCAACATTAATTCAAAATGCCTGGTTTAACCTTTAGAAAATAATTCAATTTTTTCTTTCTTTCCCTTTCCTGTTCTCCTTTCCATACACCACAAAGGCACTTTTCTCCAAAATTAACTATGTCTTTTTCAAGCTTTCATTTAAATTTGGAGAAACTGTCCATGCACACTTTATGAGACCTAAAGTACACATGTGGGGCTTAAACTCCTTTCTAACTCTTTGTGCCTCATTCCTGTAGACTTAACTGAACTAACAAAGAAGATTGAGTCAGGATTAGCTTCTATTCACCCAAAATACCAATGGGCAAATGTTAGCAGTCACTGCCTGGGAGTTCCAGGTGAACTTTTCAGTAATAAATCAACCAAAAAAGAGATAAACAGGCCTAAAGTTACAATGAAGGGCATTCACCAATTATTTTAGACAGAGGAGTAAAAAATTGTTGTTTCAATGTATGAAAGCAAGGTGGGGAGTGCAGAAAGGAGCAGTGTAAGAGAGTCTCAAACCTTAAATAAATAGAATTTATTTTTTTTTTAAATATCATGAAGACTAAAGCTTTAACAAGAGGTGGTTTTTTTTTTATGGTTCTTTGGAGCTACATAATGTAATAAATATTTGTTCTACTGGGATACGTCACATTTCCCCAGGCAGGTGAACTGCAGCTGGCAGTGTCTAGAAAACTGCAGCTGGGAGAAGGACCAGTTAAAGTAAATCTGTCTGTCATGGATTAACAGAATCAAAATGAGATAACATAATGTCTTTGTCTCAGGCAGGACAACAAAGAGAGTAAAATATAGTGCCCCAAAAAACTGAACATACTCAGACCCAGATTTAAATGGGTAGAAGCCAGCTTACCTTGCTGAGGTTCTTTAAAGATCAAAATTTTCCTTATACAGTGAATATCTTGTTTCTAACCACATCAGCATAAGTTCTTCTTTCTGAAAAGGTTTTCTGTTTACCTTCATATCAGTTAGTGTGAAAGAGTGTATTCATCTGCATCACTCTCATAAACAAATTTTAATGGCTTCCAAACGGCTTGTCTTTTGTTAAGGTCAAGCATCTGTCATTTCTCTCTAGATCAAGCACTGCAATAGTACATATACACAAAAATTAGGATAGTCAGTACCTACATAGGATGAGACACAGGGATATTACTGAAGTCACACGCTTGCAGGAGAAGTGTTCTCGTACTCCAGGTAATGTGGCGTGCCATGAAGTAGGACTGAAGAAGTGTTTCTTGAACTCAGATGTACAGTCTGAAAAAAACAAAAACAAACAATCACAGATTCTATTTCTTGATTAATAGATAAAATATGTTTATTCCACTTAATTTCTACAAAAAAAAAAAAAAAAAAGAAAAAAAAAGGAAGAAAAAAGCCTAAAGCAAAGCAATAATTCTTATTTTAATTTCTTCTCTCTTCACTATGGCAAAAGACGCTCCATCCTTTTAATTTCTTGTCTGGCACTGACTTCATTTTAAATACAACCCAGCAGAGTACTCAGTTGCCAAACTGCTGCATTTTTAGACATTCTAAATAGGACATTAGTTCTTAGCATGAATGTTTTGAAATCTGATCAACAAGCCGTTTCTCAATACATTAGGCAAAGCAAGCAAAATTAGGTTGTTTTATGTCAGGTACTTAGCACAAATCCCTTAATAATGTGTTTGAGTGCAGAAACCATTAATAAATGCATAATTCCCTAAGACAGGCTTGATTAATTAAGTCATATGTGTATCCTTCTAATTAAAAAAAGAACATTAGACAGATGAGTGGAATTTCTGAGTACAAAATTCAAAGGCTGTTTTGCTTTTATTTGAACAACGAAAGAAAAGCTGCTCGTTAATATAGCTGCCAAAAAAACAGCAAGAGTGCTGACACAAACCCCCCAAACTCTGACTTGTTCAAAACAGCTAAGTATTTACTTGCTTATTTTTAGTCCAATTTTTAATCAGGTAGCTGCTTGATTAATCCAGGCAGTTCAAATTACAAAGGCAGCTGGTGCTAATATATACATAAGTAGATGATATGTTGGTTGCATTTCATCCAGTAAATTGTTTACAACCAAAATCTCACAGGTTTTTACACTCTCAGGAAAAACGATTTTATGAAAAAATAACACTCTAATGGCTGGAACTGGCTCTTCTCAATACTTTACTGCAGACTTTATTGCTGTGTGGACTGCAAATTTTGGTGTTATAACAATTTGTAGCAATATTGAAGCAATAGGTATTTTTAAGTGCATAGCTTTTCTCATAAAACAATTAGCTTTTTGAGGTTCCGTGCTAAAACAAGTAAACAAAAATAGAAAAACAGAAAACATAATGTTATGAGACATAACAGGAGCATAAAAAATTCTGCTAAGCTAACAAATACTGTTAAGCATAACAACTTGGCCAAGGTGATTTTTAAGGATAAGTAGGATTGATAACAGTCAGCAAAATTTTGGTATAATAATGCTACTAAGCCAAATAAGGTTTTACAGTACTGGGCCTATTGAAGATAAATGGTAAATTTAGTGGCTCACAGGTGGGCAAACCTGGTACCTGTCAGGCACAGACAGCAGACTGATCTGCAGGATTAATCCCAGCTGGGAAAAGGACTCCACTGCTTTGTGTAGGGGGCTTGAACTTTATGAACTTCAGAGATCATTCTGTGACAGTGGCCCTTGAAGCATTGCCCTCCTTACAAGAACACCATGTCCCATGGCTCTTTAATGTACAGAGAAGTGCTTTGACTTTGGTGAGAAAATGACCAGGTGTGTAAAAGCAAGAGGGAAAACAGCAGGAAACAATGACTAAGCAGCAGAGACGGATAGACTGGCTAGAGACTTGATGAAATACATTGCACCCATGGGACAGGATGGAGAGAGAAAAGGAGAAACAAGGGTGTAGAAGTGATTTGAGTAAGATTTATGAGCACCCCAAGAAACTAACAGACCTAACAAAAATGGCAAAGGGCTTGAATCTCATGGCCTGAAAGAAGCTGAAAGTTAGATCTAGTTGAAAAGCCACTGTATTGGTTTCTCCAAATGCAACCGGTGATTCAAAGAGATTAAGTATTTTAATTCTTCCACTGCTATATTCAGTATAAAACCAGCCAGAAGGCTGCTGTATGTAGTCCTAATTGGTTGGTGCAGCTCAATTTCCAGTCCAGGCCTTATATCTAGGCAATTACATAATTCCCAACAAGAGTAACAAGGCTGAAATAAGGCCCACCATGACTGCTATTTCTATCCCCTGTGTCTTCCTCTAAAAGAGAGTTGGCTACAATGATGGAGAGAGTGACTGAAGCTTAGACAAGCTGAGTCTGCAGCTATGAGGACAATACATTACTGCCACACAATGAGTGCAAGATGACTTGCTGTGTTGGACATCTCTAAGAGCTTACATATGGGCACAATTGTTGTGCAATCTGGAATGTGACTTTGAATTAAGTGGGAATGTACTTTATTAGACAAGTAAGAACTGCACACAACTCATCATGTGAGTTCCAACTCCCTGTGTTGCAAGTCTGAGATTTCCACTCAGAAACAGATATTAGAGTACCTCTATGAAAAAAGACATACAAATCTGCACTTGCCCTTGCCAGCTTTTGCCATAACATATATTCAGGCCTCTACCAGAGTTATTAGTAGACTGATACACTAACCCTACTCTAAAAAATCCAGTAAAGAAGAGTTAAACCGACAAGACATTCATCATAAGACAACAAATCCTGTTACTAAGAGGTTAGAGAAATACAGAGAAATCTAAAGAGACAAGATCCTGGAAATGAGCAAAAAGAATATGTACAGTAAAAATCAGGTTATAAAATGCTTATATGAGGAGAGAGTGTTGTTACAAGAATCAGACTTGAAAGCAGCTTGCCTGTTGATGTGGTCAATAAGTATGACAGGAATGACAGAGAAAACAAACACAATCAGTCTAGATTTAAGTGTTTAATAGTATCTCCTGTTAAAAAACAGGCTCCAGCTTGGCCTCAGTTGGAGACAAGGAAAAGAAAATAAAGTTTACATATTCTAGAAGGCTTTGAGCTTAATGGAATTAAATTTTGGCATAAAAAGAAGTAATATCTATCCTAAAAATCAGTCACCTTTTCCACTAATTTTTCTATCTAACAACTCAAACTCTCAATGCCTTCCTGAACTATAATTAAATCCATGCACTAATTTCTTCCTGTAAGAAAACTGTCTTCTTTCTAATGTTTACATGCAAGCCTAGTGTCTCCTGTTGTTCTAACCCTCCAGATCATTCCTGTGCTATATTCCATCTCCCATGCCCTTTGTCTGCTGCCTTTCTGAAAGATTTGCCAAGCTTAACACAATCTCAAGAAGTTATATCCTCTCTCATATCTCCCACTCACCAAATTCTTCCTTTCTCTCCTTCTTTCTACCGTTCCATTCACAACCTTGTCAAAAGCCTATGCATTTTGGTTGGGGTTGTGGTGTTTTAATTTTGATTGTTTGTTTTGGTCTTTTGAGAAAAAAACAGCATAATTACCAGTTATGCTGCATATTGTATGCACTAAAATGAGATCTAGAGTGGTCTGGAACCCAACAGTCTGACTGATGAGGCTATTCCTATTTTAGGTGATCTCAGAGTGTGAAGTCACACTGATTTACAAACTGACATCAAAATCAGACCTTACGCTGCAGACAGGCATTGAGAATAGTCCAATAGATAGATTTTTGTCAGTATTATCAGTTTTCCTTAAGCATTTTTTTTTTTTGCTATTGCATGTCCTTGGCTCTTGCCTAGCAACTCATTAGAGTTCAAGTCTATTCCCTGAATACCAGCACTCTATCATAGCTTATCTTCCCTTTGGACACAGCTCAGATTAAGAACCAGGTCCACATGATCTAGTCTTCTAAGGTCAAAAATCACACCACACAAACAAACAAACAAAAATTAAATTGTTGAGATACAGAAGTTATCCTCTCTATCAAAAATATTTTTCCCTTCATTGTTTCTTTTACTTTCTTCTGGACCAAAAAAACTAAGAAACTTGGACAATTCAAGAACAAATTTTAGAAGTAAGCACTCATTTTTCCTCTTTGTATTTTTAAATTTTTTTGGGGGGGTTTTTTGGTTGTTTGTTTCTTTTTACAATATTTCTGTTTTGTAGAAAATAGCTTACAGTCCAAGTATATACTCCAGGGCACCAAAAGCACTCATTTTCACCTTCCTTACATACATATGTTTCCTATAGACTTGAAGCAGCATTTAGATTGGGTTTGTTGACAAGCTTCAAAAAACAAGGGAAAAATATTTGTCCATTTTCAACTTAACTAAGAGGAACATCTCTTTCCTTGCAAGAACTCGTTCTGGTGACAGATGATGCAGCATGGACATCCAGAGACAAGTTTCCTCAACAAGAAAATTACATTTACTTCCCTTGTACACAATTCCAGTGTTACTAAATGTTTGCAGATCATTCACTGCAGGAGGCAAGGGCATAGCCAATTCAGACTGAAGCCTGGAACAGAGATAAATACTGAAATTCTGGAACTCACCTAACAGTTCAGGGTCTGGAGCCAGGACCAGAATACAAGCCAAGGCTGAAGCCAGACAGGAACCAAACAAGCTGCCAAGAGGCAGAATCCAGAGCCAGGATATGATCCAAGGGTTGTGAGCCAGAGCCAAGATACAAGTCAAAGGTCAGGAACAGATGCCAGGGACTTGGATCAACACTAGGCTTCAACCGTTCAACAGCTGAGGAGAAAATACAGACACCACTTTAATGCCCAGCAACTAACTACATGGGATGGCCACACATGTGACTGTGCTGCTGAAAAGCATCAGCCCTCTCTCACCCAACAATTTCTAACAGACTCCAGCCAGCACCAAGCTCAGGCCAAAGCCAGCAGTCCAAACTCAAATAAATTGCAAACTATTGTATCACAGCTAAGTGATGGGGTACAAGCTAATTTCTGAAAGTGGCATCACAATTTACTTGCCCCCACAGCCCTGAATCAGCTTGACAGCATAGCTCATTACACATATCACATGCATGTGGTGCTGTACCCTTGTGTCTTTGGCAGGGTAAGTGAGATCATCCACTACTGACAAGAAATAGGATCCCTAGATAACTGGAGATTGGAGCACAGAAAAGTTACAGGTACACAATTACTTTTGAGGATAGTTTTATCAAAAAACTTGTTGCTATAAAAACAGATAGTCCCATAATGTCAGATGGCAATCTGGTGCCTTTTTCAATAACAAGACTGTCATACTTGCTCAGACAAAATTTAGGAAAAAAAGACCAAGTGTAAATATAACCTTGTGTGCAGACACAGACAAAGAGCCTCAGCATCATAATTAATTCACTTTCTCCTATAAAGTCTGAAAAGTCTTAAATGAGAATTAGAAATTTTAGAAATCAAAGTAGGAGAACAGCATGAACTACCTTATCACAGTCTTTGGATAACTGGAGGAAAACAAAATCAGTAGTTGCATGCAAGCTGTAGATGGAAAAAGAGTGGCTTATCTAACCAGTCAGAAAATAGACCCTAATGGTGGAGGAATGAACCAAGATTGATAATCAGAGCCCATTGCACTGATGCCTCCAAAGCTTATTCAATTACAATGAAAAGCACTGATAAAATAGTGTTGTCTAATTTGCCCTGATTAAATACCTGACATTTTCCCAGACTTCATCCTCTCTGTATCAGGTTTGAAATAAGTTTTAATGAGATACATATATTCCTTTAAATCAGCCTTCAGTTTTTATTTTTCTAGATGCAAAATTTCAGGCTTTGTAGCAAGAAACAAATTGTATATTTTCAGCATCCAAAATCATCAGGAGTCATGGTCTCCACACTTTTCCATGTTTGCATTAAACATTCTGATGACCCAGGTGAGATAAATGACTGCTTATGAAAGCAAAAGTTGATGTTTTTCACTCCATTTTCTTTACAAATAATTTTTAAATGCATGAAAAGGTGAAATAAGTTTGTTTTGGAGATTATAGTAGTTTCTATTGTAGCCCCTTAGGCAGGAGAGTAATAGATAGGGTTGTGCAAAATATTATTGTTTTGAAATATGTTAGAAAATAAAATTGATGGGGCATATAAATCAAATAATGGCTTTTTCTCTTGTTTGCTAAAAAACCCTAAAACATACTTCTCAGATTTCAGAAAGCTTTAGGCTTTCATGTGGCTTACTAGAAAATCAGCGCATACTCTAAGTTTCCTCCATGAAAGAAGCTGCGAAATGATTGCAGAGAGGTTTCCAGCTAAAATTTTGGGTGTGAGGGGCAGAAGGGAAAGACGCATTCCTTCTTTAATTTTTTTCTTTTTTTGTGAGACTGTGCTGAGGATATGGTTGTAATTCTTCTCACCAAATAAGCAATACTGCTCCGATACCATTGCTGAAGTCCCTTTCTTTCCTGTCCTTGAAGGTCTATATCTTGCTAGTTAAATACTGAAAAAATCTACTATCAGTAGTGTCAATACCAAAAATGATCAAGCACTTGTTGCAAAGGTGTCAGGCATCTCCTGAACAGCACTGTTAAAACTTTTTTTGCAGACTGAAGAAATATCTAGGGATGAGTCCTGTGGAGTGCTAATACACTTTAGAACAGCTAGAAAGGATTTACTTAGGCTACCCATAAAGCAAAGAAGGGTAAAAGTAGTTTTTATCTTGTGATTTAGCCTGAGGTCTAAAAATACTTCATGACAAGGTTATGACATGTGTCCTACAAGCTCACTTCTATACAGGGAAAGTACCTGGCTGTTATTAAAGCTGGATGGATTGTTAACAACACAGGAGCCCCTGTAATTTCACAGCTGCCTGGAGGGTTCATCAGGTATCTCTTCATTTAAACATCAGCAAGTGCCTGGAGGCAAAACCATATGGGATGAAAAAGGCTCTCCCAGTAAAGTAATTTCTTACTTGTAAATCCTACTAATTTATGACCCCTGTTAATTCCTTGAGCTCTTTGAAGAACTATTACATAAATCTTTTTAACTGTATTATCATCTCTTGCACACAAATCATAATTTATTCTAAGGACTTCAAAGGTCATCAGTTATCCTGACTGCAGCTCCAGACTGACATGGCAATCCATTAAAAACAGAGACTTTTACCAACAAAGTTTTTCACTTTAAATTGTCAGATGACTGAAATTGTTAAGAGGTCACTTTCAAATAGTCATCATATTTTTATCATCTTTAAAATCCTCTGTTAAATTCTACAGTCTATTAAGATACTAGCCATCTTCCCCATGGCCTCTATTATTCAAGAATTATTCAACACCCTCATTATGATATGTAAATGTATATTTGACCTTGATGAGTTCCATCCTCAGTATTGTCCCAAACAAACTCTTAGAATGGAGCACACATCAAAGAATAAGCTCCTGCTTTGTAAATAGATTCAGAAGAAAGGCAGCCTTTTTAATGTATTTCAAGCAACATTTCTTTGGTGTTCAAAAAAGATCTTCCTGCTTCATATCTCTTTATACCCCTGGTTTGAATATGTTCTCTGTATCAAAAGGGCAAAATGTCTGTAAAAATATTTTGAGTGTTTATCATGCAAAGTCCAAAACACACCTCCAGAGGAACTGGAAAAATGTAACATAAAAAAAAAAAACCAAACAAACAACAACAACCACCAACCAGTAAAACCCAAAAATAGGAAAAAAAAAAAGAAAAAAGAAAAAAGAAATCAAAAACAACACAAAACCGCCAAACAAACACAACTGAAAAACCTAAACAACCAAAAAAACCCCAACAAATTAAGAAGGCTTGAAAGCAAATCAAACAAAGAGGGATTTACCAAATGGAAAAGGCAGCTGTAATGGCTGAACTATTTTTATCAGTATTCTGACAAATAACACCTCCCGTGCTTTAAATATTTAATGTGAAATCCATGGATTTATATAGCTTACAAAATGCCAGAGGCTTATTATCTTTACAGATTGCATGACAGGAATATTCATATAATTTGATTCCACTTTTTAAGACAACAGGAATTCCTCCAGGTGCTAATGGTAGATAACTTGTGTGCTGCTTCAATAATCTACTAATTATAGAATCCCTCAGGTAGAACAATGTCATTAATCTGATTAAATTATTTATATTTCTGGAAAGCAAAATCTTATTAGGTCCTTGGCATTTGACTGTGTATATTATGCAGCTGTGTTTGCAGTTTATGGTGGAGGGAAAAAGATCTATATTTTACTTAACCATCAACATAGCTGGAAACAGACCAGAGTCTCTTATATCCTAACTTACATTGCTGTTCATAAATTCCAGCGCATACCCTGCATTGAATAGATTGTCCATTTAGAGCACTATAACACTTCTGAGAATAAAGGTTTGTTGCAGGCATTTATTAGGCACCTTATCTTCTCAGGAGTAAAATAACAACAGATATGGATAGATTCTCATCCTCCCACTACATGGCAAGCATGCTAACACTAGTGAAATTATCAGACACTGTAATGTAAGATCAGGATCAACCAACTGCCAGAATTAAAGTGAGGGTTTTAGTTTTCTACTAAATATAGCAGGACCAACAAAAGCAACATATGTTTGCAGAAAGCACAGTCTGATCTCACTTCAGTAGCTTTGATTTTAAAACAGGAAGGAGTGTAGGGGATTGAGAGCTGGTATTAACTTGTAACTTAGCACATAATAATGACACTGAAACTAGATTAATTTTAAGTTAGGGAAAACAGAAATTTTGATTAGTTCTTGCAGCAGATAAGATACTTTCTGCGGCACGCTTCATCACATCACATGGGATAGATAATGCGGTTTTTATAGAGAAGCAAAATTTCCACTGTCATCTCTGTACACCGTTGTGCAATATATCTAACTTCTATTCTGACACATGCCTCCATTTGAAACTTATCTTCCTAAATTTGCATAGCAATTAGACAAATATAACCAACATAAATATGTTCCAATAGAAAAGCAATAAAAATAACAGTAGAATTTAGTAATTAAAATATTAATAATTTTGAGTTTTCTTAAGGATGTGGTTTTGTGTTGCACCTGTTTTAGCTGCTTCATCAGACAACTTACATGTGCAATAATTTACTGTATAATATAAAGCTGTCTCAGTAAGTCATTATTCTGCTAACATTTATTTACAGTCAACATAAATTCGCATCCATTCACAGCTACAGACGGGCTTAAATGTTAGCAGTATCCCTTCAAGCAAAAGATTGCTGTACTGCTTTATGAAGAACATCAACTCATGATCATTTATCTTTTTGCCCTTCTAAACTTCTAGAATATTTAAGTACAAAATAAACTCTACAAAAAAAAAAGTAGAGAACACCAGTGTCCCATTTGGTGTCTATTAAAATAAATGATCTAACAGTTCCTTCTTGCTTTAAAAATATATGAATTTTACATTTCAGATTTTGCCAAGAATTCTAGTTTTGATATTGGAAATAACTTGTACAGTACATACTGTGTGTAGGCAACCATTCTAAATATTGTGAAGCATTATTATGAAACATTGCAAGTCCTAACATTACCGAATATACTAGAGGGTTTTAGTCCTTTATATGAATTACCAAGGATTCCTGCCAGTGCATTACTGTCCATCTATCAAATTTCTGACAAGGGATTAGAAAAAGCACCTTCACATATTCAGCTGACTCTTCTAGCAAAAATAGTTTCAGTTTGTGAGGCATCTCACTTTATGGCAACAAGAAGCCAAAAAAAAGTGTGATAACATATTTCACCTCTGTACTATGCAAATCTGGTCCTACAAAATGTAGGATGTTCATCACAGTGAAAGTGAAAAAGAGTCCTCTTCATCCTTCTAGAGCAACTCCTGCAATGTGTCATACCAAAAAGTCCCTTTGCATAAAACGCAGTATTTGTCTCAGTCCAAATTCACTCCTAGTTGATCTGGCACAGTATTAGTGAGATTGAATAACCATCAACCATTTGTACCATAAGAAAGTTCAGTGCTCTTTTTATCAACAAGTTTCTAATGTGCCTCTTTAAAACAGACTTTTCATGGGGAAGGCAGTTTGCATGGCCCAGATCTGAATGATCTGGGTACCCTAACTAGCATGCTCCTGTTGATTATCACCATGTTGGTAGACTTCCTTAAAATCTCTTAAGTGACATAAATGCCCATTTTTTTCAGACACATCCACTTGAGTGATTGCCAGAGGAAATTTACAAGCCATCCTGAAAAATGCTAAAGTGATGAGTCTTCCATCTGCCTTAAATCACAGGGCTACTAAGCATGTTCCCACAATCAGTTCACTGCTCAGTTGGACAACATTCTCAAGGTTTGATGCTTTCTTAGGCATAAGAAAGTCCTCTGCAAAGAATGAGATACATAGATAAAAGCACTTTTTTTTTTTTGTGACCATCTTCACCATTCCTCAGGCCAAGTATGTCTGATTCATATTTGCTAGATACAGGCCATGCATCTGTTAAATAGCCAAGTTTATAGTGAAGAGAAAAAGCATGCAATATCTCAACCTAAAGTGTAAAGACCTCATTTTCTCCTTCTCTACAGCTACTGTGGTATCACAGGGCATTGTCCAGCACATATAATGTTTCTCCAAAATCTACTGCTACATGGAGTGATAAAGATTCAAGTGGGTGGAAAAACAAGATTATTCAATGCTGAATGAGCAGTAAAGGCCTGTTAAAAGCGCTCTGCTAAAGGATTTGAGAGTCTGCTCTAGCAGGTACTCTAGTTTTCCTAGGTCCACTAGACATCAAATCCCAAAGCAAGGATTTTTCCCCACCTCTAAGCTGTCATATCACACATCAGAAGACAAATTGAGATTCAGAAGGCACTAAAACCAGCATTGGTTCCTGTAGCTGTTAGTGGGAAGGAGAAGATTATAAGAAATTACAGAATGACCTGTAGATAATGCTACCACATTATTCATAGTTCTCAGTGCAAAACTGTTCTTGGCTTAAGCTATCATGCCTTCTTATCTAATGTGAATGGCTTTCTTCCAGTCTTTTGCAGGAAAGATAATGAACTTCAGCAGGAAGATAAGTACAAGAACCCTGTTATTTCAAAAAAATTCTAAGGCTCCACTTACAAAATTAAATTTGCTTTTGCCCTACACAAGAAAAGAGAAAACTAGTAATACAGATTTTTAAAGATTTAATTCATACATAATATTCTTTTTCTTTCACTACAATTTAAATAGGTTCTAAGTTCTCATGCATGTGTACTCCATTACTGAAAGTTAAACTGCAAAAAGCAGACCAACAGTTTTTCTCACCTGAATGCAAATAACAATACTAATAGACCTCCTAGGGCACAAAAAACTGAAGGAATGCAAGACAGAATAGCACAAGACAGGACTAACAGATAATCTATTTTAACCTGCAGGAATTTCTTTGGCTCCAGTACACTACAATGGCTTGCACAGCTGAGAGGTCTCCTGGGATGAGAGATGGGAAAGAGGGATCAGACAGAATGAGGCATCACAATGCCTTGTCAAAACTGGATTTCAGGTGTTAACCTTTAGTGAGAGATCTTTGATCTTCTGGCAATCCATGATGTTAGTTCAGTGGTATGATTAGAAAGGTGAGCACTCAAAAATATCTGCCAGGCCAGAAATATCTGCAGTATTAAACGTCTACTCACAATGGCTATTACAGTTGCATTTTTTTGTAGAAGGATTACTATTGTAAAAGGTTACAATTTTGCTTTTTTTCCTATATCACAATGTATTTGACTATGTACTATTTTTCGGCAGATTAAATAATTGTGTGTGTAAATGGAAGATATATAGACTTGTGAATTTTTAAAAATTACTATTCTTGCAACATCAGCAACACATACAAAATTCTTGTTCCTCCTATTCATTAAAAATTACAACCTCAGATACAAAATCATTTACATTTTATGTCAATGAAAAAAAATCTAAAATCTGTCAGAATTTAAATATGCTCAGGCAGGTCTCGTGCCTCCAGCACAATGACACCTGATGTCCTTTACAGGATTTAACAACAAATATCAGCAAATGTATATGAATGCATTAGATGTCTGACTGTTCTTTTTGTCTTCATCATTCTTAAGGCCTCTTTTCCATCCAGTAAAATAATGATATCAGCATCACTCCGATTCACTCTTGGCTTTGTGTGGGTTTTTTAATCCATAATGAATATTGTACCTCTGTCTACTTCATTCTCCTGATTAAACTGGCATGAAACTCAGTAAAACAACAGGTACTAGCAGCCCTAACTAAAGAAAGCTGTCATCTCAGACACATACAGCCCATTGCCTTAGAATCCTCTGGATAATAAATTCAATAACCATTTACAATAAAAATCACTATACCACAGAACTACAGAATTCATGTAATTCAGAGACAATGCAAAACAATATCAATTGTAAGTGTACTTGTGTATAGTGGGTAAGATAGGGACACTTAATTTAATTCTAAAAACTCATCTCAAATGTATATTTTTATTACTTGGTTTAGTCCTCAAATGCTAGCTGAATGCAATGCTTATTAGGTTTTGGGAAAAGAGGGGCTAGTCAGCCATATCTGCCAAAGGAAAAAGAAAATTCTATAGTAGTAGGAATGTGGACTATGTATATTCTTATTACTTTTTCTGTCTCTAGATTTCATGGTTGTATAATCAACTATTTATAAATATTGTCTTTTCTCAATGCTTTCAGCAACATGTAAATACAATTTCAATGTTACAATTCATTCTTGGTGCATCAGATAATTCAGCAGTACTCTAAGCCCCAACCCTTCTTGTGTTGCTCAGAAATATCCACCTATATATATATACAACATAGAATTATTCAGGTTAGAAAAACCTTCAAGATTGTTATGTTCAGCTATTTTGCCAGCGCTACCAAGTTCACCACTAAACCATGTTCCTAATCACCATGTCTTTTAAATACCTCCAGGGATGGTGACTCAGACACCTACCTGGGAAGACTATTCCATTGCTTGAGAAGGAATTTTTCCTGATATCCAATTTAAAACTTCCCTGTGGCAACTTGGGTACATTATCTCTCATCTAGTTTCTTCCAACTCAAGAGTAGAGACTGCCTTCACCTCACTACACCCTCGTTTCAGGCAGTTTTAGAGAGTGATACAATTCCATGTCAGTCTCCTTTTCTCTAGACTCAACAATCCCAGTTCCCTCAGCCACTCCTCACAGGACTTGTGCTCCAGACCCTTCACCAGCTCAGTTGTTCTACTCTGAACACACTTCACCACTTCAATGTCTTCCTTGTCATGCGAGGCTGTAAACTGGATTCAAGGTGTGACCTCAACAGTACTGGGTACAGAGTGACAATCCCTTTCCTAGTCCTGCTAGACACATAATTTTTAATACAAACCAGGATGCTGCTGACCTTTTAAGCCACCTGGGCATATAGTGGATCATGTTCAACTCTGTCAACAAGCACCCACAGGTCCTTTCCCCCTAGGCAGTTTTTCAGCCACTCTGCCTGAAATCTGTAGGGCTGCCCGGGGCTGTTGTGACTCCAGTGCAGACCCCACACTTGCCTTGTTGAACCTCATAGTATTGTTCTCAGTTTCAGTCCATATCCCTCTGCGGGGCCTTCCTACACAATAGCAGGTCAACACTCCCACCCAACTTAATGTCATCTGCAAGCTGATTGAAGGGGCACTCACACAGGTAGTTGATAAAGATATTAAACACAACTGGCCCCAACACCGAGCTCTCAGAAACTGTGACTGGCCACCAACAGGATGCAGCACCATCCACCAGCCCTCTCTGGGCCAGGGGTTTTTAACTCAGTTAAGAGTGCACTGGTCTAAGCCATAGGCAGCCAGTTTCTCCAGGACAGTGCTGTGGGAAACTGTATTGATGACTTTACTGAAGTCCATGTAGACAGATCCACATGAACATGGCTCAGCGAGTGTTTTCACCAGCTTCCTTGGTAGCCTCAGGTGGATCTATTCTGCCCCCATAAATTTGAGAGTGTATGTGGGCAAGGTTGCTGACCATTTCCCCCTGGACTGTGGGGCCTTCATTTTACTCCCCATCCCTGTCTTCCAGCCTGGGGACTGGTACCCTAACTAGGCAAAGAAAGCATTACAAGTCTTAGCCTTTTTTCCATCTTTCATCGCTGACATGGTATTGGAATGGTCTTCTTACATGGCATCCTGTAAAAGCTGATCACCCTGTGCTACAACCAAACACAAAGGCTATACCTCACCACGTGAGTTATTTTCTCGTGCTTCAATTGAAGTGAAGAAGCATAAATAAGGATAGCAAACAAAGCTCAGAAGTAGATAAGAAGCTAGCTAAGTAAATGAGAAGTAGCTCATAGATAAGAAGTGAGGTTTAATTCTCTGACATTACTGCCCCCAATGGTGCACTTATTATAGGTGTAATTAATTCTAATTCTAATCCTCCTCAGTATTTACATATTAGGAACAGGGCTAAATCTTCTCTAAAAAAATATAACATGCTATATATCTTTATGTCTAGTATTCATCACATTCATGTATATTATTTTTCAGGAGTATCTCCACTGTTTGGGATAATTTCTGAATGAAGACTGTATGGTCGGTCTAGTTCAGAAATTTCCTGGTAAATTTTCTGCTCCATAAACCACCAAAAGATCTAAAAGTTTCCTTGCCACTTATTAAAACTGATGGCCATTTCTGAATGCTTCTCAATATCCACCCAAAGAACTAGAGAATGGAGCTCCCAGCCTTAAGACCCCCTTGAATTCTCACGGAATGTACTCACTTTAAACCTTCCTTCCTGGAATGGAAAAATATGACCCTCTTCCTTCTGAATTTTTAAAACTTTAAAATTACAGGGTTTTCAGGCAAAGATACGGGAAAAGGAATACCAGTTATTTGCAGGTATGTGTCTGTGTAACCAGGCAAGCAAACAAGGGCAGTGCTGGCGCAGCAATCGAGAGCAGAAATCCCAGCCGAGTCTCTTCCCGCTCCCTCGGCACTCCTGGTGCGGTTCCGGCCGCAGCCGGCAGGGGGCGCTGCTGGCTCCCGGCGGGCCGGGCTGTGCGGGGCTTCCCTGCACCTGCAGGGGGCGCTGCGGCGCGGGGCGGGCCCGGCTCCCTCCCGCGGCAATGGCGGCTCAGGCGAGCAGAGATGGTTCCCGTGTGAACCTCAGGGGGAGCAGCCAGTCTCAACACCACTCCCGGCCACGACCTGGACTGCAGCAGGGACCTTGGAGCAATGGGCTGGAACAGCAGAGGCGAACAGATCCAAGGGCAGCAAATCAAAGTGTAGCAGTGATGTCGGCACATCAGCAGGAACAGCGGCTGGGCAGACCCCAGGGGCAGGGGTGGGATTAAAATATAGCAAAAACCTCAGTGGAGCAGTGGGAAACGGTGGGGGCCAGATGCGGAGGGAAGCCGACCTAAGTGTAGCAAAAGACCCCAGAGCAGTGGCAGGAAACAACAGGGGCAAGCAGATCCAGTTGGGCGGCAATGGACCTTGGTGTCACTCACTGGCAGCAATGGTGAAGGCGGGCAGGTCCAATCAAGCAGCGGTTGATGTTGGTAGCCAGTAGATCAGAAAAAAGAAAAAGACCACAGGAGCAAACCACAGCTCAGCCCCAGCAAGGAAAGGACAGGCACCTGCTCCCAACACCACACATGGCTGCTCTCCACTCTGATTGCAGAGAGGAAAAAGGGCTGAGCCCAGCCCCTGACCCTCAGCCAAGTCTCAGACTTCAATATCTCATGATATCACTGCACTTCCCAAGAGAAACCCCTCAGCCAGAGAGCTCACTCCCTAGCTAGGAGACTGCTGCAACCACACCCCTTCCCCTCTCCTGCCCCAGGACCATTCAGCGGAATTTGAAGATGCTGAGTCATGTTTTTGTCTCTTAATACTGTCCATTCATCATCTCCAGGACAAAAAATGGGAAGAAAAATTCCCTGAGAGAAAGAAAAAAAGAAAAAAACTAACATACAACATGAAGATATTTACTTTTCCTTTCTGTAGGAAGGTTTGGAATTTCTATTTCTTGTTTCAGGTAGCTAGAATTTTGACTTTAGGACTTCTTATATCTGAAGTAGACAAATCATTATCATAAGAACAGGAACACCACAGAAAAGTATTTTCTCTGCAATTCACCTTCCTCAATTCTCCCATGGGTCCATTTGGTGCTTTTAAAATTAGAATTTTAACATAGTGGTCAGACCACATCCTTGCCATATACTTTACTTCCTTCTAAAGGCTGTCTGGATGGTGAAGGCAGCTAAGATCTGAGTAGGCACCAGATGCAAGGGGGAACTGGGATCTGTTGACCTGTTGGCCTAGATTGCAAGGCACGATGTATTCTATCTGTCATCTGTTAGAGGTGTGGCAGTTATCTCCTGTTAATTGGGCATTTTTCTTTATCTCTTTCACAAATCAATCCTCCCTCCAGGGAGACATTTGCTGTTAATGGCCATAGAATGTCACTGCATGACTGATAAAAGTTACAGCATCCCATTGTGAGCTGCTCCACCCAGAGGGAGGAGCCAAGCATTCTTACCTGGATGTAATCTGAGATTTTGGGACAGCAGGGCATTTTCACTGGATTCCCAGAAGAACAGCTGGATTTTTCCACTGCACCTTCAGAGGAAGACTACACCCTTCTACAGGATCACTGTTCCAATAGAACCACATCTGCCACCCCAGGAGGACAGCAGCCACTCCAATTTGGACTGCTACCAACACCCTGACCAAAAGAGTGTCAGGTTGTATTCTGACTCTGTCAGTGGTTTTTCTTTTGTAGCATTGCATGTATTTTTGGTTTTTTCCCTCTTCCTAATAAATTGTATTTCTGTCTTGGAGTCTCTCACTAGTTTGGCTTTCAAACCAGAACGCCTGTTACCCTGAGTGCAAATGCAGGTTTTGACCAGGCAAGTTGGCTCAAGCAAGGCCAGCAGCAGCACCAGTTGCAGCTCAGGCAGCCAGCACTGAGTCTGCCAGCAGCACCATCATGACTGGGGGGAACCTGTAGAGGACTTGCACAGCTCAGCTCTCAAAAAAGAAAATACTTAGTTCATCTGGCTGTACTACAGATTCCCCCTTGGCAAAAAGAGAGCACCCTTCCTCAAGGCTTTTCACAACTTCTCACAACAATCTGATGCAATCAGTACACTAACCTTGAGAAGGGGTGTTTTTGGCAGATATCACCTCATGCATGGGTCACTTTGCTGTGAGGCAGAGACACCCAGTTATATACTCTGATCCCAGTTTATTTTCTGCAAAAGAAAAGCGTTATGCTGATTATGCTGCTCCACTGCTGCTTGTCCATTGTGCATCCAAGAGAGCTGCAAACTGGCACTAAGCTGATTTATATCCAGTGGTGGATATGAATGAAAAGATGAGAAGATTCATGGCCAACTAGATTCAGTCATAAGATCATTTTCATGTTTATGATCATATATCTGTGATGGGCATTACTCAGAGATACAAGCTGTGCCAAAGGAGAGAGATCAAGATTATTGCAAAGCCCCAAACAATAAAAATAAATCCATGTTTGAGGAGGGAGATGCACACATTTCATCCTTGCCTAGAATGACTCATCAGCACTCCTCACTCTATGCAGCCTGAGGAGCTACCCCAGAGCTTTCTTCCCTCTCCCTCACTTATGAACCCTGTTGGCCATTGATTTACAGCTATATTGCTTTCCCTGCACACATATAGGCATATTGTGCACAGAAGTTCAAGAATTATTGTTAAATAACTTTTTGTCAGCAAATAGGGATGCAATCGTATTAGCTTTCACTGCCTGACCTTACAGCCACACTACCCTCCACTTACGAACATTGGTTCTTTTTCATCATAGCATTGATGTAACAAGGAATTATTATAACCATTTCATAGATACAGAGTGATTAAGCTGTTTGCCCACAGTCAGCAGCAGATTCCACAGCCAAAGTCATGAAATTTATAATCCCACAACTTGAAAAGTACAGTCATCCGTCATCTGTCTCCTTGATTACTCTAATGCTACATAAGAATTTCCATGGACAGTCATGTCCCACTGCTTTCTAAGCTCAATGACCATTTCCAAAATTTGCAAATAATGGAATAAGAGAAGGAAGACATTATAGGACAGGTTTATCTTTAAGCTTAAGAACAACATGCAGATCAATTGCACAATAAAACCTCAGGGGATTATAAAACAAGTATCATGTTGTATACATTAGAGCAGAAAGGAAAACAGCCTAGTACAAAGGAAAAATACTTCAAAACTGCAGCAATGGTCAAAGAACTACAAATACATTTATTTAGAAGTTTCTTTGGGAAATCTTAATGAGAAATCTTGATCACCCTGGACAGAGCCTCCTAGGAGGAGTCTTCATGCTCCTCTAGCCTTTAAAAGCAAATGTATCACCATTGCTTCAAATTCCCCCACCTCTCACTCCTGCCCTTGACAGTACATTTAGTTCTATAGGACATTTCCCATATCAGAAGAACACAATGCCAACTCAATGTATAACTTCCCTCTTAAAAGAGCTAATTTAAACATTAAGACATCTAGTTCCCAAACAGAATCTTAACCCTGAAGAAGGTATTTCCTAAAGAGAAAGGTGTAAAACTTAAGCCAGAAAGTTGCTTTTCCAGATATACATAACCTAACTTGAAGACTTCCTGTGTTATACCACATCAAAGGAAAAACACTTCCTCCCATTCAGTTCACAATTAGAAACCATGTGAAATGAGAAGGAACTACACATGAGCTATACAATTTCAAAGTGTAAGGTAAGAAAAATATTTTCAATGCTCTATTCCTGCCTTATACTGCATACAGATTTTTTTAAGTCCAAATAATTTTCCTTTTATTTTTAAGGGGCTAAACTTCTGCTTTGTTTCAATGTAACAAGTACTTTGGAATATTATTAAAAGTTTGCACCATTTTTAATTGTTGCATATCTACATGATAGAAAAATAGTCTTTTGATCATTCATAAATTCTTCCTGCCTCTCTACTCTGCTCTGGTGAGATCCCACCTGAAGTCCTGCATCCAGCTCGGGAATCCCCAGCAAAGGAATGACACAGATCTATAGGAATAAGTCCAGAGGAGGCCACCAAAATGATTAAAGGGATGGAGCCTCTCTCCTATGGCAAAAGGTAGCTTTCTAGTGCCAAGGAAGCTGGACAGGGGCTTTTTGAAAGAGCATATAGTGAACAGGATAAGGAGGAACGGCTCCACACTAAAAGTGGAACCGTTTATATTGGGAAGTTTCCATTTATATTAGGAAAAAATTCTTTACTGTAAAGGTGGTGAGGCGTTGGAACAGGTTGCCCAAAGAAGCTGTGGATGTCTCAGCCCTGGAAATATTTGAGATTAGGCTGGATGGAACTTTGAACAAACTGGTCTGGTGGAAAGGGCCTGTACCCCTGACAGGGTGGTTGGAACTACATGATCTTTAAGGTCTCTTCCAACCCAGGATATTCTATGATAAAAATAAGTAAATTATACTGGTAGATCTGTCATTTTTATATACTGACTATTGAACTTAGTTTGTATAATAAGGAGCTATTTCATTTAAACATTGGGTTACAGTGAATAGTGTTGGGTGAAGTTTAATTCAGGGAGTTTAGCCTGGCTGATGTCTAGTGATTCATGAAATAAGCTCATTATAACTTCAATAAGGAAACCCTATCTCACACAAAGGAACAAAAACCAAAGGAAGATGTAGCTGGAGTGTCAGGGAAATTTATTTTAAGTATGCAAAATAACTACATCTCATGCTTCAGAGGGAAAAAAAAAAACAGCAAAGAAAAAATACTTTTCTTGATTAAAAAACCCCACAATTGTTAGGATATTTTCAGGGGTTAAGAGCTAGAGAAAAAAAAAAAAAAAAAAAAAAAAGAATGAAAAGAGATAAATCATCTATTTCAAGGCTAAGTGAAATATTGGCAAATAGGATAAAGATTAATTATCTCTCTCCCTACTTCTTTGTAGTTATCCTCTACGTAGACAACTTTTAACTGTTTGTGATCTGGAACCCAGAAACCTTTTTCTGCATCTAAATATCTACAGAGAACAGTAGTTTCTGGAAAAATACTTCACAACAGAATAACCCAGATAGAACAATGGAAAAGATACCATATCACTGTCCTTTTAGTGAAGCTTCTTATATTGTTTTTGCTGGGAGATGAAAAATATCAGTGTATGAGATTTATGATGGGAAAGAAATCCTTCTTTCTACACAGTTCCACCATTCCAAATGAGCTCCACATGGTATAACACATCCCCATTACAAGCTTCCTTCTTTTGCTGTGTGAAAGATCTTTCTCTGTACTCTTTTCCATCAGTTATGCACAAACCATGTTTTAACCTTCAAACCCAACATAGTATAGCTGAGACCCTACCCCGTGGTTTGCAGACTGCTCACACACCTCTTGTCTTTCTCTTTTTTCCCACCATCCCGCGCTTGTTCTATCATACAAGGGCTTTTCACCTTCTTGGAGTCACTAGAACTAGCAAGGTACTTGTTTGTTCAGTAATTCCTCAGGACATGGTTGACATCTTGCACTTTATTCTAATTTGACATCAAGCTTTTCATTATTTTAGCATACTCCACATGGAAATCCCATAGATAAAAGTAATTTGAAGATAATGCAGGTTTGCTTTTTCTGTCTCTCTTTTTTAAATTAAGATTTTCAAATCCCTGCAATTGTAATTTCTTTCACTGGGCACTGATGGGGCCACCTGTCAGCACTATTGTGTACAGAACTTCCCACTCAAACCAAAAAAGGACATAATTCTAATAACATGTCATCTGAAGAACAGTTATCTCTTCCTCCCTCAGACTGGCTTCTTCTTCACATTAGGATCTTTTGTGTCCATGACACAGACTCCTCAGGAAAATCTTATTAAGAGGGATGCTCACAAATGAAATTGTGCTAATGCATCGATCCTAGTGCTTGGGTATTAGCTTATTTCTTTTCCCATGGGGAAAGACACCTATTCTTACTCTACAGTTTCCTTCAGCTTGTCTGTAGAATAAGAAATGTTAGCAGATTTCAAATATATACGTAGCATTTCTGCCCTAACCTATTTTAAAACAAGCATTCATCATTTAATCTTGAATCATTAATGTAACATTAATTTTTCAGGTAAAAGCAGCCTGAGGTACTCAGGTAAAAGCAAACTGAGATGTTGTAACTACAGACCTCAGATGTCCTTAGGAAATTCAAAGTGCTTTAGCTAAGCTGTTCTCAGTTTCAAGATTGTGGGTGTTTGGAATTAGCACTTGTCACATTTATCTTATGTTAGAGTTGTTACAAATGCATCACCATGGCATTTTAACAAGCTGCCACTATAGATTAGCACTACCTAGCTTTTACATGGCATTTTAGATGTGAATCTGAAGCACAATACAGAAGATAGTAAGCAACTTGTCATTAAGCAGACAAATAAGTGTGAGAGACAGTGTGGTTAAAAAGCCTGCAAGAGGCTGCTCCTGACAACTTACAAAGGGGTCAGTAACATCCTGAGCCAGAATGGTCTCTCCCTGCCTGCCAGCAAAACTTCAGAAACAACTTGGAGATATGGGTCCAAAGAGTAGGGTTTCCATGCCACACTATGGATCTTGAACCCTTGATACTGCAAAAGAGTAAGGGCAAGGCACAAGACACCTTGCAAGACTCCACCACCACAGGCTGGCCTTCTCCTAAAATGTGTTTTCTGTTGTTTTTTCACTAGGAGTGCTTTTTTTGCTCTAGCATGCTCCAGTGGCATATTTTCAGACTCTATTCAAACCAGATCCTACTGCTGAAACCACTTGAAACCTTCCCAATTTATACTTGAAAAGAAAAGAAAGACATTAATCAAAACATGCTTCCATATGAAAATGTCAGTAACCATCTAAAACTGCAATGTATTTCTTTAGCAGATGATTAAAAACAAGCTGGCTCTTAGCCAGCCACTCTACTCTGCTGTGCTGTACTCCATCTTCCTTCACTAAAGAACACTGAAGCTTTTTTTACTAATCTCTAACACTGATAAACAAGTTAAACTGCACACAGAAAAAAGGAAGAAAACACATTCAACTACCATTTTGATAGAATAAAACAATGGTAGCTTATGCCAGTTTAGAAACCAGGTGGCAAAAATAGCAAACTCCTAGTTTTTAAAAGCCAAAAGTTTTTGAAAGTATTTGTTTTAAAACATCCATGGGAGAAGTCTTTGTCTTGAATAAACAAAATTCCAACTACATCATTCAAGAAAGAGAAATCTGTGAAGCAGAGCTAGATATCCAAACCTGAATTTCTTGGTTACTTGCAGAAAGAAGCAGATGCATAACATGCATAGAGGACCATGCTTAAACGTCTCTGATTCTTTTTATGTCTGACATGTTTTAAGACTACTTATAAGACATCTCAGGACTGCAGCACTAACACTGTTTACACCTGTATGTGCCTCACCACTACATCTTCTGTCTCAGCGACAACTCAACATTTGCCAATGCTAGCAAAGGGAATGGTGTGACACATGATAAGCTTTCTGCAGTTTATCCTCTCTAAATCTTTTTCAACACTTTGAAGAGTGGATTCATGCTACTTCAGCTATATGATATGGTTTAAAATTTTGGAATAAATTGTAATTTGTGTACCTTGAGTGCAGCACTCAGAATGGAAAGTATTTTGTGACCTACTTTTGAGTTGTAGGACTTGCATGGCAACTTCAAGCTTCAAAAGAGGACTTATGTTTCCCATTTAAAATTATTCAAAGCATCAGGAAGAAAGGGGCAAGATGGAAATAAACTTTCAAGGGACAAAAACAAAGTTTTAAAAATATGTTTCATAATCATATTACATGGGGCTTCTAATTTGAAGATTTCATGTCCATATTCTTCTTGTAGATAAATCTGCTCTTTTAACCGAGGTTCTCTTGTGATGCATTACTTGTATTCAGAATGGTTGTATTTCATCCAGAATCCTTGCAATGAAACCCATTCAGGAATTTTGAGCACTAGGAGAAAGGGGAACCTGAGAACATAGAAAACTGTTCTGACAACAGAAGGAATTACATTTTCAACAACAGAAATAGATTTTCTATGGAAAAGATAACATGATTCTTGAAAAGAAATAAGATTTTCAATTAGCCTCAGTTACAAATAGCAATCCCCTTTTTTTGGTAGAGGGGCAGCAGATATTCTAATTGTTGTAATTAATCATTACAACAACAAATAACAAATTATCTAGTTAGATAGTGATATAGAAATAATACACACTCCTAAAGGAATTACTTTTCAAATTAGCCAATTAATATTTTTCTTGTACTACAATTTTCAATTTGCTAGCCTCACAAATAATGTACGCTGAGGGAAAATGATGAATTTTAATGTCCAAGCAATTCTGTCACAACATTTGATATTTAGTGTATATACACACAAGGGCATGGACGAAATGAGATCATTCACTAAATCACACTTATATTTGTAGACAGGATATTCAGTGTATTGTATAAAGCAGTAGCTGTAAAAATAGTAAAGATACCTATTAATATTTCTATCTATGCATTGGTAGGTTTATACATTTGTTCCTGGGTGAAGGACTTTTAGTTTTGATTTAATAACATAATTTATTTTTTTCAAAGTGAAGAGACTGACAACAATACCATAGTTTTTGGTTAAGAAAGGAACTCTCTATTGTTTGGAGGAAGAGATGAAATAAGCAAAAGATAAAAGCAAGAATGTGATATTCGAAACCTTTAATAGCACATAAGAGAGTACTCAAACCATCCAACTCAACTTTATTTTTTTTTTTAAAGGGAATAGAAAAAACAACAAAAGTATTTACAAGGACAGTGCAGGATTATTTATTTCAGCAAACATGGGCATTCACAGCCATCTTATTCCCTGAGCCAATATTTGGAAAACACTGTATTCCAGAAGCAGTTTCTAAAGCCCCCTACATTTTAGCAAGACAGAAGAACGTAAGGAAATTTCAGTCAGTATTATGACCTATATAAAAGAAATACAGTAAGTAAAATTACTAAAATGATACCCCAGGGATTACTATACTGAAGAGATGTTAGATTTTTTGTCTTAGAGGATGATGGCTAAGAAAAAGAATTTTCAAGCTCACAGGGTAGCATTCTTGCTACTCTCTCAGTTACAAGCTTAATTTTTGTTTCTGCGCCCTAAATCTTGTTCTGTAGATATGCTCAGTTTTTCACTCCTAGTTTCTTCTTTGTAGTGCCAAAGCCACTTTCCTCTGTCTCAATTTTTTTCTTATCAGGTTGTTCAGATCTCACTAATGACCATCAGAAAGAAATTATTTTTCTGCTGAACTGAAAGTTGGAAACATTATTCCATAGAGAAATAACAAATTTACTCTTCAACACAGAAAAAATTAAAACATAATTATGTGCACTTTGCTTGTCAAAAATAGCTTTTTTCCTGTGCTCTCTTTAAAACATAATTCAGTGCATGCTTTCCATTGAAGTCTAGCCTTCCAAAAAATTAAATAATTTTCTACTAATCCTAAAAATTCTCAATGTACAAGAGACTAAAAAGTTTCAATGAACAAAAGACTAAAAAAAGAGGATAACAAATCCCACAAAAAACCCACGTGAATCAAAAACTTGCCTTTATGAGAACATAACCATTTAAAAAAGCAAAATGGCTAAAATCACTCCCCTTCAGTTTCTCCCCATTGCCTGCATAAAGAAACTTAGTCCTCTGCCTAGTCTTTCTTCTTCTCTGGCTCTCTTCCCACAGCCTTTCTTTTCCAAAGCCATTCAGTTCTAGTTCATATCTGTTTAACCAAAGCTTGAGGCAAGCTGCAGGGAGGCACATCTGGGGCTCACTGCCTCCAGAAATATACATAGGATAAGGCAAGCCTCTTTCATGTTCAAAATTATTTTCAAAACCATAACTTTTAGATGGAAGTGAGGATGGGTGGCAACAATAGGGCTGACCCTTTATTCATATTTTCTTCCTTTTTAAGCCCTTACCCAGCCTTGTGAATGGATGCATACGGGTAAGGAGGCTTTGTGCCACATGCCTATGCTCTCAGGGTAGGCAGTGGCTCAAAACCAACGCAATAACCAGAAGTGGAAGATATTGTATTTTGGCTTTCTGGCCTCTGTGAAGGGACTATGGTAATCTCCATGTGCCCTACTCCTTGGCCATTTTCAGGCAAGCTCTTCCTGTTTGCAGAAGAGCAGTTTCTAGATCTGGGAACTTCCTCCTGTTCCTTCATCTCCCACTGTAGCAGTAGCCACCTAACAAGTATATTAAAAACAATTTTCATATTAGGAAGTTAATCAAAGTATTTACACAATCCACATTCCTGTTGATGTGGAAGCCTCCTAGCTGGCTTTCACGTACTACTAAATACAACTCAGCAGGTCATTTCTGCTTTTGTTGTACCAATGAAGTTTTAATATGTATTTTCATTATTCAAAAAGCTTATGTATTTCTGGTGTTACTTAGCCTTGGTTTTGTCAAATGCACCTAAAATAAGATACACAATGCCTATCACATCCTTGTTCCCCAATTATCACACATTTAATTCACAATAAAAGATCTTGCCTTTTGCCTTATATTATCTTCAAATAGCAGTAGAGTTGCAATAAATAAAATCTTGTGAAAGCAGAGCCATACCCATTCAGCTTTGGCAAAACAGAGCTAAAGTTGTACTGATGTGATTCAGTTTCCATTCTGGAAGCTGTCAGCTGTGTAAGATGCCTTTCAGCACTGAGAACAAGGATTTCCCCTCCTCACTCATACTGAGTAACCTGGAGATGTAGTTTATGATGAATTCACACACAAAATAGTCAGTGGTTCAGTACAAATCAAACATAAGCAGACACATTTCTAAACCCATCCGTCATGCTGCTTACACAATCTGTTGATCCATTGAACAAATATATGTTGAAAGATTAGGCAGGAGTTGACTGCCATTCAGTAAAATAAATGTGGACTAGACTCATTTTCTGCCTGACTTGACACTTAGGGATTTGTATTAAAGTGGAGGGGGAGGGAATTCCAGCCACCTAGATTTTTGGAATGAGATTACCCTCCCAAGAACCTCACACAGAGGTCCCTACCAGCCCTCTTTCACATACTGAATTGTCTGTTTTTTGAATAAATTTGCTAGGCAATCAGTGAACTGGTACCAAAGGAGCACTAATTCTGGCTATTCAGGCTTTTTTCTTGGCAGAAGAGAAAAAAAGCAGAAGGATGAAGTTGTATGGTGTACAGTTGCAAGTTAAAAGCACTAGCTGTGCTGTCATGGTCTTTGTTATACTGCTGTTTCACAACAGAATTGCAGAAAACTGAAGATCATGAACTGTAAAAAAGCACTCATGATGCCTAGGGCCATCCCCTGGCATGCACTAAACCTAGTATTTACTCAGCTCCTTTTTGGTGACAGTCCCTCTAAAAGCAGCAGCTTTCCTAGAGGAAGACTCATTGGGTTTCGTCAGAAAAATCTTCCACCAAAAGATATACTGGTTTTTGGAAATTGTGTCCAATTTAAAACATGATTTTTTGAGATTAGAAGTAGTGCCTAGAGGAAAAGCTTGTTTTATGATTCAGGTTTCCCAAGAGACTTGGGAAATTCTGGCATCCCAGCAAAACGGGCTACTGAAAGTTTAGGGGGGTGAGATGACAAGAGCTCCAACAGGCTTAAACCACCTCAGGTAATTCATCATCACGAAGCATTACCTTTTCTGACAAACAAACAAAAAGAAATCCAACAAAAGAAGAAAGTTTCTCATGTGTTTTTATGCAATTCTGAACTGCAATAATGAATATTTCCACTAGGTCTTCAACAGACCCCTGAAGAAATATTGAAAATAAAATAGATACAGCTGTTTTGTCAGGCAGACCCAGCTTTTAGAAACATGGCACAGAAAAATGTGATAAAATTCTAAATTCATTGCAGTCAATGACAGCATTTCTACAAATTTGAATGTCTGTATGCTGTCAAAAGCTTACCCAAAAATCCCTCCATCTTTCCACTCTGAGCCCGAAGTTTGAATCCCACATGCTTCTGGGAATGTGTTTTACTGTAATGATTCCAGCAACTTATACCAGGTGTCTGTCTTGTGGTCCTAGCTCTCCTGGCAGCACCTCAGAGCCTTCTATTCCTGATACCTGAAATCCATTTATAAGATTTCAGAACAGGTGACAATTTTCTAAGCATCTTGATTCCGATCTCTAACTCTTGCTGCATTTTCACACAAGACAAAATTTGCCAGGCTGGATATGAATATCATTACACAACCCCTTGTCATGCAATACTTTCTTGGACCAATACTGTCATGTTCCCTTGAATGTTTTGCTACTTCACAAATAAAAACACCTTGCAAGCTTGTTTCTCTTGTGTTACAAAAAAGCTACTCCTTCCATTTATTTCTTTTGTTCTTTTGTAAAAAACCCAAAACCTGGTCTACCACTCCACCTTTCTGCCAGTTTGTTTAATTTAATGAGATTTATGCAGATCCTATAGCCTTATAGCACAAGATGCCTTTTTGGTTTGCTTGTTTCATCGAATGGAGACTAATGAAGTGCTGATTCCTACTGGACACCACTTCAATACTGAAAGCGGCAGAATAAGCAAGCCCATTGTTCCAGGTGCAGCAAACACTGTCCAAACATTACTATGGTTGATTGCATCTCACTGACTCATGTGCAAACATTAGACTCTGAATAATAAGGTTCAAGTTCATTGCAGGGATGGAAGCATCTTAGAAAACAGGATGGGCTTTGCTTAATAATTGCCTAATATATAAGATAAAAAACCCAGGTATACTTAATAATCGGTGCTAGTAGTTTGGTATTTTCTTGGGGTCTTCTATTCAGATCGAATTTTTTTCCTCCACTAGTAGTGGCTATTAGAATGCCTTTAAAGATTTAATTCTACCAGAATCAATTCACATAATAACATTTTATTTAGTTTCTCAGAATTACTTCAGCTTTAGCCAAGTTTGATTGAACAAGATTAAATTTAAATCAAATTATTAAATAAGAACCTCTGTCCCAAATTTTGGGTTCCTTTGGCAAATCTTTGAAATAAGAAGGAAATCCAAAACAACAGAAAAGTACAGGAAGAAAGAGTCTGGAAGCATGGGTAAAGATTTCTATCTTATTTAGGACCAATGATTCTTATTCAATAAACTCATCCAGCCATAGGTAGGAACAAGGCAGCAACATTGGCTGAATACATTACAATCACAACTCCATAGTATTCAAATATCTAGATTAATCCCAGACAAAACACAATGTATTAGCTATCTCTAAATACCCTAAGCCAATAATTCAGTGTTGTACACTGGTGTTCTTAAAAAAATAGAAAAGGGAAAGAAAAACTAGAGGGGAGGAGGAAGAAAAAGAAAAGTTGAATAGTTTAAATGCTTCAAAAATAAAATAATCAGACACTTGAGATTAGTTTGGCAGACCAAGGCTTTTTAACCTAACTGCTAAAATTATACTAGAAAAGAAAGCTACAATATGGTTCTAATGAATTCACTGGAGACAGTTTGCATTTTAAAGAAAACATAAACTTGACCATCTGGATTAAGTTATGGCAGATTGTTGAGTGTTTTTCTTCCTCCAGTCCCATGTATATGACTAGCAACATCATATTTGGCACAGCAGTAACCTGTGACACGTTCCATGGCTCTTTTGAAAACCTGCTGGTACCTGCTTCAAAATTGTGTAATTGAATGGCAATCATCATGACAAATGAGAAACAAGGTAAACCTCTTTCAGTAGCCTCCTTTCCTTCAGACAGCCAGTATTATTGCTCTTTCTTTTCATGATGTCATAACATATACTCAGCAAGTACCATCTACAGACACCTAAGTCAGTTTATGAGGCCATTAGTGTCGAAAATGAGTGTTTTGCACACATGTGAACACACACGCACAAAATTAGCACCTGCTCATAAGATATGTTATTCATGAGCTCCTAGGAGCGCAAAATATGCCTAGTTCAGAATAACTTTGAATTTATCACTCTTTCTTCATTCTCAAGATAGATGGATGTTGCACTTTTTCTCCCTGATCACCTGAAAGGAAGAACAGACAAGCTATACTTGTTATAATAGGGTCAGCAAACAACAATGCAAAAGCCAACAAATAAAAGTACACAGACAGCACATAAGAAATTCTGAACTAGGAGAAAGTGTTCAACAGCTACTGAAGTAGCCCAGTTCTACTGAAGTAGCCCAGTTCTCCATAAAGCACAATGTACTTGCTCTTCACAAAGCACAACAAAATTATATACAACTGATACCCAGGTCAGGCTCATCTCTAAAACTTTTAAACTTTCTGTCCTGGAATTTGGAGATGAATTTTCCAGCTGCTAAACCTAAGAAGTTCACAACCATTTTCGTAAACAAAGATTGATGTTTCAAACACACTTAAATTAAAATTTGCAAGGATAACAAAATTAAATCCTGTTTGAAAGACAGGAAGTTGAGACTTGGAGTTTTTCTCAAAGAGGGAATCCCAGAGTGTATTAAAATACCTGACCCACCAAAAGGTAAGCAGTAGCAAGAAGAATGTATTTACTATGTCTTGAGAACATAGAACACGTTGCCCCTGATTTCTGTTTGTAATGCAGTGAACCTTGAATCTCCTGGAGCAATTTGTTCACCTTCGTTTGCAAGCCACATTATTCATTGTGTTTTTTCTGACAGGGCAAATTTTACATTAGCACCATTATCCTCACATATTTTTTGTTCTATGCTTATTACACTGGGAAAAGTGTTTCTGCATCACAGGAACTTGAACTTACGCTTGACAACTAGCAAACATAATCTGTACATCTCAATGCCATTGTAGAGTATGGTATATAACCAGCCAAGAACACAATAGATTTTATAAAAGCTGAAGCTACAAAGAGCTGAATAAGGAGAAGAAAAGAAGGTATCTTAAGATCTCCTCTGGTTCATCATATTGTGTCCTGGACACATGTGCATATCTGACAGCACCGACAGGAGTGCTGAGTACTCTTCTAGCTCTTCTCCATTAAGTATGCCCATGAAAAGACTGCTATCCTTCTGAATCTACACTTTGCATTATTATCACTAGCCAAGCTCATTCTACTGTTCCAAGTTAATTTCAATGTTCCTGTGATTGCTGAAATTATACAAAGACCTTTTAGGACAACTTGAGCACAATAAGAGCTTTCTAGTGCTTTTGCAGTTCACCTGCAAAAGAGTAAGTCTGTCTTCATAAAGTCAATGCTGTGTGCAAATCCTGTGTTTGAAGTTAAGGTAGAGTCATCTCAGCTGCTGCATAGGAAGGAGTGATTTATAAACAGAAGTGTTTTAATATTTCTCAAGGATGGAAACCACAATGGCATTTTTAAGATAAAAATTCCTTCTTCATATAATGAAAGGGGAAAAAACCACAACATTATTTTACAGCCCACTCAAGACTGTGTCATAACCATGCAGCAGTTAAAATTACCATTTTCCCCCGCTACTTAGGAGAAAGAATGGTCCACAAATCATTTTTCCCATAAAGCTATTTCTGCCGGACAGGACAAGGCACATCTCTTTGGCCCGAAAGCATTTTGAAAACACCCAATCAAAAAATCCTCCCCAAAAAGCAGAGAAGCCATAATATGAATATCTAGACACTGAAACATGTTGTCCAGAAATATTTGTTATCTCTATTCTCAGAGTTAAGCAAAATCCAACTGGACTTCAGACAGCCACTATTATGGCTCTTTCTTTTCATGAAGTCATAACATATACTCAGCAAAATATACTCATGCTTAAGACTTTCAAGTCTTAAGCAAATCAGCTTTGAAAAGGAGTTGGCAGGAGGTGAGAAGTCTTTAAGATAAACATCAGTATAGGGATTATGTTTCCTCCTTGGTTTTATTGAAGTAATGAATAGACACTAGGGAGCAAGAACAATATATGGAGATAGGGGCCTACACTGAATAAATTAGGTCGTTTTATGGGACAAATACAAGAGAATTGGCTGAAAATTAACTAGATTTTAGCAAAGACTGGCATAGATGTATAATAGAGGAGACCTACAGTGGCTGTGAAATGTGTCATCCTCCCCTCGGTGGAGCAAGTAGGTCTACAGAGAAAGGCTTTTTTCCAGTCAGTTGTTTGGTTTTGGTTTTGGTGGTTTTGTTGTGGTTTTTCCCAACAGATTTCCCGCTGGATGCTTGAATTGGTAGTTAGTTATGAGACGACCTCCCTCCACTCACAGTAGGAAATCAAGCACATATTGATTGCACAAAATGACATTCATTGCAAAGCTAGCAGAAATGACAAAAAAGCTCTGTCTGCCAGTACAAGCAGATACTACCCACTGTGGCCTCCTAAGCTGCCAACACCCAGCAGATTGAGATTTAAAACCATTTTTAACTAGTTTCCTTTAAAGAGGTTAGCCTTAATTTACCCATTCATACAGAATAGTCCAGCAACCCAACCCAACACACTCACCACACCGATTCCTCAGGACTGGATATTTTCCTTATGTGCAACCCCAAGACAAACAAACATCAAGGGTAAAAAAAAAAAGAGTTACAGATGTTAGAGAGGTCCTTCAAATCTCCATTAGAGACACTGGAAAAAGGAAATGCTTCCTTTTAAAAGCTCAAAACTGAAGCAGAAAATAAATCAGTGAAAGTAAGAT
This sequence comes from Taeniopygia guttata, assembly GCF_048771995.1. NCBI lineage: Eukaryota > Metazoa > Chordata > Aves > Passeriformes > Estrildidae > Taeniopygia > Taeniopygia guttata. The sequence continues at coordinate 61,297,520 of NC_133063.1, read as the reverse complement.
CAAATTAAAGCTGTTCTTCTAGAAGGGAAAAGTTGATTGCTGTGGAATACTCAGACAATTGCTCAGAGCTGAAGTTGCTCTTATTGTTTAATTTCTGTTTTCTTTCATTTTGCTTTTGTAATATGAATTTCTTCACATTGGCGTAGCAGCAAACTACCTCCCAAGGAGCTGGACAGACAGTCAAATAGCTAGCAATGTTTTCCTTTTGATTGAATGTCTTGCTCGAGGCACATTTTCAGGCTTTGGATGAAAGCATGGGAAATTGCTATTATAAGTCTTTGACTTTTGAAAGCAGTGTAGTGGGGAAGACACTGCTATAGTACATACTGTGAAACGTTTCAAAGCAACGTGCCAGAACACTATTCTGTCACTATACATGAGCATAACAAGTCACATAAATATAAAACCCACTTTCATGGATTTCTAAGGTAGCAGACCTAGCAATGCTACAATGATTTTGAACAGTACCAGTGGTTTTCCATATTATTCATCAGATTTCAAAAAATTAAAGAGCAAAGAATTTTCAGTAATATTACCAACAGATAATTTTTTTAATTGTTGGAGGTAAATGCCATACAATGTTCAGCACTTAGTGACATGGGCCTGTATTACATCAAAACAGGAGATTATAATGTCATACTACAGCTATGTCATGCTAAAAAAGGCAGAGCCTTCATCTAGAAAAATACCTGATCTGTTTCTTGCTGCATATATTCAAGTTTCAAAGTCTCCAGCTTGACTGATCAAGAGTTAATAATCAACATACTTGCACTGGGTGTTTTTAGTCTTTTCTGGATACTGTGCTCCTGAACAAGAAGGTGAAATTCCTTACAAGCAAGGTGCTTTCCTGGGAACAGAGAGGACCCCTGATGGTACTTACATAAAGCTTGTTTTCATTAGAACAATTGCAACTAAGCTGTCTCAAACAAGAATACCGAAATCTCTGCCAAAAGCACATTATACTTTAACCCGTTGGTAGCCATTCCCTGGTTGGATAAGACCATTTCTCAGGAACATATCAAACACACAGATAAAACATTTGCTTGGTTATTTACTCTTCCACTGCCTTCTTTCCTGAGGGTATTAATAAAAACTCAGAACAACCAATAGTGTGTTCCAGCTTTGCTGTATTTTGTTCAACACAACTGTAATATTCCACCCAAATATCTTCAATCAAGTAAAGTCTTGGCTTACCTTTTTGATGTTACATCTTCAATGCTGCTCAAGTGTGCTATTTCTAATGTATCTCCACTTCTTCTGTAAATGGAAGTCTTCCCTGCTGGCAGAAAAACAATGTTCTTTTCCAATCCAATCCACAGTTACCTTCTTTTCCAATACACAAGCCCCAGATACAATCCTTTGCCCTGGCTGAAGAAAGGCAGCAGAGCCAGAGTATGCAATTCCTTCCCCTCAGGTGCTTCAAATCCACTGCACAGCAGCTCGCTGCACAGAGGTGAGGGAGATGAGAAGTTCACTACTAAATTAGTGGACACCCCCCAAGAGGAAGCGGCCAAGACCAACTGAAGATGTGGTGTCACCCCACAAACCCCTTCACTCCTGTTTTTTTTCTTCACTTGTTCCTGGATTGTCTTGGACAAGCCCAGACCCCCAAAAATACTTGATGATGAGGTTGTAAATTATTTATTTAGAAATTTTGGGGCTTATCCTCATCCACATGAGATTTATGCACAGTCTTTTGATCCCAATTTCCCCACTGCTGACACTCTCATTTGAATTTCTCCCAGCAACCCTTCTAGCAGTCCTCAAACATTAGTCCCTTTCCTGCACCTCCCATCCCTCAGCTTCTTGCCCAGCATTCCAGCCCCAGTCCTATCTCTAGCAGCATTGGGGCTGTCTGGGTAAAATGGAACCCAAACTACAGCTACCACCCTGTGTGCATGCTGTTGCCTACATTTCTCCATGACCAACTTTACAAGGGGTCCGCCAGAATGTGGCACCTCTGCTCCTCAAATCTTTGCTAGCCCTATCTTGGAGGCCACTGGTCTCTCCCAACTAATGGTTCAGTTGGTTCAAAAAGGAGGCTTTGCTCTTCATCTTCATTCCCTCCACCCTATTTCAACCTACTCCAACACCATCCCTGCATGAAAAGCCTTTAGAAGGGCTGTAGTTATGCAATATGCTTTTTTAGTGCCTTTTTACAGCAGAAAATTGAATCTTTGATAGAATATAAAACAAAAATGTTGGGAGAGTTCACAGAAATAAAAGCTTTTTTGCTAAATGGACCAAGAAACTTTGGGGTTTTTTTCACAGTGTCAGATTCTTCAGAGAAAATTATTTCTTCAGAGAAAATTCTTCTTTGGTTTACTCTCACCTAGAGTTTCAGAAAGGTATGGTGCAGGAGAAAGGATATTATCAGAATTCAGGAATACTCAGATACAATCTTTTATAAAAATTAAACCCCCAGTAAATACCATTGATGAAGAACTTGAAAAAAGTCGTGAATTGTTTCAATAACCATCCATATGATGCCAGGTACAATGAATTGTTGAAAAAAATAGGTAAAAAATTTTCCTGGGGCTAGAAAAAATGACACTAGCTAAGAAATAAATGTTCACCAGCTGCAGTAAATTAGGACAATTTCATGGTTCTGCACCTGGGATATTGGAAATTTGAACAGAAATTGTTAAGAACAATGGTTAAGAAAAAGCTGCATTTTCCTAGTGTGGCAAGGGAGAGGCATTACCCAGAAAGGTACAATTAAAAAATAAAATCAGACTGATTAAAGAACTTGGATTTTGTTTTTCTGATGTGTTCTTGGCTGTAATAATGCATTATGAGAAACACGTTCTGACCAAACTAGGACTGACCAGAACTTAGACTGACAACAAACTGTCTTTGAACTAACTACAGGAAAAGAAAGCAAGCACAGTTTAGTGTGCTGTCTTTTGCTGGAGCTCATCAGCTGTTACAGGATAAAGGGTGCTATTTATTGCACATCTTTTCCAGTCATTAAGTGTTGGCCAAGAACTGATTTGTCAGGAGCTGTTTTTTTCCCCCTACCAGTCCTCTTTTAAACTAACCAACTATCCAGAGCAGCTTTTGGTGTACTCCAAATTCCTCACAGCACAGTCTGAATTTTGGTTCTTTCCATGGGAAAGCAAGAGCTTGCGGCTTTGAATTATGGAAAGAAAGCTTCTGCCTTTCATACAAAATGATTAGTTACCTCCTTGCTCTGTGTAGAGTAAGAGGCTTGGCCTCAGAGTACGCATGCAGGTAACAGTGCACATAGTGCCATCAGCCAGAAGAAATGAAATTCTGAATACTGTATCACTCAATTTAGTTTGTCTGTTGTTACAAGAGAAGGCAAATTCAGTGATTAGACAGGGAAGATTTTCTGTGTCCTCTAAATGTTCATCTAATATATGTATTGAACTGTACAAAAAACTCAGTTTGTTATTGAATGGCAAGGTTTATTTTGAGAATGCAATTAATATGTAATACCTTGGAAGATGAACCGCTATTGTACAGAATAAAGGCTCAAGCACCACAGCTCTTCTATTCCTGTATTTGTGTTTTACAAGAAAAGACACACAGTACTAAACTGCATAACTTCCATAAAAGGTGCTATAACTAATTTAGAAAATTAACACCTCAACAAATTAGCATTTCAGACTGACATATGTGTGCATTCATGATCATAAGAATTCAAAACAGCAGTCCAGAGAGCCCCACAATATGAAGTTCCCCTGATCCCCTTCAGTCATGCTTTGAACTATGTGCAATACCTTTTTTGCCCTACTGCCTCTGCCCCGGCTCCATAAGGCAGGCCACTAATTTTCTCTAATCAGCAGTGTGAGTGTTCATAAGCCCTGCTAGCTCATTTACAACAGTGGACACTAATACAACAGGAAATGAACCTATTGGTTTCACTTAGATCACTGGGCAGCTGCCAGTTACTAAGAGATCTCGTCTGAGTTTGAAAACAGCAATGCTCCTGGATTGCAAAATTAGTTTTTTCCTGCTGCTGCTGCCCTCCACATATTCGCTTCTGATCAATACACCATTCTGATTCACAACCACATCTTTCTCGGGAGGCTTTGAATCAACTAAGTACAATTGCAAGCTCATAGAAAATACTGGCATTTATTTTTATGTTGAAAAAAACCTAACTCTATATACCCCCTCTGTCAGAATTCACAGAAAAGTTAAGTCTTTTATTGAAAGGCCCTATAAAACTGAGGTCAAGTACAAAATTAGAAAGGTAGCTGTAGTAGAAATGACAGAGGATGAAACTCATTGTACATCACACCACAGAGAACACATGGGAATTGGTTTAAACATGGCAGAAGTGAGCTTCCTAGCAGCAAGGAGTTTAATGCTAAAATCTGTGATAAGTAGTGTGTATCCCATGACGTTTTACAGTTCACAGTTAAAGAACAAATCAGTTCCTTTTCATTGTAACTGCTCCAAATTCAAAAGTATAATACGTATATACAAATACAATTAAATAGCCAAAAAGTTGTTCCTAGTCTGATCAAGACTTGACTGAGCAGAGGTACCTAATTTTTTTGCAATTAGCTTCATAAATTACCTTTCAGCTTTGTCACTCAACCTTTGAAGTTCATATATACTAACATAATTTAAATACATAATGGATTTTTTGACCCATCTGTACAATGAAACTTTTGTATAACACTCCAAAAAGTCCTCTCCCATCTTCCAATGAGAATAAGCTCGGGGGCAAAACCTGCTGCTCATGCTTAAGCTTCCTGGAACAGGCTGACTACAAGCATAGCTAGGATAATAATTCCTTCCCTCCTTCAACCACACATAATACAGTCTTTATTCAGCAAAGTCGTTTCACGCCATGCCAAAGGTCAGCTTTTGCTGTATTAATAGCTGCTCTGGGAGGATCAGTGTTGTGCTATCCTACATTTTTTCCCGGGTCTGGAGATGCAATTTCCTACAATCTGCAGGCAATTTCCCACCAATTTTCTTGGGGAGCTAATAGGCTGTGACAGGAGATGGAGCTAGCTAGCAGCAGGAGGCTTCAGAAAAGACAAATTGCATCTCTGCCACCTAACTGGGCAATCTAGAAAGACAGAGTTTATAGCTTTGTAGTGTTATTGGGCCCCATGCTAACAGTAAATCGTTCAAGCTGCTATCTGAATTTCATATTCTTTTCCTTCTGAATTGTTACCACCACATATCACTTTGTTGCACATTTTCTACAAATGACAGTTAGACATAGATCATGTGTGATTTCTATTTTAAATGCCTTTTAACTAGACAAGCCCTGCTAAATGATATCCACATCAGAAACAGAAATATACAGTGTCTCTATCAAACAGCAATATTTTGATTATTTTCATACTTGTTAAGATTCAAAGCAGACACCTATGGAAAGGGATTAATTTTAAAGCTAAATTCAAATGAAACAGATGGAACAAACTATGGGAACATTAAAACTGAGCACACTTACTGTGGTAAGAAAGTCACATTGATATATAGTACAAAATGAAATCAATAAAAAAACCCCAAATATAACTGGTAATTTCTCCCTCTATTCTAGCAGGTTTTGAAACCTAAGAAGTAAACCTGAATGGTCAAATCAGTTAAAAATCATCCATGCAACCATTTACCTTGCAGATTTAAAATTAGTAAGACTAGTAAAGCTCTAAGAAAGTATTATTATCATATCCACTTCAATAGAAATGAAACTGATTTAAAGCTGCTTACCTCACCTAAGATTACAAAAAAAAATTAACAACTAAAGCAAATGATTCAAAGGCACATTGCACTAGCAACTATTGCAAGTGGTATCTGTCACTTCCCCTTTCTGTTATAGCTAACCCAGGGGATAAATACTTGTAAACACATTCTATTCCAGAACCCTGTACATCTGTATGTTTACTTCAAAATATAGAAGAAGAAATTTCTGAAGGCATGGAGGTTATCAAAAACAAATAACAATAGTAATGAAATTACCGTAATTAGCAAAATTTCCAAGGTTATTATTTTTCCCCTTCCCCTCTGCCCAAGAATAAATTAGGTTGAGTAAAAACAATCCCATCTAAATTATTGCTGTCCACTGGGAGACAAAATTAGTACTGAGATGTATAAAATTTTACTATAATTCAACCCTAAGGATTTTTTTTAATTACTTAAGTAATGAAAAAATGTAAAATTACATTGAACAAAGTGTTGAAATATTCTAACATGCATTTTGAAACTCTCACATTTAAACCACTTCTCATTAATATCCCCATTTCATAGTTGTGTTTTTTAATAAGTTACAGCTAGATAAAATACTGAAGAACCAGGAAGAATTATAAATAGAATACCAAGTCAATAACTTGTACCCAACAAAGAAAAGTATCTACATAAACAAATAAAAAAAGCTATGAGAAGCATTCAAAATCCAGAAGTATTTCTTTTAACATATTCACTGGTAAAAATACAAGAGTATCAGGACTTGAAAATCTTGAATTTGACAAATGAAAATCAGTGATTTAGCTATATAAGTCTATAAACTTCTTGAAGTACACATTCAAAAATTCAATTATATAATATATTTGTGAATATTCACTCAACCGCTGTCAGAAATACACATCTCACATAATTAGCAATCAGAAAGACAGAAAAATTAGAAGCAATATGTATATAAAACTTATTAAAATATCTCTAGAGATCTAATGTATGTCCAGGAGAAAACACAAAGGAGCATGGTAGTAAACTGATTTCTGTATGAAAAAGGAAACTTATTCCAGTAAGTAAATTTAATGTGGCCACAAAAGCTGAATCACTGCAAAGTTTTGTTGCATGCATGGCATGCTAAGCAAAAACCAGACTGACATTAAGAACATTTACATACTTAACAGCAGTGTTTGGCTGATTCATCAACAATTAGAAAACACTTTGAATTTGTAAAGCCATCAGACTGTATATTTATTTGAATTCTATTTTTAAAAAATCTTATCCAACTGCAAAAAAACTCAGATAGCTGACTATTCTTTAAGAATAAAGGGCATCTTCGTTGGTCTGCAAAACTTTATGCTACAGCAAACCACAAAATAGAAGTTATTAACTTATCATAATTGCTGACAGGTTTTTAAGTAAGGGGGTAATCCACTGTGGATCGCTGAAGGAAGTGTGACAAAGACTGTGAAATGAGCAGATGGATTTTATTTTAAACAAATTAGGCTCACTACCAGGAAAGTAACAAGGATTTCTCAGTTTCCAGCTGCTGTGGGTTAACTTTCATTTATGACCCCTTCATTCTGCTTGTTAACTTCTTTAAATTGCCATTAAAATCAGTGCTCAAAGGAAAAACAGCATTTATTGTTTGCAGTTACAGGCTATCATCTCCATTTTCTATGTTAATGACAGAGTATACAAAAGGGATAATGATAACAGTAAGTTTGATTACTTAGTCTCCAGACTATGTGTTATCTTCACCTCATACTCATACCTGGCAGAAAACAGGGTTTTGAAACAGGGTTTGAGAGATACCTTTGTGCTGTGAACATAGCAAAGGCAATCCTTGCCAAGGTGTACACAATCGAATTGTTGAGTTCCTCGCAGCATCTCTTCTATGAATCAACATAACCTTACAAAATATGGGCAAAATCACATGTGAAATTATAGGACAGGAAAAAATCTCATCATTTTATGTTTTACCTCAGAAGCCACCACAGAATTTTTTCCAGGAAGAGTCAACTAAGCCAAACAGGGAATTCCATAAACAGTAGAAGTATGAGCATAGAATAATGCAGCTATCTTGTATCTCAGTTCTTGCTGTAGTAATGGAAATCATTACAGCGGACACTGCCCAATATCATTGTGCAGCTATCCACTAAAATATTCAATCAGATTTTAATGTATCATTAACAGGCAACTAAATTATTACTAATGCATAGTGGAGCATAGAGCCAGAAAGAATACGGACTGCTGTTCAGCTTCTCAGAGTGAAGTGTGAGACCCAGACCGAAGAGATATGGGAGGAAAAACCCAAAAACCCAAACAACCCAAACCCCACAAAAAACCCTGCTCAGGTTTGAAAATGATAACTAACATTTGTCCCCACAACAGACATTTTTTGGTATTCAGATTTCTGAGCAGCATTTTTAGCCTCAAGGAAATAGAAATCCAGCTCTCTCAAGAATTAATGTACATAGAAGCAGTAGGTTCTTTGCATCTTCAACAACATTCTGCCCTCTGAAGACTATTATTCGTTCTTCTGATTTTCCTTCATTTTTCTTGTTGTATTCAATTCATACTTTTTAAAGTAATGTCAGAATAAAAAAGAAATAAATCAACAGAAAATTGAAAATTTTGAAATTGTGAAAAACCATAAACCAAACCAAACAAAAAAACGCTCAAACCTACCCCATATGCTTAAAATATGTTCAAAACTCACTTTTTGCTGATTTAGAAAATGTTTCGGTGAATGTTTGAGCTCTCCTATATAGCTGAGCAGAAATGCTGGGTAAATTTCTCAGAAATGTCAGTAAGATAGACCCATAGGGCAGATTTTTTATGCACCCAGTTCTTACATATCTGGTTTCCCTAGCAAAATCTACCACATGGCACTAAGCACTTAAGCTGCAGTGGGACATTTGGGAGCATGTTGCTGAAAATGGGATTATCAAGTGCTTGGAAGCAGATCTTGAGTGACAGAAATAAAAGGTAATGGTAAATGTTGAGAACTGGCTGTGAGTTAAGTCTCTTTCCTCTTAGGATGAGATGACTAGATGTTTATGGATATCAAAGAAATGTCCACTTCCAGTTCAAACACACAACTCAAATGTCCTTGAAGAACTATGCAGAAACATTTGAACAACTTTATAGAGAAACAGAAGTCAGTGAATTGACTGAAATCTCATTTTAGGTGAATTGTGCAATTGCATGTTAGATTACACCTAAAATCTATGTATTTCTATGTTCTCATTTTCCCTTGTCCGGCAGTGTGACTAGGTGTCTAAGGTGGCTAATGGTGTCCTGGTTTGTGTCAGCAATAGTGTGGCAGGACTAGGGCCAGGATTTTCCCTGTCCCTTTCACTGGAAAGGCTGCACTTCAAATCCTGTGCTCTGCTTTAGGCCACTCACGACAAGGACACTGAGGTGTGTTCAGAGAAGGGCAGAGAAGCTGGTGAGGAGTCTGGGACACAAGTCTTTTAAGGAGTGAGGCAGCTGGGATTGTTTAGATGGGAGAAAAGGCTCAGGGGAGACTTCATCACTCTACAACTCCCTGAAATGAGGTTGTAGCAAATTGGGTGTCACTTGGCCCCTCCTCTCAGCCACAGGACAACAGGACACAGCTTCAAGCTGAGCCACGGGAGGTTCAGGTTGGACATCAGGAAGAATTTTTGCATGGATAAAGTTGTCAAGCATTGCAGCAATCTGCCCAGGGAGGTGGTAGAGTCACCCATCCCACAGGTGTTCAAGAAATGACTGGAAGCAGCACATAATGCTCTGGTTTAGTTTACACATAATGTTCAGTCAAAGGTTGGACTAGATGATCTTGGGGAGCTTTTCTAACTGAAGTGATTCTGTCCATGAATTTCCTGCCATGAACTCTCCTGCATGCTGGTGTTTGACAAGTTCAACTCTCAGTTCCTTCACCTTCCCCACCCCATCATGTAATGAAGCATGTCTGTCTGGCAGGACAGAATGAATTGGCTGAAGTCTTACATAGACCTACATTCTCAAATTCTTTCTGTGTGCTTTTGGTAGGGGAAAAAACCAAACTCTGCTGTCTCTTCAAAGAGACAGCAGAGTTGGAGTCAGTCCAGATTATCTAGTGAAGTGATCTAAGGGATAAACACTTTATCAGTAGTGTGAGATCACAAGTCTGTACTCCTCCTTAGCCCAAAAACTTCAAAATCCACCTTTCTTAATTAACAGAATGGTGGAATTTCCCCATCAACTCAAAATTGCACCAATATAATAAAAAATATAAAAGACTATTCTAACTAGACTACATAATCCCATGGGCTCCTAAGTGGGCCAGTCATTCCACAGAACTACAAACAAACAAAAAACCCTACCAGGAATTAAACATCAAAACCAAAAATCAGTTTGTCAATCTGAGTTAACACTACTTGAGTAATTTAGAAGCTTCTGAAATTCTACTTGTATCACCAATGCAAAAATATGACGCAAAAATTACGGTCAATCATTCATACATAGAAGTATGTATGAGACTAGATGACAGATGCTACATTGGTGTTTATATTAAAAAATAACACTTGTTATAACAGTCTGTAAAAATGCTGTTCATTTAGTGCTCTCTCCTTCGTTTAAAGGAACAAAAGCCTTTGAAATGCCAAAAGAGTTACAAAGAACTAATGTAGATGAAAATTCTCTTTCAGATACCAGTGGCTTGCGGGCTAACATAGGGAATTATCATTCCTTGGAATTATAATTAAAAAGAAAGTCTGACACACTGACAAATGCATTTTGTGGAATGATATCATGACTTTCTGCACAATCGATTTATGAAGGGTTATAACAAGTGCACATATACAAAATATACATATTAAAGCTGACAAAGGATTTTGTTCAGTTGAATCGGTATTAACACAAATCCCCTCTTCAACACTTATTTTTTTTACTGACATCCAAATGTCTTTTGTAAGGACTCCCTGCTTCTATCCAGAACTAGCATTTGCCAGAGTGGCATTCAGACATCTCTGAATCCTGAAGGCCACCCAGCACACAAAGACTATCCCAAAAAGGGGCTAATCTCAGGAATCTTTTAAGATTGTATTTAAGTTCATCCCCCACAAAAAAAAAAAAAAAAAAAAAAAAAAATTACCTATACAATAGTTACTGGTGCACCTCTCTTTCCCATATGGTTTTTCCCAGTGCCTTTTCTGTTAGTGATGATCTTGGTTAGTCTGTTTCTTCATTCAATAAGCAATTATTTCCACCCACTATTTTACACAGGGCTACAAGAACTTACAGAAGTTTTAAGCTTCATCAGTTTTACATCTTTTAGGTAATTGTGTAGACAGATATGCTAGGAGTTCAGCAAATCTATCTTTTAATTAAAAAATACATCTGCAAGTAGAATATGGTTTACTGTCTGACAAATGAAAAGACTCACAATTTTATAAACATTAAGTGAAATCTAAAACAACAAATGGAGAGAACTACTCAACCACGAGTATGAATGATGCATCCAGAAGCTTTCAGATGTATCCACTAATTTTCAGAAACAAGGCTTAAAAATATGATGGGGGAAAAAAACGAATTGATTTCAGAATTAAAATCAAGAAATACATGGTACAAATATAATTAAATTCATTCACATAAATTTCTGATTCCATAACTGCTCTGACATACTGTACATTCTAGATGCCAAGAAAACAAGGTGTTTTACGATTTTCCTGAAACTATGATTTTGAAGCTCCTGATTGACAAGTGTGATCTTACTAGCAAGCCCTATGTCACGACATATAGCAGACCAATTACACTGGTGGGGTTTTTTAAACTGATATAGATGTGTAAGATTACTTGCAATCTTGGTTCCTCTGATATGGACTTCAGAGAACAGCAAAAGGATACCTATAAAGTAAAAGCCAAGGTGACAGCAGTTTGGCAAAAATCCAAAAGGTCCTAAAGCAGATTTGTCAGTGCTGCTAAAGTAAATGATCACTGCCAGAGCCAGATGTTCAGAGAAATTTCAATATGAAAAGTGTAAAACGCAAGTAATCTTGTAAGTACTCTTGTTTTAAAACTTTCCCTTTTAAAAATGGCATAGCACTTTCCATTATTTCAGTGTAGCAAATATAGTTAATTCTTTGGAAAGCCTGATGATTCTGCTTTTTGCCCCATTATGTCTGAAAGCAACATGACCAGCATCTAAACTAGACTGTCATTTTCATACAGTTACAAATTAACAACTAAGCAATCAACAATGAGATGTATGGATACAATGTTAATTTTAAATGTCTAGGAGACCATATTATCCTGAATGGGTAAGTATTCTGAATGGAATGTTAATACATTAAGGTTATTACAGTTCTAGATGATATAATTTGACTTCAGTAGAATGGTCATGTAAATTGAAAAGAAAACATGTGTCTCTTCAGACTAGAAACTTAGGTAAAATTTGCCCCCAGATGAAAAATTCCTTATCCAATCAACGCATCTGCCAGTCAAGCTTGTTTCTTCCTAGCTACATGTCTTTGAAAGAGCAGGGACATAGGCCATCATCAAATGCTAGCAAAATTATAAAGCAGCCCGTCTTCTTTCAGTTTGTGTAATCTAAATTGTTCAAAGATATCCTTCTGTTCATCTGTACTCTCCATTAGCAACAGAAATTATAACCAAATTACAGAATGTAGGAAATGTATGGCTCTCACCAGTGCAACAGCAAAGTTTGTTGTCTAGCACACAGTGGTAGAACACATTAGACTGAAAAAATAAAAATTAAATAAAGTGAACACATTCTCTCCTCATACTTTGCTCTTGAGTACACCAAGAATACTTGAAGATGCATAGCTTTGGTAACTGGCTGCTTATCATGGCTCTTCACAGATGTCACACAGTGATGCAACAATGGAAAGGACTCAAAGATTGCTCAGCATGAATACATAGTCTACAGGCCTGCATAACATGGGACACTCAGGAAAATTAATTCTTATCAATTTGCAGAGTGGATTAGTTAAAAATCAAAATATTCCTTTGTCAATATTCTCACAAGAAATTAAGAAGCAAGTTTAACTTAGTTTAGGTGAATTCACTTCACTTGCAACACTGCAAGTCATTTAACATCTTTAAGCAATCCCCTGTAAACTCACACTTTTGGTAATTTAGTTAAATTTACCTGAGTATCTAAGTATAGACAAGACTTTAAAAAGGAAATGGTCATTAACTACCATTTCTCTGTAAAACATGAAGGATGAAACTTATCTAATCACAGACATCCTCATATAACAAATAAAGGCTCTGATGTACTTAGTTGAAATGTAGTCTCACATGAATTCTGTTCAGCTGGGGGGAAAAAAGGACAGGGAAGTCACCTCCTCTTCTAGAGAAATGACCAAATGAGTTATGATGAGGCACATATTACTGTATCTGCCAAATAACATATACATGGGACATCAGAATAAACTTAAACTGCACAGCTTCATGAAATGTTCAATTTTTATATTTACACTATAATTAGTACAAAACTGCCTTTAAGTTTTCCGTAGAACAAGACAATATCTACTGGACTTGATACCCTAGTATGTCAAATCAACTACTCTGAAGTATGATAAAGGAATCTAAGAATAGTTATAAAGAATAAGACACCATTTTCAAACTATACATAGTGTTTGCTTTTGCTTCTAAAAAGGTACTTATATCCCCAAAAGGTTTTTAATTTTAAATAAGCAGGGCAAGCAGGGAGGGGGCAAGGGGGAAGACTGGTTGTTGGTACTAAAGCCTTTACTGTAGTAAACTAAATATATTTACAATTTATACAAATGTTTGACCTTCAACAAAAATACAAAAACATATCACAAGATGCAAAACCAGGAAACAAGTTCATCTGAGACACTGCTGCTCTACCCAGGACAGAATGCAACTTGAACTGCAAGAACAGAAAGGTATTTATCCCCCATATTCAGGCAATGAGAAAAATTTGCATGAGGTCACAAAAAGAAAAAAAATAAAAGGCTCCAACATTCTTCAGTAGACTTGGCTTTTAAAAATTATGTCAAAAACCTAGGCTACATTTGTCCATCTTGCCTCTGTGTTCCGTCTGGTCCACGCAGCCAACACTTAGTTGGTGGATGTTGCCTTCTATTTTGAAAAATTGGAGTAGTTTCATGGCAATGTCTGGAACCTCAACACTTTTGTTCCTTTCAAAACTTCAAAACCTTTCTACTTCTACAAACAATTTTGGCCCAGTTCAACCTCTAAAAGAATATCCCCATCATATTTTTCAGTAGATAACTTCATAGACTGTAGCTTTTTTGTCTCCAGAGCCAGTGACTATGTACTTATCATCCACAGAGATGTCACAGCTAAGCACTGATGAAGATTCTTTGGACTAGAAGAAAAATAGAAATATATTACATCATTAAAAAGAAGTTTGTTTACCCTCATTTCATCATCTCATTTTAGGTAGATGAGATATGTGAAGATATCTGAATCCACTCCTGGAACTTTGCATGTTTTATTTTTTTTTTCATTAAAAGCAACATCATCCTCACCTGGAAGATACTGGCCCCATAAGGAGTTCTCCATGCATTAAGAAGGTTATCTTTCCCAGTACTCACAAACCATTTACCTAGAATATAAACCAGAAAGATTACAGAAATATAAAAGAGACATCTGACAAATTTTGGGTTTTCAATTCACATCAATGAAATTTTTACCTAATTATCCTTATAAAAGCTCTTACTACAAATCAACACAGTACTTTTGCTTACAATCAGTGTGGATGCTCAGCACATTTGCAGGGTGTTACATACTATGAAATCCCTAAACTTCAAACAGAAATAGCTTTTTACACATGAATCAATACTCACAGCAGCCTCTAGACAAACAGACGGCTGTTTGTAGATAAGTGCATTTGAATTCGTAAAGCAGAGATATTTATGCATTACTTAAGAAACTGAGATGTAATAACTAATGACTATGAAATAACTAATGAGTAAAACATGAATTAAGAGCCCTGACCTCCAGTTCTATGTTCAGGGCAACTTACCACAGTAAGCAAACTTGAGTGACAGTACACAGCTCTCATGAAGGTGCAGTTGATACTTGTCTGGCTTATTTACATGTAGCACTTCGACATTGCTGCTCTCCATTCCCACAGCTAGCCATTCACCAGTAGGACAATAACCAAGGGAAAATATCTGCAAATTATACCATATTTATACCTTTTAATTTTTTTCCTATATATATTTTTCTGCAGTTAAAATTGTTTGGGAAATGGGGAGAGAGCAAGAGAGATAAGGGCAAATTCACATAGTTCAATAGCAAAACTGCAGATCAAAATCTGAGTAACTAAATAACCCCTGTTTTTGCATATTAAATTAGAAAAATAGGAAAGTGGTGTCAGGCTATAATTTTCTTCTGTAATCTAAGCACATCAAAGAGCTTCAAAATATTGTGTTGGGAGCAGCCAAAAAGAAAGAGAGGGAATAATCTGCCAGTTCTACTGGGCTCAGTCTTACCTTTGATCCTAAGGGTTTCCTTCCCACCCCACATATTGCCACAAGCTGTAGGAAAATCCAGTTACCTGCGATGTGAAATCATGCTGTTGTAGCTGTCTCCCTTCCCTCAAGTCCCAGGATCTGACAGTGTTATCCAAACCTCCTGTCCAGAGCTTGGTACCATCATTAGAAATGTCAATACAGCTGGCTCCATCTGTGTGGCCCTGGAATTGCCTGATAAAACAAACCAGATTGAATAATGATTTCCTGCCAGAGCTCAAGGTAAACACTGTTGTGGTGTTAGTTTTGGACTCTGTACATGTGTCATCTGTTCTGTGTCTGATGATGAGCAAGCATCAGCCCCTCCCTCTCACTGAGCATTAAATACCAGTATTAAAAAAACATTTTCCAGGTGCTGGAGAAATGACCTACACCATGGCTAGCTGAATAAAGTCAAATATTTCCTATCAGGTTTTGAAGAAAGAAAACAAAACAACAAAACCCCCAAAAACTCAAACCCGCTTGTGATAATATTAAAGCACAGTAACTACAGTTAAAACCACTAAGGATAACTCAGATAAAATTGAAGCGGTCAGAGAATAAAACCTCCAATTTCAGAAAACAGCTTCTGTATTTTTCTTTGGCTGCAAGTCAAGAAGATAAATAACAAGGAGATATACTAATAGAAAGGGATCCAGATAGAGATCCACATAATTGAACACAAGCATTGCTGAGTCACAAAGTTGCATTCTCTGTGGCAGGAGATTAGAAAAATCTAAATGGAGCAGTTCGTTTTATAACCTTCTCATTAGCAACTCTCAGCTTTCAGCAAGCAGAAGGTCATCTCAAGTTTTTTGCAATCCTTTGGCAAAAGCATTCTGAAGCTCCTGCATTTTTCATCAGCAATTAGCTTTAGCAAAGTCCTATGCCTCCGCGTAAAAGGTGGAGGGTGGGTGGGGAAAAGACAACTAGCTTGGGAAGGAAGGGTATGAATCACCAAGAGCTGCCACAGAAAGGTCACACAGCATGTTTTGTTTAGTAACTCTGGTCGCAAAATTCCATGTGCTATCAACAAGCAAGATCAGCGCACAAGTGGTGGGAACACATACCACAAACATTTAAAAAGCAGGACATTCACAGATGTGTATAGATGTTGCAGAGTGTGCCTTTAAAGGGACTAAGCATGCACATGACAAAGTGAAAACTAACTAAACTATCTAACTAAAATTGTATTTACTGACCTAAAGTTCAACAGAAAGTAAAATTTGCATGCACATTAACATGACTCTCTCCATGTAATTTTCAGCTAATTACGTATATACAGGAAGTTTAACTGAAACACAGCAGACTACGCATATTCTTCAGTTTTTGTGCTCAGAACTATCAAGGTATTATGGCCTTTCCAAAATCACTCTTCTCAAAATATTGTAAGCCATCACTGCATTGGTAAGCCTAAACTAAATTTATCTTATAGTTAGCACGTCTGCTTTCCTAAAGAACTGACGGGATCCACCCTTTCAACAACTTTTGTAAGATTAATTTTACAACTTCCCATCTCTAAATAAGAATTGCAAATACTTTTTTACTTAACAAGACTTAAGACAAAGGAAAAGAACAAACCTCAAAGCATTCCCTAAAAGGCATGTTTAGTCCATACCAGTAACAAACCAGACCAGCAAGAACATCACTTGTAGAAAGCTGCAGACCAATTCCCAATAATAGAGACCTGCAGGAGCTTTTACATTGATTACAGAAGGTTATGGACAAACCCTGAAAGTGTATCTTCCAAGACTAGGCTGAAGCTACTAAAACTAGTTTCTGCCTGACTTGGGTGTAAACCTCTCCTCTGAATAAGAGACACTATTTACTTTGCTGTTATAAACCCTCTTCAGGGAGAGAAATATTACTGTAGCTGTCCAAAGAGTAACTTCTATTAAAATTTTTTGTAAACAACGACTTACCTGACCAGTGTCTGATTGTGCAGATCCCACACGGCAATGTTCCCATCACTGCAGCAGGAAAAGCACACCTTGGAGTCAGGGCTGATAGCCAGAGCATAGCAGGCAGGTGCTGAGGATGTCAGCTCTGCTTTTATACGAGGAGTTGGAGCTGCCAGGTCCCATATGGATAATGTGCTGGCTTCCCCACCAACTATGAGGGTGCATCCATCAGGCAGCAATTTACAGGACCGGATGTAGTTATCTCTGTTCTGTACAACACAAACCACCTCAGTTATATGCCTGCCAGTAATGACCACTAATGTAATTCTGACTGCATCAAAGTTTCAAGCAGTTTGGTACTTTTTCCATTACCAAAGTACTGAAGAGGAGTCAGCAGATCCTAAAAGGTTGGAAACACCTACTTCTCATCACTAATTACAAACTGCAGCTGCAGAAATTAAAACTGCAGACTCCTGTTGCCACAGTCTACTCTGTTTCAAACGTGACAAATGGCAAGTTTTCTATCTCATTACACAAAAAACAGAGCCAAAGTAAGCTTGCTTTTCTGCAAATGCACTCCATCAGTGAAGGTCACCAACAATAGAAATATTAAAGCAAATGACCTTTCATGTGGCATTTAACAGCCCTATATGAAAATGTCGTTCTAGTTTCATGTACTTCAGATTTTTGAATTTTTCTTTCAAATACTATTTTGCATTCACAGTATTAAAGTGGAAAGTTTAAGGATTCCTGTATTGGTCCTGTATTTATGTTGGTTCTTTGTTGTTCAGCATGATTATTTTTGTACCTATTGATCTCTCATTTGTGGTATTATTGTTGATTTGGAGGTACTGTGGGGGAGTTAGTGACAGAAGACATTTCCACCTTTCCTTATTACAGCCTTGCTTGACTGGCAACAGTGTTTTTACAAAATTGATTATTAAGATCTGTAACTCAAGACAGAAAACAACACTGAAAGAATTAGTTAACAGCATTTCTATATGGTATATGGGTATATATTTTTTTAATTTGCAGGAAAGAAGCAGTAAGTAGGGCAGTGAAAATGCTTACTTAATCAGTCATTACTGCTCCCTAACTAACATGAAGGCTGTGCATCCAGACAGATACACCTGCCACAGAACAGAATACCTATTCAACTTCAGTATTACTACTCATCTATTACAAAATGGTAGCAGTAAAGAAAGGATAAAGGGTAAAAACCACATTTAATTGGATCTACACTGAAGCTAGAATTTTCATTTACAATACCTATTGCTGTACTTGACAACATTAAGTCTTCTCAGTTAACACTGCACAATGCTGCTTCTAGTGAGAAGCATCTCTTACTGAGCCATTATGTTTTTGAAGTTAACTTTTCAGCTACCTATACTATTGCACCCAGTCCCTTCTGTACCCTGCACATGTGAAAATAACTGGGCTATATGTATAACTAGCAGATCATGAACAAAATTCATAGTGAAACTTTAAGTGACCTTTGGTGATGTGTCACATGGCTGCTATCATCTTACAGAAATGAGGTTTTTGCTCCTCATGTGAGTGAAAGACCTAGAAAGGTTCTCTGCAGTCCTGCATACGACAAGCTACATTCCTTTTAAATTAATGCATAAAAATCATCAGTATAACTAGAAAGGGAAAAATATTACATTTTATTCAAAATATAACATACAAGTTCTATTCAGAAATCTGATCAAATCTGTTATTTGACCTTTAGTGATAATTATCACTAAACAAGCCAGGACTATTCTCTGTAACACAGTTATGTATTGAAAAAAAAAAAAAACCCCAACATCTGGAAACGGATCTGCCTGCTATTTCCTTCTAATATGAACAAAATCCAAACAAGGATTTTTTTTTGAGTCTCTACACACTCAAAAAAATTCTAAGGAGAAGCTACCCTTGTGCATAAATTCCTGTTCACCTACCAGGCAGTCCAGCTGAGAGACAGGGCTCTTGTTACCGGGCTGACTGATGTCCCAAACCTTGACACAGCCCTTCCCACCCGTGTACACGTGTCTCGTGGGGTTGCTGATGGTAACTGCACACACAACTTCCCCGTGGTTCAGGGTGTTGATCTGACGGGCATGGCGAGGGATTCCTGGACCGATGAGGGCATCAGGAGGGAAAGGAACTGGCTGCATCTGACCATCTGCAGTAACATGAAAGGAGTAGGCTCTTTTGGGGAAGGGAAAGAAAGAAGACAAAACAATTTAAAAAATCATCCATTACAGAACTACAATGCAAGAAAAACACAGTATTTTTAATTTTAGTGCTTTGCCAATCATCACGCAAAAATCAGAGCTACAGTGCCAAGTAATACAGGCAGATGAAACCTCAGATGGAGACAAAGATTCACAATAGAAATTTTCAGCTTGACTCAGCCAAAGTATTTGTGTAATGGGGAAGCAGGTTAAATGCCACCCTTAACTCTACCGACCAAGGTCATGGCTGCTATCCCTTAGCCACTTAGATAATCAGAAGACCTTTCAGCCCCTGGTTTCTAGCTAGCAGTTGAAAGTGTCATCACCACAAGTCTCACAGCAGCAGTCCCCCACCAGGCACTATTCTCATCCTCCCATGAGGCTTACACCTGTTGCCTCGCAGTACCACAAGCCAAAGTTTTGGTTGATTCCTGCACCTCATCTGTAATATCACCACAGCTTGTGCTCATATACCCCTCTTTCCAGTGCATAAGTAGTGCTTTAAACAGAAAATAGAAACACAGAGTGATTGCACACAGATTTCATCAGAAAGCTGATATCAACTTCTCATAATTATGTTTTCTTGAATATGTACATTGAAAAACCAGAAAGGCTCAGTTTTTCAGGTACTTCTGGCACTTCAGAAATACCGTCTATTTGTATTCATTGCATGATTTCCAGTTTGTGGAAACTGAGGATTGAGGAAGTGACATTCTAGCACTGAATAAAAACACTACTCAGGGAAAGTACATGAAATTATTTTTTTTCATGGTCACTGAAAAGTCAGCTCTGCTCAAGGACAAGGGCACAAATACCAACTAATAAAGGTTTCAGGTGCAGAGGAGTTCTTTCTTTGCTTATTTTAACTACTAATGAAAATACTACCGTAAAAGGCTGGGTTTTGCTATACTAGTGAACTCCTTTTCTGTTACTTCTGTTTTAAGTGCATTACAGCTCATGCTTTTGATGCTGTTGTTACATCAACAGCATCTTTCAGGAGGCTAAAGTGGATAAAAAATGGTGAGAGATGAGTATTCTTTTTTTTTTTTTCTTTCACTAATAAGATGCCATCTCTCCCTACTGGAACATTTATTTTTCTAATATATTCTTTTGTTCAGAACTTCCCTTTCTTTTCCAAATCTACTTTCTTTCTCAGAACTCTTCAATCACTATAGTTCAACTATTAGTATCCCATCCATCTTCCAAGAATCCAACAATAGGTATTTCTATTAAATCTTCTGTCCTGAATAATAAGCCAGCATTTTCAAGGTATTTTATTACATGTTCCTAAATATCACACAGTTTGAAATGAAGGAACAAGGAAGATGCCATGTTCTGGAACAGACATCACAAAGCAACTGAATCTGCTCTGCTCCTGGGCATAAGACATTCCTTTGAAAATCCATGAGGACAGATGAAAGAACTCCACAGCTCTTTCATACAGAAACTAAGACTGAAAACAGGCAATTCATGCAATATCATGTTTTTTTTCTTAAATGAAAGGTAAAAACTGGTTAACCATAACTGCTCTTAAACAGAGGAGAAATAGTGCATATGTATGTAATTCCTATACTCATTCATGTTTCATGATTGATTGTATAAGCAGAAAGCTTATTCAGACAGTACACAGAAATAGAGAAGGAGCAAGTACAAAAGATGACATCTTTTTCGGCACAGAAATATCAGGAATGGGAAATGTAAGGTAAGAACGGAAGTGCTATGTTCAGTCAAGTGTATTTTGTCCCATGTGACCCTTTCTGGCTTTCTGTATGAAGAATTACAGTAATGATAAAGGCTTAAGTAGAAACCCATTCCTTCCTGTGAAGAAAAGAGACAAGATCGTCCCAAAGTAGGTATTCACTAAACAGATCAGACACAGGACAGGAGAGGGAGCAGAACAGGAGTGGCAACAAGGTTGCTGGAGGCTGAACTGCTCAGGTTCACCGACAGAATTCAACAAAAGAGTTATAGCATTAAGACACTGAAAAGTTTTGCCCCATCCTGGGCTCCAGATCAAAGTCAGTTGCACAGCATTTGTTAGCAATAAGAGTACACAGAACTGTACAACTTTGAAGTTTCAGCCCACCCTTGCTTTTATCATGGACTGAAGCAAAACAATTAAGCATGTATTAGACCATTTTTTCCAGCATGTCCAAGATTAATAACCTACTTGTCCATCACTTTTTTTTAATTTGAAGGTTACAACTTAAATGTTCTGTTCGATTCAAAATGCCTAAATAATTAGTGTTTCAAAATGCTTAGGTGCATACACAGAGCTTCTCAGTTCTTGCTGAGATAAAAGTGTGAGGAAGATAACAGAAACATTTTTCAAGTACTTCCTATTTACTGTAGAACTGTAGTGATTCTTATGCTTTGAAACATCAGAAGCCTACCCAGTTTATTTTTTAATCATGTAGAATTTTACTACTATGTCTGTGTTTAAAATGGGGCTATTCTAATCATAGAAGCAGTACCTCTTTTTTAGCCTTTGCTTCTAAGACTGGTTGATCAGGATACAGGAAGACTGAGTGTGATGGGCTAACAAACAGACCAGCAATAGTTTCTTACAAGCCAAGACAGCTTTTTCTACAGTGCAATCCACTGTAGAAAGAAATGGCTACACTTTGCCAAATCCCTCTGCCAAGACAAGCACACAAAACAGTAAATGTTCCTGTTTGCTTGAAGATATGTCGCAAGTAATGCTAACATCACCACTGCCAGCATACTTACACTATGGTAGTCTAGTGATTCGTCTCTGCTAGAGACGAGTTTTTTGTTACACAGTACCTTTTAACCTTGAAAAGGCTTGCATGGTTTGCCAGACTGACACTCCAGACACTCCCTGGACAAGGAGAAGTGTCTGTCTCCAGAAGAATGCAGGAGACAGCAGCAGTGCACATGACTATTTGCAGCTCAAACACTGCATCCCTTGGCTTCCTCTTCATCATGAGAGAGATCCTGCTGCTCCTGGGAACGACTGTACTTACAGTTCACACCTACAGAAGATTTAATTTTTATTGCACTAGACATATTTACAGGCCTCAATTCTCAAAAATTACAAGAATTTTCATTATTTAACCTCAAAGGAGTCAACAACTAGCAAAATCTGGCAAATTCTTGAGCTTCCTAAAGCTCAGAACTCCTTCACAGGTATCACTTGATCACCGATTTTTCTTTTAGAACTGACTATGTATGCCAGTAACTGCTGTTTAGTCTCATGACTAGCACAGTTTTCTGTCTCACTCAGAGCATTCTATTTGTGTGAAAGATGGCTATCCTATAATGGATTCCATGATTAGCCCTCTTTGGTCAAAGGAGAGTCCTTTCTTGTGTTGGGCTAACAACAAACAAAGAAAATTATCTTATAAAAATGAAATTAAAATTTAATATAAAATACACTAAGTACATATCAAGAAATACATATTAACGGAATATTATGACAAGAACAATTACAAGACAAAATCCTGTGCTTTTTGCTTAGAAGAGTTCTGAGAAATAGTATACTTATATTATTTCTGAATAATGGAAATAGTCTTTTGAATTACTGCATCCAGAGACTTCTCTCACATGTGTCAAAGAAGCACTGAGAACCTGCAGAGTTCCTAAGCACAGCAACATAGTTAAGTGATACTAATACAAACCAATTTCTCAGCTTAACTCTCCAATTTCCAAATAAGTATACAGCAAGTAAGTATTATCTGATATGCTGAGGAGAGTTCAGGATAATTAATTCACTACCCAAGAATATATGAAATTAACTAAACTACCTACCAGCTACTCTTAAGTATTCAGATTGAGGTAAAAATGCACATAATTCCTGACTCCTAAATAACATCTTAAAAAATATCCCTCAAAAACTTCCACTTCATCTCTTCAATTCAAGCAGACTTCTTTTAACTAGCAGAACAATACCCCTGACAGTAAAACATGAAAACAAAAGTTCCTTCCATTCACAAGTTCATTTTGCTTTCAGCTTTTCTCAGCACTCTAGCTCATTCTTAGTTGTACTTATCACAAGAAACAATGCATATCTGAGTGTGTTGTTTCATCATATAGAATAAAATGCCAAGAAATAAGGATGGACATATTTGTACAGAAATGACTAAGTTTTCATCTTCGTACATGTCACCAAATGGTTCTATTTAGATATAAATGGCAGGGATGCACACAGCCCTTAATCTTTTATAATACAGTAAAATTAGCCTTCCTTTACAAAATTTCTCATTGTACATTCACTGTAAAAGTATGAAGACCTGTAGAACACAACAGTACTGAAATCAAGCAATTCCAAAAAATTGCTCCACAAACACAGTGAACAGTCAGCTTATAAGTAGAAGGAAGAAGATTTAACATTTACCTCATAAAGTTTCCCTTTCCTATTAATATAAGAAACATATATTTTCAGCTCTTTTTACTGTCCAGGAAAACATGCTGAGAAATATATTTGTCCTTAATACTACCATTAATTCAGAATTTTAGACACCAGGGAAGCAGTACTGTGGATATAAACCTTACCACTCATCTTGAAACTCTGTATTTAGTCCAAAATCCAGCTCTTAAAAGACATGGTTCACATAAACCAGAAATCCATAAGAATGTTATTTCAGCAGGTAGAATACTAAAAGCTAAGTACTTGTTAAAAAGACTATTCAAAGAAAAAAAAAAATATTAGAGGAACACACCAAAACTCACAGTCCAGGGCATATTAAAATGCATCAGAACAAAAGTGTTCACGACTCAGACACCACATGTTCATGTCCAAGTGGATTTTTAACAAGTTACACATTTTTCAAACAAGCAGGTCATTAAGAGATCTCAGAACATACTAGGCTTAAAAATCCTGAGTGCTATCAGAAGTGTCCATCCTTTAGAAAGAAGGGAATATAATTTTCTATTGGGTGAAAACACAGTATAACCATAACTGTAGATAAAAAATGTGCAGCATGAAGCATACACATATGAGTGGGGATTCAACAGTTCAATTCGAAAATTCTCTGTACCACTTGCAACTAAAACTTCACATCTAATGAAACAAATTCAATGTGTCACTGTATTAGCAATCAAGAAAAAGGCTGACTTTGAAATTAACAAGGCATACACCACCAGTTTGCACAACTATATCTGCTCCCTAGAGAAACTACAGGAGAAAAAAAACAGAAGTGAGATATTTGCAACCCCCACACAGTTCCCCCCACCAATAATTTAACTAAATTACCAGGATACAAAGTACAGCAGTACACATATGCTGTCCTTGAACAGTGTAATAACCAGAAGTCAGCCACAGAAAATTTCTGTGAACAAAATTTCTCAACAAAAATAGGTTTTGCTAGATTACAGTATACAATCTTGCAAAGCAACGAAATATGGTATTGAAAGCTTATGAATACACTTGTTTAGAAGTAAAAACTTAGAGCCATTCAATTATGCAATTTTCAAAAGTATACTTTTTATTTAAGTACGCCAAATTCCATGAAAGTCAGCAAGACTGTGTCTGAGTTTTAAGTACAAAGCCTGATCCTTACTGCACTAAATTTAAATACACCACATTTGATACACAACACCAACTCATTGAGCCTGCACTTCACTAATCTTGTCAACACACCACCAACTTTAAGTACAACCAAGATTTAACAGGTTTCTCACACTGCCAACAGATAGCTAAGCCTGTTCCCAGAAGCATGGTGGATAACCACAAAAACACATTTAGGATGGCTTTCCAAACTAAGTCTGCTGCTTTCCTATTGTTATAGGAAAAGATCAGAAGAAAATATACTTTTTTTTTGCCTGTAATCTGTCCTTTCAAGAATGTTTACAAGACATTACAAGGTATCACTAGTCCAAAGTCAAAGCAAACAGAAATGTGTGAGGATATAATTTTCACCACAGCATCCTAAAAGTAATAGTTTCTATAAATGTTTCCTCAAACTGTAAAAGGAAAATTAAATTTAGATTGGTAAATAGACATTGTGTAATATGAACATCCTGCACAGAAAGTCCAATGTGCTGAATAAATTTCAAAATTTTGTAAGTACCTAGGTAGAGAAAAACTACTCTAATTGCAAGTTCCTGTTAAAAGAGAAATCAGGACTGACTGCCAAGTGTGAACAAAGAACAAGTTCAAACAGTGTTGAAAAAACTGTTAGGAGTTCTCTCTACTTCATTCTCTCCAGAAAAACAGCTGAGTTAAATGTCTTCTGTTAGAACCCACATAGACTAGTTGTCCAGAAATAACTAAACATATTAATTGCACATTTTCAGAGGTCATACATGCTTATGAGTCTACTGCACTGGTTAAATTCAGAGTCAATGGTCTACCAAAGCCAAATTACTGAAACATTTCGTGTATGCTGCTGAACTTATTTAATTGAAATATCAATAAGTCACAGCATCACACAACCATTTTATTTAATAATTGCTTTACCAAAAATCAAAACTTTTAAATAAAAATAACTTACTGTGGAAACTCTTCTACATCTATGCACCACCTGCTCTACAACTCCTTCACCATCCTTTTGGTCTCCAGCTGCACTCACACAAAAGTTCTAAACAGCTTGCTCCATTATGCAAAGTGTGTGTAATCTATTGCTAAAGTAACTGCTCCAGATACCTACTGTCATCAGTTGCAGACAGTCATGCCTGATAAAACAAGTGCCAGACAAGGAGTCTGCAAGTTTGCAATACACATTGATCCTGGTGTAGTGCAAATTTTAGTTTCAACATATTTTTATCTGACACATTTTACCACTATTTACTGTTTAGTTTGTTGTCCCCTTAATCTCCCACCAGAAAGAATGAAATTAAAAAAACCTTAAAGTATACCTTCAACAACTTGGAAATAGGTATATATACACCTCTTTTGGGATATGACAACTACCATTTGAGAACTTTTATGCTGCAGGTTTTACCTAGAGAGGTCTGAAACACCCTCTTAAAAACAACCACACACTATCCCCTTCGAAATCCCTCTTCACTGACAAATATAACTTCATTCCCTTTAAATATTGCAGATGTTACCAAAATGTTAAAAGTTACTTACGGTTTTCCCCCAGGAATCCCTGCTAGATTTGGAGGAATTCCAGGTACTCTCATGTGAGGAGGAGGATCAAACCCAACCTGACAACAAAAAGTGAATGAATCTCACACTTGGAACTTCTCATCCATTTCTCAGCAAGTCTCTTTCCTCCACTCCCAAGATACTACGCATTTAATCAAAAGGTGGTTTTTACCCACAGTATCAGATAACTGCATGACCCTCCACTGCGGGGCAAAACCCAGACCTTTTCCCTGCACAATCTTCTGATAGAAGCACTCATACAAAAGCAGAAAATAATTTATCATGGATTCACACACTGAGCATTACCCAGCAGTCCTAGTTAGCAGGGAGAGTCCTGTGTTAGCCCTGGAAGCAGAGTCCATATCAGCAGCAAGCTATGCCAGTGCTTTTCACTCCTGAGAGAGCTAGCATTGCTTAGGCTGGCACAGTGTGGTACTGGGAAGTAGCTCTGGGGCCCACCTAGGATCTCACTGCCTCCACAGCTTTCTGTGTGGGCACAACAGCTGAAAGATCTCTCAGACACACTGTAAGGTGCAAACAAGCTCATCCACAGCTTAAGAAAACAACATTCTACTTACATACTGCAATTTTACTGAATTTTTATATTTTGAGTGTGTTTAGCAAATAATCCAAGCAGAAATTCTGGACAAAAATACTGTTTTTCTTCTGAACATTATACTAGAATAAACATTCATATTGCTTTAAAAGGAGGGTATAGGCTATTTAAAATTTGCACAGTTTGAAAAAAGTTGTTATAGAAACAATAATGAGAAGCTGACAAGCATAAATCCAACTTTGAAAATTTACAAGTAGGTACGTTTGTCTATGCAGAAAGCTGCCATCAAGCTCATGTTTACAGAACCAGGTTCCTAGGTTATTCTGTGTGACAGCCACTGTAACTACCAGGTTCCATTTACTTACATACTTACACAACAGCAAGTATGCTTAACACACCTGATCTCAGAGCTCCAAAACAGGTACTGACTAACTTCTCAGGTTGATTTCCACAAAAAACTCAACAAAATACAGGGACGAAGACCCAGATACATGCTTCAAGATTAATTTGTTATGTCTATATGGAATACCAATGTGGCTCAGCAACAAAAAAGCAGATGTCCACAGCTACAGTGAAATACTTTACGTGTACCAAAGCTACTTTTTCATTTACAGCAGCACAAAGTAAGTTTTTGGTATTTATTCATCAGTCAAAGGCCCGATAAAGGTGAAGGACAAAGAAAACATACATTAATACACTGAAATTCTTTGTTTTGAAGGTGCAAATTTGTTTCTTCATCCACACAGCAAAGTGAAGCATGCAGTGAAGCTGTCAAGCTTCTGGCACTGTTATGAGCTGGGAATTCTGCAGTGCTAAATGAAGCATGCAGCTTTTCTCAGTGAACCACAACTCACAGGACTGAGACTGCATGCAACGTATGGCCTACCATAGGAGATCGTCCATAGGCAACCACAGCAGCTGCAGCAGCAGCAGCACTCATCTGGGGTGACATATTGTGCAGACTGGCATAGGCTGCCCCTGGACTGGTTAACTCTCCATTCATGCCAGCATGAGGTACCATTCCAAACGGAGCAGGGTAGGGTCCTGGTACTGCCAACGGTGTCCGCAAACCTGCAGCTAGAGAATAACGAAATTAAGTGGGCTTACTTATGTATTCCTGCATACAGGAAAGAAGCCCTTTCTTCCTCCCCTAAAAGACCTTACCTTCCCCTCTCACACGCTGTCAAGAAACACTGCCATAATCTGTCAGTACCACCAGCTCTTTTCAGGGTAAAAAAACATCTACTGAAGTCTGAACTTGCTGATTACTTCTAGCAATCTCTTCTAGCATTACCTATTTCCATTTCTGTAATATTCCCCTGTTTACATTAATATCTTCTTTGCCAAATTAAGCAGTAAAGCTGACAGACATGGTTTACACAGCTCATGTCTGAAGCAACTGTGTGCACCAGCCTGAATAGCAAAAGTAAACTTCCCCCAGCATTTGTCAAGCTGTGCACTGCAGCAAATATTAGTAGACTCAGACAAAGACTGTAGAAGAGATTGCATGCAGAATAAGTACCAGAAACTTCTGAGAAGTCTTTTTATATTACATTTGGTCTCTGGATTATTTGCAAAAAAAGATAAATACAAAAGTAAACAAAGAATACTAAGAGACAGAAAGATATTCAAACTCCTGATAATCCAAACATCTGCTTCTCATCAAGCCCTCTCTTGATATCAAGAACAAAGCAATATATTTAGTTAACAGTCACATGTGTAAAAAATAGATTAATTTTGGAACCATAAAAAACCATGAGGTAATGCATTTACCAGCTTGGTTAACCAGAGGGTCCATTGCTGGAGGTTTGCCAAGGCCTGGACGTAGTCCTGGAGTTGCACTAGTGCCTGGGGTTGGCACATCACCTCGAGGAGTTGGTGTGCTGGATTTCAGAACAGGCGTGCTGGCTTTTTCATGCTGGTATCATTAAACAAATTAAATGAGTATTATTTTTAATCCAGGCCATATTATACAATTTATCACAACAGCAGCTGGGATGCTGGGCACCTACTACCTAGTCCCTTAGCCAATTTTCATAAATCCACACAATGCTGACAACATTAACTCGTGAGAGAGAAATGCTGACCTTTTTGATTACTGCCAAAATTAAAATAAGAAACATAGAAAGTTATTTTCCCTCTTCTACTGACATATAAAAAGGAATGCCTGAGCTAATTTTTTCTTCAGGAAAATACAGCATGCATTACCAAACCACTTTAGTTTGAAATCATTAATATCTCAATTATTATTTGACACAGAAAGTCTAACTGCAAAACCAAAATACTACCATAGCTGATAATATATAAAAAAAAAACATGACACAGAGAATCAGAACAAATTATTAGTGATACTACAAGAAAAAGCCTCCAAGGAATAACAGCCTATTTAGAAGAGTTTAACAAAAAAATCTGAAGAATTTCTTAGTGACTATTCACAGGCCATGTTAAACCGTAAGTTATTACTTCCAGAAAAACCACCACACAAATGCTTAAGTCACACTTGTTCCTTGTAATAGATTTGCAACTCATTTGACAGAAATGTAGGAAATACAGGAAATCAAAACAAGGCAGAAAATACTGCTGAGGAAGAAAGCTCAATAATACTTCAAAGATTTGGAAAAACAGTAGGCAATTTCAGCCTCAAATGTTTAATGAGAGGTAATTTGTGCCAAGTAGATGCAGAATAGTGGAGAGTCAGATTTTACATGAAAGAAGACTAACTGGCCCACTGACTGCTACCTACCAGACCCATTTCCTTGGATTTCAGGGAAGTGGAACTTCCTGAAGAGGCTGTAGATGCTGGACTACTGGAGGCATCCTTCTTCAGTAGGCGGGCTTTATCGATACCATTCTCACGTGGTGAGTGAGCAGGACTTGCCCTTGGGGAAGAAGGATCCTAAAACAATGGGAAGGGAAGAACAGCGTAGAACTGTGTCATAAACCGGTATACAAACACCACTAAGGAGTCTATGGAAGAAATAAACCAAAAAATCCTCACCAAACTAAAAGAATTTAAACAGTAAGTGCAAATGACAAGACTTTTTGCTATCTTTGTAGAAAAAAGGCTGAAATCCCTTCATCAGCCTAGAGAAGTACATAAAGTCATATAATAAGCAATCTGTTTTTATTTTACACTGTAATAATAACTTGTTCTTAAGGACAGAGCCTCCAAGGATTCCTAAGTACAAACTAAAGCAAGTGTGGAAAACGTGGTAAAAGCAAGGAAGACCAAGAGAAACTGCAGTAACCTGACACAGTTTTTATCATGTACGTTCTCCATGCTCTGCTAGTTGCAATAAACATTTCAATAACCTCTTATAGATGATAAAACCCTTGCTTATCTCTACCTTCAGAAGAAGAGGCAGACTCATGCCTTCACAGATTTCACAGAGTATTCTGAGTTGGAAGAGACTCACAAGGATCATCGAGTCCAACTCTTAAGTGGAATGGCCCACATAGGGATCTTTATATGCCATAATAGCTGTCACATTTTTGCTAAACACCATCTGTAATTGCATTGCCACTTACATCTAAAGGAAAACTGAAATCACCCTTCAGGTGATTATTTTTCTCTGTTCCAAAGGCACTCTCAGCATTTACTCTTACTTGAAATAGCCAACCCCATGAGTTACAATGCTATCAGAGCTCTGCAGGTTCTCCATGCTCCTCTGGCTCATAAGAATAGCACCAGGGAGAAATCACACCTCACAAAAGGGCAGTAAGTCTACTGGCTGATTATTAAGCAGTTCATTGTAAGGCGACCTTCTGAAAGGATTACTAAAATCACTAGTTGGACACCCATTTTTCTACTTGGCTGACATTGTTTGGGCACCTCAGGCTACTGAGGGCACTTCTCTCTCTACCAGCTCCTCTTTGTGTGCTTTTCACAGATCTGAAGAACCTCACTACCATATTCAGGCTTCCTAAATCTGTCTGTTATATAAAATAAAAGATGAAGAAAAGGGAGCACTCATCCCATTACCTTGATGCCATTACCAAATCTCAGCCCTGGAGAAAAACGTTGTCTACAATCTCTGGAAAATCTTGTAAACTAACTTCATTCTAGAAAAAACAGCATTTCTGGAAAATGTCTTTAATGTAGGAGATTTAAATACAAGCAATTTTTAAGGTAATTTTTTTAATAACAATCCTACTGTGTAATACAACTTTAGATAATGTCTTCCTTTTTCATTCAAAGACAGGAATTTGAAAACCTCAGCTGTCCACATGCAGTTCACCACAACCCTCTACACTACAGAGCAGCTGGGAAATGTCAAAATGTTAGCTGCAGAGAGAACGGACCTGGGGCAAAGCAGCAGAAGGAAAAACTGAGATTGGCAACCAGATAAGGCTCAGAGGAAGACATAGTACTAATAAAAAGGAGAAGTTGTGAATATTTTAACATATCCACAAAGGATTGTTTTTCTTCTAACAACTAAATGTACTTTTCCTTTCACCTTTGGGCAAATGTCAAGACTACAAAAATGAAAAAAGTTACCTCATTGGATACATCTACAACCAAGTTATCGTCACTCTTGTCCCCATCACTGTCCTATTAAAAATAAATAAATATAGTGTTCATTTCAATCAGTACAATAAGAGCCCAGACAGAAAGACTATGCATCTACTCAGACATTTTTTTGTTTTTCCTAAACAAAAAACAAACAGCCTTTTATTAAGTTATTAGAAGTAGGGAGAATAATTAAAACAGAAACACAACACCTTATTTCTGCTGTAACAGTAAAACCCAAGTAAGGTAGAACTAGTTGAAAAATGGGGATCTCGCCACCAGCGCAGGATGGTCCAAACCCCTCCTTTATTACCATCATAAACAGTGTTATCACTACTCCTAAAAGTAGTTAATACTCTGTTCATACACAAATCTTAATTTAGAGGAAGTACTGTTTATGCATGCCTGGAAAAACACCAAAAAACAGATCTCAGGAAAATGAAGCTTTTTAGCATGTTTGATGAATCATCTTCCTTAATGTGATAATACCATTTTTTCCCTTTTTTCAAAAAGGCAAGTTTTGAAATCAAAAGTTCTGGGAAGAAAAACCTTCAGAAATGCCAAGGAATTTCAACATTTCTGCCCAAGAAAAGCAAAATACATGGATGTTTCTAAACAGAAATTTTCTACTGCAGCTTGTCAAACTGCATTTTGACATTTATTTAGATTGATGTTCACCTGAGCTGGTCTACAAATGATTGCTGTTACTGTAGTGCCTCCTGGTCCCTCCTTCCAACAGGGGCCAGGATGCCCCAGTAGACACACTCTGATACAGAGGTCTAGTGATTTCCACAGCACCCCAGAGTGTATCAATGAGAAGGCAAATCTTGACTCAAAATTAAACAAAGAAATGAAGTGAATGTCAAAACTTTAAATTTTTGTAGCAGCAAGTTTGGTATTTCCAGTAAAACTACTTTTAGCTAAAAAGCTTCTATGCAAACAAACAGAACATACAAGATTGCCCAACTGTCCTCCATCTCTTGCTTTCAAAATGCCTGAGCTTTCACACATAACACTAAATACCTACTTTCATTTCAGGCCACAATGCTTAAAAAAAAACCCAACCAAAACCAAGCCACCCGAAATCAACCAAACAAAAAAACCCAAAACCAACCAACCAACCAAAAAAAACCCCCCAAAATCCAATTGAAAAATACTCCTTAACCAACAGGTAGTTTCAACCTTTCTCTTCTGTTAACAGCTGAATTTTGCTTCAAGAAATAACACTAATATATTAGGGATCCAAGAGCACCACTGGACACAGAATGGTCACTCTATTTGCTACTCAGGAAGCTATCAAATCAAAAGGTCAAAACAAAGGACAGTAACAGCTTAGCTCAATTTTTCTGCCACCTCTGGAAAAGTATGAAGAACCCAGAGTGCTAGAACAGGTGGGAGAATGTGGGATACTATGGGAGAAGGGACACTTGTTTGCCAGAAACGCCCCTCTGAAGGAGGACAAAATTAGTTGCAATGCAATGTTTATGTGAACCCTAGCAACTTTGTCATCTTAATAAAAAGAAACTTCCTGGGACTATCAAAGGCATCTCCAGTAACTTCTAATGTCAGAAGAGTCTCCTCACTAATAAATTCATGCAGTGAAACTACATAGGTACTAATATGAAAATTAGTCAAAAGTTAAAAAAGGGAAAAAAATTCACTTTTTATTCTTATTCCAAAAGCTACAGGTCCTACAACTCATTTATGTCCTTTTTGACACAAGTATTCCCTTGTCCTTACAAGGGATTCCTCTAAAATAAGCTCAAAATCAGCAGATCTGTATTTGCTTAATCGGTGGACCTTCAAAAAAATCATCTTCAACGGCGCAAAACAAGGATATTTGAAAGTTCCAGAATAAATCTGGAACTTTCAAATATCCTTGTTTTGCGCCATTTTTTAACTTGATGCTGCCTTTAGCTATAAAATCCATTCCAAATAGAGGGCAGAAACACACTTAAAATGTGGATTAAAGACTGCTTCTACTGTGCAATAGCATCCTTTACATTTCTTTATGGTAGAAACAGAACACAAGTTAAACTTTTCCTTCCTTTTTATATCAAGCATAGTTTAAGAATACTTAATCTCCAAATACTTAAAATAAAAAATGCCAATAAAGTATCAAATTCTTAAAGTTGAGGGAAGTTTGCCAAACCCTTCTGTAAATTAAAACATTGTTATTAGAAAGTGGTGGAAATACAGCTTGTAAAACCATTAACAGCACTAAAATATCTAATAGCTGCTCAAAGATATTATTCAAGTGGAGAGAAATTAAAATTACCCTACCAAATACTGAGAACATAAAATGGCACCTAATTTTCTCTTAGGTTTCAGTAACCAAGAACTAATTAGTGATCTGAATCACATAAACCAGACAATTTGCCACATTATTGCTACATCAAAGTACAGTATGTTCTAATAGATTTGAATTTTGCTTTTCAGTACTCTCTCACACCAATCCTAGTCTCTTGGGCCTGTTTAAGTACTATCCTGTGTTTTGGCTGAGAATTTAGACTTGAAGTCAAAAGCCTGTGTGAACCTTCTGATGTTCACACACATTGTTGCACTGAAGTGTCTCTTTAAAGCCAAGCAACAAGCAAGCTAGTTAAAAATGCAGAACACAAAACTCTGAACTTCCAATATTTCAATTTGCTTTCTGCTGAAATTGCCTTATCAGCCAGAAGTAAAATTCAGTAAGTTGATACAGTTTGACAGCATATGCAATTTGTAATGATAATTATAACTCAGCATGGTAATAACTACTTATGATTAAAATTTACCAAACTCCTCTCAATAACAAAATCCTCCATTTCAAACAAACCTGCAGTTTCTTGAGGTGTCCAGCAAGAATGTCACTAAAACTCTGAAAAATACCCCAGAGCACACGTGAATCCCAAACAGCTACTCCTACTGAGGACTATTACTTCACAATATCCCAAACTACTGAGTCACTACTCTTTCCAAAATTTGAATCTTGTGCCTCTCTAGCACATATATTCATGTACTACTTCAGCCATACAAAAGTTGCCTTGCTCTTCACAGCTCTTTTACCCCTCATACAAGCACAGTATGTGCAAATAAATTAATCATTTCCTTGACACAGATTTGCTTACATAGTGGCTGGAATCCTTATCATCCACCTTTCTCTTTTTGATGTCATTGGCATAGTCAGGGCCATTCCTGCGTTTATCTGTGCTTCGTAGACTGTCAGGGACCAACAGAGAATTACTCTGTAAAGACAAAACACAAGGTCAATCAAAAATTCTTTTTAGGATCCCTCCATATATTCCTAAAAATTCAAACTGGTGTGATAGATGTTTTAAAAAATTATACGTACTTATTCTTTTAATTCAATTTAATTCAAAACAAAGTCCTCCAGGCAAACATGTACAGCTTCACAAATTCTAAGAAGCTTGGCTTTTCATTGTCCAACTTATCAAAAGTTTAGTTCACTTGTCAGTCACCATCTATTTAACTAATTAATTCAACTGAATTTATTGTTTAGGAGAAGAAGCAGGCTTGCAGTTTATTCATGAGCAAGTAAAAACGATTTTATTTTTTTTTAATGCTCAGATTACATATAATAAAAATATTTACTACACAATCTGATTGATCAGTCACTTTTAGAACATCATAAATAGATGAGGCTTTGGTATGTACACCTGCAGGTATGGACAGATAAACAGCAGCTTGCCTTTAATGCCTAAAATAACAAGTATATGCTGAATACGGTTATGCAGTAATCAATTGTTAGCTGGAGTAAACTCCAATTGGATTCCTTCAACAAATGTATTGCAAACAAAGATCAAATATTTTTACTTTCACTACTAGTGTGAAATTAAGGCTAAAGTGTTGCTTAATCAGACTTGATCTGAAAAACTGAGGCCAACACAGGCACACAAAAGACAAAAGCAAAGACTAATCTTTTCCTCAAACTACATGGACTGCTTTCAGTGATGCTAAGTTATGCTAAAAACAAACTGTTGACCCAAAGAGCATTTTAGACATTTTTCAGTCACATGACAATTTGATATGCCTGTGATTCCCGATTCCCATCTCCATCTCAGTTCCAGCTAAAGCATTAAAATGTGTTACAATGAGTTCTTTTAAGTGCAGGATTAGCATATGCAAGAGGGCAATTTGTTCACTGATGTGTTAATGCTGTGAACAATACTGAATGGGTTGAGAAAAAAATCTCCTTTCACAAAGAACTGGTAAGCCTAGATCCTAAAAGCCAAGTACATGCTTAGATAAATAAAGATAGGCTCACATAAATCTATAAGTAAACACGTATTTACATCCATACATGTATCTCTTGAGAGAGAGAAGTCTAATACCAACATGAACTTCAGTGTAAGCCCTCAAAGCACGTATTTAGATCTACCCAAGAGACAGAGATATTTACTTGTCATATATCATAAACTCATACAAATAGCCAGTGAACTGTGCGCTGAATAGCTTCCCCTTTAAAACCTGAAGACATCAAGATAGTTTTGCTCAGACACAAATGTTTAGCCCCAAGGAGAAGGACAAGGAAACAGGGTACATAAGGCAATCTGAATCCTCTTTTTCGTAATTCAGAAGCTGCACTTTAAAGCCAACTCTAAGCTCTTTTATTCATGACTATTCAAGCTAAACAAATGCCAAAGGGCTTACATAAAGCATATAGGAGAGTCTATTGAAATTCAGTATAAAGAAGCTCAAAATAATGTCTTTACCAAAATGTTTTGTGGCTAAAAGGTGGGCTTGTTGGATCATTGAACTAATTGCCTTGACAAATACATTTGGAATTTAGCCCCTTATCTCCTCCCAGATGGACACAAATTCAGGGATTCATTCACTAGTCTGAAAACCATTAAAACTGATTTTCAATATTTTAATGTTAAAACCATCATGCTTAGAAACAGCATTAGCAGTAGAAACATCTGAAGAAGCAGTAGAAACACCTTAAGACGCAAGAGATCAACTGAAACTTAACCAGAGGTGTTTTCCTCTTAAGGAAGAAAGTCTTTTGGTTAAGAGATAATTTCCTGAATAAAAATAACTAAAAATATATATTTTTCTACTGAAGAATTGAGATTAAAACAATTAAAGCAAACGCAGTAAAGAGAATAAAGTCAGTTCCTCACTTTAATTAAAAAAAAAAAAAAAGTGTGAATAGCAGAAAGGTAGCAAAGAGGCAACATCTGGAAAAAATTTAGCAAACTTGCTATTTGGAGTTACAGCCTGTAAAATTAGGCAACCTACAGTAATAACTACAATTGCTGATTTTTTTTTTCTTTTTAAATTTAGTCTACCTAGACAATGCTGACAATATTTTGTACTGTTGGTCTTGGAGAATTTCAAAACTGTGAATTGTAGTGTATGAAATCTCAACTCCCACTCTGTCCTAAACACTAAACAAAGATTATAAGCTTTATTTTTTCTCCAAAAGACTAATGGTTTCTCACAAAAACATGTAATTATATCACAAGCTTATTCTGCAAAACATATCCCCATATGTCATATTTACACAACCTTTCTATGACTTACCACATTAATTTAAACCACTGTTCCCTGTCATCAGAGCATCCATGCTAGGAAGCTGTTGTAGAGCAGCTCATTTCCCAACAGCTACATCAGAAATTGCAGATAAGACTGTGCTTTTTTAATGGCAAAATCTATGAGTAAACTCAAAAATTAAGAAGTTCCTGCTTTGTTTCCCATAGATATTCAAGAAAGTTCTAACAACTGTGACTAAAATCAGGTAAAGGAAAAACAGCTTGCTATTGTAAACTACTACATAATTCAAACTACCAAATATGTAAGATTTAATTTAACAAATGTGAAAAAATGAATATTTTAAAATAGTGCAAATAGTAAATCAAGAACATTGAAAAACAAATTAAATAAATGAAAATACAAACAAGAACTGGTAAAGAAATGATCATATAAGCCTTGGACTATTAATATCTCTCACCCTTGTAATGTCAAAGTTCAGAGAACAGTGAGAACAGCATAGGAAGAGCCACCTTTCCTCATTTTACCTCTGGCAGAGTTTATACA
The DNA here is from genome assembly GCF_048771995.1 of Taeniopygia guttata. Lineage (NCBI taxonomy): Eukaryota > Metazoa > Chordata > Aves > Passeriformes > Estrildidae > Taeniopygia > Taeniopygia guttata. Next base: position 61,260,080 of record NC_133063.1, on the reverse strand, counting down.
TGCTGTATGTCCACTATCAAACAGGGCCAGCCAGAAGACAGCAGCAACAGCTTCAACATCAGAGTTTTCTTATCTTCTATTTAGAAGAGTAATCTGTTTAGTTCTCCTAACTAGGTCTACTAACAAGTGACTTATTTTCAAAAGTGGGACAAGAATTTTTAATTTGGCTACAGTTTTTTAAATAACTCTATAGAAAATTTCAGCTGGGATATATCTTCAATAATGATTAAGCTTATGCAAAAAGGGCAAAAAGATACAGGCAGAGTTTATATCCTAAAGAGAAACTGAACAGTGCCAATTTTTATTTTGTCTTAATTTCAACAGATTAGATAAGTGACTGAGGATACTCCTTTCATACTTAAGAGTTCAGTTTATTAAGGATTACCAATGCAACATTTATGAATCATGAAGCTCAGATCAGAGCAAGTTTCATGTGTTTTCCTGTCAGAAATACCAGACCACATAAATGCTGTACAACAAGCAATTTGTGATCCTAAAGTAAGTCTGCTGCCAGAAAAAGTTAACTAGTAAAACCACCAGAAGGCAAATGTGAAACAAAAACCTAGTCCTGATGCACAGAAAGAAGGCAAGTTCCCTACTAGGAATATAACGCACATTATTCAAATACACCTCTTTGACTGCCACGCTGCTCCCCACAGGAACCACTTCCAAACCTCAACTATGTTTGCCAGAGGTGCAGGCTGAGAGTATCACATTTATTCCATTATCCCACTTACAATACAGCACAGACAATTCATACAGAATAGTACATAGAGAACTGACAAGTGACTTTATGCTAATCATTACATCAATTAAATAACAGTATTTACATTACATCTGTGCACATGGTTCAACTGCACCTAGTCCCAATTAAGATGTTCTCTAGCGCTGGGCTCCTTAGTCCTCTTGTTCCCCTTTTCCCCAAAGACGTGCACACACGTAGACTTGCTCTGTGCTTGGTCATTCCCTGACTGGCTGTACATCTGTGCCAAAGACAGCCGACAGCCACCAGCCATCACAGCCACTCACCACAGCTAACAACCTGGGATTGCCTGCGGTGCTCAGTAGAGCTTCTGTGTTTACTTTATTTAACCATGCACGGGACCTCTGCTTTGCCACTGCACCACACACGGGTGCTATCTACAGATATGCACAAATAGACAGGAACAGGTGCAATTCCTTGCTGAGCAGGCAAAATAGGATCAAGTCTAACAACTACACCCAAAACATCAGTTGCTCTTTGCTAGGACTGACAGGAATGGAGTAGATGCTGGAAGATGGACTTTAAAAGCCCCCAGACAGGCAAAAGAAGATTGCACTGAAAGCTGTTCTACTCCAGAATCATTAACTTCAGTTTGTTCAATATGCTTATTGCAAACACGCATGTCAAAAACCCAAAAGCTGACTTATGAAGTCAGTAGGTTTTGCATCAAATTACTCCTGAAGGAAAGCTACTTGACCTCATCTTTTTTTCAGGCACCATTTTAATTTATATTGATTTTACAATCAGAAGACATTAACAAGGCATAAGTTGATTTCAGTATTTTTGAGCTACTATTTGTCAAAATCAAGGTATCCATAAAAATTTTTACCAGACCACCTCAACCCCATTGTCCTTTGTCATCAAACTTATGTTGCCTTTTATCAGCTACAAACTAAACTGCAACCATAGCAACCCAGAGCTATACACATGAGCAATGTCCGGAGACATTCTTTCTTCAAAAAGTTCAAGAAACAAACTTGTGGTATGCTGATCAGTACTCTAAACTCCCATATAACAATTTCTATGAATTTCTTCTCCCATTAAAAGAATTAAAACACAAAACAAAAACAGCTTGCATGTAATATCTTCCAAAAAGTAGTACTCAGTTGTTCATGTCAACCTTCTCTAAGACTGAGAGAGCTCAGGGCATAGAATATTTTCCTTCTGCAGGAAAAGAGTACTTGCTTTACAAACAAATAGCAATATTTACTCAATAAGGAAGGCAAAAAAATGTCTGTGAAAATTTATGAATACTTCCTACGTCTTAGGACCTAGGAAGCTCAGTATTTTTCATGAGGACAAAAGATAAATACCAACTAATGTAAATGCTAAGTACACAATGAAATAAGATTACACTGGCCAAAAATTACTACTGTTAAAACAGAGTGCATCAAAACATTTGCATTTCTGTGCTGTCCCAACAGGATACTAGAATAGTAAATTAACACCTACAAGTTTGAAAACTGCTTCAAGCATGCTTCCTAAAGAAAAAAATGTAGACATCAAAGTTCTTTTACATTGCTATCTCTCAAAGCTTTTAGTTTCAGTTGCGAAACTTGCTTTCTTTGCCTGGCTTCACTATCTGCAGCCAGAATTTGCCATATTAGAAGGGATGCCTGCATTTGCACAGTAACATGACCCAGTTTGGTATGGTTAAGAGATTAATCAGCCAAAACCCACCTGCTCTTACCCAGTAGGCATGAAATTTAAACCTGACAACATAGTTACAGCATTCATGTAGGAAGTATACTATTATTACTAACTTACATGTTACTCATTACACAAACATGCATTTACAAAAAAAAACTTTTCTTCATTTTACTTTCTGAAACTGGAGCTAATATACAAAAGAAAAACATAGCCCTTGCTATTTAGATATAACAAAAGAAGCTAAACTGGTCAAAATGAAAAACAATTAAACCATGTCTGTATATTAATTTATAAATACAATAATTTCGCTAATTTTGGTGTATTTCTACACATACAATACATAAAAGCTCATTGCTGCTTATCTAAGGAGACTTTAAAAAAATTAATATACTCCAATCTGTCACAGTACACTTTAACCCAAAGTTATGTCACAAAAACTCAATTTAAAACCCCATAGACAGGCATTATATTTTAACTTTTCAAACTGACATTTCAAACTGTTAGCTTCTACTAATAGTGGTTGAAGGTCATGCTAGACATATTTGATAGAAATCATACTGTAGAACTGCACAGTAACACAAAACATCATGGCAAATTTAGGTAACTTACAAACAGCCTGGGGTTTGGTGTCTTGGATGGTGAAAGCATGCCTGTCAGGATTTTTAGCAGCACCATTACTTTTAAAATGTTATTCTGAAAATCAAATTGATTTTATCTTGATGATCCAGATGTTATAAAGTGATTTCAATCACACATAATAACCAAAGTGACCTGCTGCTATCCCTTGTGTACTTGGGACCCATTTCCTATTAACCTTAACAATGCATTTTACATTAAAAGAAGATTCCATTAAAAATACAAGAGAACTAGAGAAGTTTGAAGAGCCCATAATCCTCAGATGATCAATTTAGCCACAGAGTTGAACATAACTATTTCTTGAATTATTTTTTCATTGAAGGTGTCCTTTACTGTTAAGTCAAGATTTTCATGTAACAATGTATTTAAGCAATTTTAGATTCAAGTTCACCTGTATTCAGCTATTAAAGTTTAAGTTAGCTATGCAGTATTATCCTGCACTGAGACAAAAAACAAAACCAAACTAGAATGACCATAGTGTAGTATTCAAAACTCAATATATCCACATGGCAAAATTCCTTTATGATATAAAGCCTCAGATTATTTACAAGTTAATTACTGATAAAAGCAGCATAAAAACAGTCTGCTTCAAGCAATAAGCAAGCAATCATCAGTTAGATATATGGATACAGAAACAATTGCAGTAACAATTTTACAAAGTTTAATCAAAATTTACATCTGTAGTGAACTAAGCAAGCGATCCTGCAACTCTCCTACAACCCAAAAGTGAGGTTTAATTTCTGATAGTTTTCCTTCCACAGGCAAGAACTATTCTCAGCTACAAGATTAATTCAGAGTCCAAATTTCACAATACTGAGCACCTGATCTTAAATTCAAATTGTTAACCAAAAGTACTTAAAATTAAAATTAATTAAACCAAATTACATGACAGACAGGGCAGGGGCGGCTGGGACCAGGGCAAGGACAGGAAACGTAACAATCAAATCAAAACACAGAGCCAACACTAGCTAGGGATTCCTACAGGCAACTAACAGCACTTAAAGAAGTATGTCCCACACAGAGCAAAAAGCCCTTAATATGTCAGAGACTTCATAAAAACCCAGCTTAAAATTATTTCTGCAGATACACTGTCATTAATAACATTAAGCAAGCTGAAATGAATGCTTCTTGCTTAGTAATCTAAAACTAAAAGACTGCAGCAAAAGATATGCAGATAGTTTCCAGTAAATAACTGTCAAGCAAGCCTTGTATATATATTAAATAAGCAGCAATAAAAGTCAGAAGTTTAGTACTGTACAGCTATCTGTCAAATAACTTCTTCTAGTTCTTTTCTTTTGTAATTGAGGAAAGGAACAAAATAGAGCCCAAATTCACCTCTGACATAAACAGAATGAGCTTTGCTACTTGAATTAAGTTGCACATGACCGTCTCTAACAGATTAATACAGCAATTTCACTCAAAATAAAACATGAAAAATAAAGCATGAGAAGCAGCAAGTAGTTCTTTACAGTGTGTCAAACCACGACACAGTGTTTTTCAGACAAGGCCAATTCTATTAAGCTTATATCTACAATGAAAAAAGTATCACTGTAGGAGTTATACCTGAAGCACAAATTAAGCAGTAATATCATTAGTATGGCTTAAACAGATGCAGTAAAAAAACCTCCTAGGGCCAACCATCATCATGACACATTTAAAATTCTCACATTTGAATTTCTCACCTGTTCTCCAACTCTGATACCTGAAAATCCTACAGACTAGAAATCTTAACTCTGAACTAAAATGCAGTATTTGCAATATCCTTTTTGATTTGCAGCTTCATGCCCCATTTCTGCCTAAAAAAGCAAGGTAAAGTTCAAGTTTACCTAAAAGCATTCTGCTCAGAAACAAGACTCCTCCATACAGTTCATCAAACAAATGATCTGGTGTTCTGCATAAATCAAGACATATCTTAACAGAAAATACATACACCTTGCATCATGAAAATAACTAAAAGGAAGACAAAACAGACAAACAGCACATCATCTGATTATTACATTATTGGAAATGGAAACATTAGCAGGAATGTTGGTACTTACTGTGCCTGGCTCTCTGTCTGCTCCCGCAGTAACCAAGAAATGGACAGACATGCCCGTTCAGACACAGAGGCAAGAACAGAAATAAAAAAGGGGGGAAAAAATTAGAACACAAGCCACAAACAGTTTGAAAATGCCTTTTATTTATATAAGTCATTGCACATTCCTAATACAGTGATTGCCTGAAAATTACAGTATTTTGTAAACATGATTTACAGTTTAACCATACACAAAGCCTAGTTTTATTTCATGACAGAATAAATTATTTTCTTTTCAAAAATTAGTCAAGTGCAATTTTGCCCAATATGAGTACTAGAATTTAAGATTATGAAACTTAAGTAACATATGCAATTATCTAAATCTTTTGTTTGAACACACTCACTTCAAAATTTAAATTCTTGTTCCCCCTAGCTTCCCACCCACCCATTTAACAACATTACTTTCTTTGAAAAAAATCACCATTATGCAGTTTAACAATTTTCCACAATATGGTGCAGGCCACTGCTATTACAACTAAGCATTTACCAGGATGTCAAAACGCCCTGCAAAGTACAGAGCAGGTGACACCTAGTGATCCCCTTTAAAATATTGAAAAATTCCAAGCTGAATTTTGCTTCAGTGGTTTATATGCAGACATTTTAAAGTTTGCCAACAGTTTTTTTTTCATTCTATATAACTTGAATTCTTTAGAGATGCACATAATTTGCAGCAATGTGCAAATATGACAACGTCCTAATCAGGCCTGCCATGCCTCTCACCTCTGTGGTGGTCTGCATCGTGATGCTTCTTGTCATCTTTTATTGCCAAATGAGACTGCCCACCCAAAGCACTGGAGAGCGCAAGAAGGCCGGCACTGCTTCCAAGTGGAGGGATTCCTGGAGGCTGAAGTCCTGAAGGATGTGGCGTTAGAGGCACTGGAGGTCCATGGCCATGGGAGAGATGCTGAGCCTGCAACTGCTGCTGCTGTTCCCAGTGGTATCATCATCCCCAGAAGAACAACGTACAGCACATAGTTTGGGAAGGATAAAGTAGAAGTTTGGTTAATTATTGAGAATCTATAGCGGATTTTGACATTTATTTGTTTCCTCTTAATCTAGCCCCACCTTTAACTCACCACACTATATACACTGCATTTTATCATGCTGTCTGAGGATAACTCTGCTCATGTCCCAGAAAAGCTAGCTGGGTACTTGTTTTGCAGACTGATGCATAAGTTCAGCAACTATAGGTTGTATTGGGCAGCTACTGCCTGCCACAGCGTCTCTGGCAACAAAGAACAGCAGCAGAACAATCAAACACCCTTCCCTTTCTAGAGAAAGCTGTATCACTGCTCTGGCAAAAAAAAACCAGTTCCAGGGGCAAGAATAATTTAAACTCACATCCCTCTCTTCCTTCAGTTTGGAAGCAGCAAGTACCATTCTATCCTGAATATTCAAGAATGTAAAAGATATGATGAATTTCATATTTAGTAAAGCTTAATTTGCATTTTATTCTAGCCAGGGTTTTTAAGGGAAAGGGGGGAAATTATTCTTGACTTAATACTCTGTTTAGGAGCCAGCTTTGAGCTGAAAATCCAGGTATTTTAGATAGCATGGAATTCTTAAAAAGAAACATGATATTAATGAATACCTGTTTTAAAAGGAGCTTGCAAGATCAAAATCATAAAATGAATAGACATACAACCCTGTAACCAATCTGCTAAAATAATCTGTATGTAAATGTAGAAACAGTTTCTATATTAGAATGTCTTCTCCACAGTTTAAATATTAAGATATTTTCTAGTTAAAGTTGCCATGGTTTTATTAATGTTTACCAAGTTCAGCTATCCATTTAATTTGCCTAAATGCTTAGCACAGTTTTTTTTTTAGAAAATGAATCTTCAAAAGCACCTTTAATTTAGTCATAGCTCCCATAATCTGCTCCAGGTTAACAGGTATTCTGCCTTTCTCTCCTGCTTCCTTCTGTCTGGGCATATTAATAGAAGATAGAACAATTGTCTCCACCTTGGCCATTCTCCACTATCCCTCTGTTCAAGGCAGATACCAGGAAAAAGCTAGAGTGCCATCCAATTCATGGGATCAAAAAGGAGACAAATTGACATATGTCTCAACAGAATGAACTCAAGTTTGACCAGGTGACTGCTAGTGGTCCTTTAATAGTATATAAAATTTTTACTGCTTTTTTTTTTTACTACTGGCAGCTACTGAAATCATACCTGGACTGCAGCTTAGAATATTTCACGCATCGTACCAAAAAAACTCAACTCAAAAAAATGCAGAAATATTTTATCTATTTCTTTAGGTGTGAAGTCTTTTCAAGACAACCTGTCAACAATACCTGTACAACATCTACTGGCATATGAATGAATTTATTTATAACTACTTATATATATTACTACTGAACTCCACTTTTACTTCTCATAACCCCATCCCAAGACATGCCTTGAGCTGTTTATAAAATTATGCAGACACAGGGGTTGACATTCAAGAACTCTGCACTGAACTTGCCAATTTTTCACTTTTCTGCTGTCCCAACTGTCATGCAGTAATCATTTACTTATCTTGAATTACAATACAATCTTTAAATTTACCACAATCCATTTAGTCAATTCAAAAAGCCACACATTTACCAAATCTTTCTCACACCACATATCAGGAATTTATTTTTGAATGCTGCATATGAAGCCATGTTTCAAAACATACATCTGATCATCACCCTTTTCAATATGTTTAGAAAACAAGGTAAAAGAGAACTTATTTTTCTAATTTAATGTGTTTACAGAAGGCAACATTTTGAAGGAAGCATTAGGAATAATTTTGATTTTAAAGTAGCTAACACAGTAGACCATTTTCTACAGTATCAATCAGTTTTTGCTAGTGAAGCTTTACTTAAGGTCTGACAGGACTGCAGAGGTTTGGTTTGGGGGTTTTGTTTGTTTGTTGAATCCAGCCTTTAAAGAGCAATATGACATCCCTCTCCACACTTAACCAAGACTTCAGTAGTTTCCAGCACATTTTCTCAAAACAGGTGATAACCTGATATTTTGGCAGCCTCTCTCAGAGATGGTGATTTCTTCACCTCCTTCCTCTCTGACCACTTCAGCCAGGTCAGTCATCTTCACTCTAGCTCTGAGGCAACTTCCATCAGCAGTACTGTGCAGCATTGCTGGCACCAGTTTTACTTGTCCCCAGCTGTACTATCACCCCACATTACTTAGTTTTGTGTGCAACTGCCTAAGAATAGAAAGTGATTTATTCCTTCCAAACTTGTTTCATGGAGAAAAGCCTCCTCCCTTCTCCAACAATAAGCTCAAACTAGCTTCTTTTGCAGTGACCACCGGAAGGTTGAAACAGGGAACATGAGTTAAATTGTTTCCATTCTTGTCCCCACCATTTGGGAAGTGTACAAAGATAACCCTTATTCATCTTTCTCCTGCTTGGTTTAATTAGCAAACAAGTTAACCCACTTGATTTCAGGAAGCACAAGTTAACATTTTAAGGAATGTTAGGGGCATGTTACCGTTTCCCTGGCTCTGGTTTGTAGCCTACATACCGCACATTATGAAAGTCTGAGAAATGTGGAAAAGATTAATGCTCTGTGAAAGGTTCTGAAGCTGAGAGTGGAAGGGTTGTGTCCTGTGCTCACTGGTGGTACTGCACACAAATGGTGGGGAGCAATGGGCAAGGTGTGGCGTGAGAGCTGCAAGTGCATTGCAAAGCTGCTCTGCACATTTTTGTAGCTTTGCAGATGGTTACTTATGGGCATGGTACACAAAGATCTGTAAATATGGCACTACATGAAACTGACTTAAAACTGAAATCCTGATCATGGTCTTTTAAGTCACCAAAGTTATCTCATGATTTCATGTTTTTTATCTGATGTTCATTGTTGTTCAGGTCTTTAATATACTGATTTATTGCTTATGTGTTATTTATTCATAATAGGTTTGAAGTTCTCCCTAAGAGACAAGTGATCACCCATAAAGATGATCCTTTCTAGAAGTTCGTATTTGTTTTATTTAAAAAACTTTAATTTTAAAAGCATATTGTATTATCTTTGTAGAAGGGATAAAAAGAATATGTGCTGCACACAAAGAAAGAAAATAAAAGACCGGGGGAGGGATAACAGCAATGTTCACCAGATGCATTTAGTAACTCAACATTTGCCATAGTAGATCCTACAAACAATTATATTACGCATATAATCACTTTCCCATCACTTCAAAGACACTAATGCCTGCTCTGTAACCTTTTAGGAGCTTAGCAGCAGTGAGATATAAAATGGAGTAGGCTGGCAGCAGTATCATGGTCTACTAGGCACGTTCATTAGCAGTTAATTAAAAACTAGACATCTGCCATAAGAAATGTGCTCAAAAAAGGATGAGTAACAGGTCTGTCTTAGTACCAATTATTATCATTACTTGCAGAGCAAAGGCTATGTCCACTTTCAGAGGAAAGTGGGAAGGTAGAGAAAAGCGCAATGATGCATACTTAAGTGACTGCACTTAAGATAATTAGCCACAGCAGTGATTTTTAAAATATCTGTAGTTCACCCACCATTTTGTTACAAACCCAGAAGTTCTTGATATTTGCAAAGGGGGAAAAGGAATTACAAACTGATATTACTGTACTCTTTAGATGTTGGTTTTATTGCCTCAGGTTTTTATTTCCCAGTGTCTCCATAACTAAACCATAAAGACCCAAAACTCAGCATACAAAAAGCAGCATTATCATCTCTGAGCAAGCACCTCCTAACAATTTTAAAGGTATTCTTAAAACCAGTATTGCAAATATAACCTTGCAAAAAAGGAAGTAACTCAAGCCTATGCTCCTGTCACATCACATTTTTTCTCTTATCCTAAAAAAAACAAAAGCCCTGTATGTACAACCCACAGTACCAGCAATTCAAATTTGGCAGGAGGAAACTCAACAGATCCTCTAAGCTGTTAATTAATACTTACATTTAAATTTCTGTAAGTACTTTCCAAAGAGTATTTCAGCTATAGGGTAGAACATATTTCAGGACAACAAATAATCACTTGGAAGAACATATTCACATTCTTCTACAAAAGTGACTATATCCATGGACATGGGAAGAGTAAAAGATACCATCTACTTAAGGCTTCTTTGAGGCATGTCTTCGATATGACCCCTCACAAAATTCTTGCCACTCAAAGAAATAGTTCATTGAAGGATGGGTTATTACATGGATGAGAAACTGGAAGGATGACTGCATCTGAAGAGCCAATGAAACTAAAACCAGAGTCAATGGCTTCACACCTCTGTGGAAAACAGTAATAAGCAGCGTCCCTCAGGAGCGTAAAATGTGACCAATACTACTCAAGACCTTCATCAATAACACAGGAAATAGGACTGACTGTGCCTTCTGCAAGTTGAGGATGACACCAAGCCGTGCAGTGCAATTGATTCACTTAAGGAAAGGGGTGACATTGAGATGGACCTTGACAGGCCTGAGAAGTGGGACCATCTCATGAGGTTCTCAAGATGCTCCACATGGCCGAATACAATTTCTGGCACTAGAGCTGTGACAATTCCTAGGCTGGGGGATGAAGGGCTTGGGAATGGCCCTGATGGAAAGGACTGTAAGGTGCTAGAACATTAATCATTGGATTACTGCATCTGCAGCCCAGAAAGCCAACTGTATCCTGGGCTGCATCAAAAGAATTTGGCCAGCAAGTCAAAGGAATGGTTCTGATCCTTTATTTCCCACTACATCATGAGATGCTTACTGGAATACCATGCCCTGCTCTGAGGTCTACAGTGCAAGAAAGACATTAACCTGCTACAGCAGGTTTAAAGAAGGCCCACAAAAATTATCCAAGAGGGCTGGAACAAATTTCCTAAGAAAAAAAGACAAAGTTGGGTTTGTTTAGTCTGTAGGCTCCAAGAAGACCTTACTTTGATATTTATATACAAAGTGGGTCTGTAAGAAAATTTTTACCAGGACCTGTACCTAGAGAACAAGGCTGTGGCTTTACACTGAAAGGTGATAAGTTTACACTGGACACAATGACAACATTTTCATGTTGTGTGTGGTGAGACAATGGATGCCCCATCCCTGGAAGTGTTCAAAGTCAGGGTTGGATGGGATCTTGGGCAACCTGTCTTGTGGAAGGTGTTTCTGTCCCCATGGCAGAGGGGTTTAGTTTGATCTTTAAACATTTCTTCCAATCTAAACCTTTCTATCATAGGTAAACAGATTTATTTATGAAATACCAAATGTGTGCTGCTTACTGCTCCATTTCCCAATTTTGCTTTGGCAGCAGCTGTCATGTTTCTTTCTTAATGCTTCTACATGTTTCTTTTTCCTTGATAATATCACCACACAAAGTGTGTTAATAGTCCCCACAAGACACTTCCTTCTGACCTATTTCAACCCTCATCTTCAGTACCACTACAGCAATTTACAAAACTAAGGTCTGAGTTTGCTTTCTTTTTCTGACTGTACACAGCTGGGAAGAATGGCTGATACACCTGGCAGCTGAGATAACATTCACAGACAACTCAACAAGCTGGAAAAATGGACTCCAGGGAATCTCATGACATTCAACAAGGGCAAGTGCAATATCCTACACCAGGAGGAACAATACCATAAACTCATATATATTGGGATCCACACAGCTAGAAAGCAGTTTTGCAGAAAAGGTCCTTCCATACCACACTGTGCATGCGCCAGCAGCAATGTTCCCTTGTGGAAAAGCAGACGAATGGCATCTTGGGCTGCATTAGACAACGTATTGCTAGCAGGTCTAGGGAGGGAATCCTTCTTCTCTACTTATCACTGTGGGAACTACAGCTGGATTACTACACCCTGTTCTGAGTTTCTCCTTACAAGAGACATGAACAAAACAGAGAGCATCCAACAATATGTCTAGAGATGGCTAAATAGTCCCAGGTCTCTCAGTCCCTCTTCATATGACATACCCCAGTCCCTTACCTTTATAGTCCATCGCTCATTTTTGACCGAGCTCTTGCACAAGCTACCCAGGGAGCTTTGAAGTTTCCATCTTTGAACATACTCAAAAGATGCATGGACATGGTCCTGCATAACTGGCCCTAGGTGGTCCTGTTTCAGCAGGAGCAAGTAGATCAGATGACCTCCAGTGGCTTCTTCCAACCTTAACAGTTTTATGATTTGCTGACTGCAGAATCACAGAATGCCTGAGGCTTCAAGGGACCACAGGGGAACATCTGGTCCAACTTCTCTGCTTAACCCAGCTCATCTTAGAGCACATGGCACAGGATTGTGTCCATGAAGTTCTTGATTATCTCCAATGAGGGAGATGGCAAAACCTCACTGAACAATCTATTCCAGCACTAGATCACCCACAAAGTAAAGAAGTCCTTCCTCATATTCAAATGGAACCTCCTGTTCATTAGTCTGTGACAGTGGCCTCTTGCCCTATTGCTCGGCACCACCAAGCAGAGCCTGGATCCATCCTCTGATATCCTCTCTTCAGATGCTGATAGCCAATGATGAGGACTTCATCATCACCTCAGTCATCTCTGTTTGAGGCTGAACAGGCCCAAGTATGTAAGCCTTTCTTCATAAGTGAGATGCTCCAGTTCCTTAATCATCTTTGTAGCCCCCCTGCTAGTGACAGGCCTGCCACTAGACCACATGCCAATTCTTACTGTTTAAACAAGTTTTAGAAAAGTGAGTCAGGTACCACTATAATTTCTTAATTTTATAACTACTCCCTTTGAAATGTTTCTTTATTTTGGTCAATTTGGTTTCCTTGCTTCCTTATCTTTTAAATCCTCTATTCTGACAGGAAGAAAGCCACACTCTATGACAGTAAACAAACTCTAAAGTGCCCACCAAGCATGTCTAGCTAATGAGCCAAGGATGTGGGTTTGTAGAAGCTGTTTGAAAACGATCCTTATGTGAACAAGCCACAGTGCCTAATGTGGGAAGAGAAAGAGAATGTCCCTTCAGAAATAAAGAATAGTGTCTTCAGCAAGTCTCTTCCATCTATAAACCACATGAAATGTCACTGTACTACAGAAATTTAAGTCCATAAAAGGACAACATTGACAAAAGCTATTCAAAGTCGTATATTTCACACATACAGAATTTGTGTGGCAGTGGCATGATTATTTAACGACCCAACTGTCTCATGGGAAAAATCCTGTTCCTTTTTCATGCTTTATTAAAGGAGATGTATAGGTTAGTGTCTTGGGGTCTTCACACTGATTTTCCAATCCCACAAAAAAAGCAAAGGAAACCCCCCAACTTTACTGGGAAGAAAATTTATGTCAGAAAGCAAATATCCAAGTCAGAAAGAAGATGTAAGTTAACTCAAGTTTGTTAAATTTCCAAACAGAAAGCTCTTCAAACTTTTTCCCATTTCCTGTTTTCACTTTTTCAGACAACACAAACCACACTAATAAGTATAAATTGCACAACATTTTTAAGCAGTAAAGGGTTGCATAAATTTCTTCTCATAAAACAGAAAACTGATACTATACTGGGATAAAGGCGGCTTGCCACACACATTCCCCAAACATTCCCTTTTTTTACAAATTAATTTCCGCTCTAAGGTAACTGAAATAAGACAGAACAGCTGTAGTTCAGTGCTCCACTGTAAGTACAATAAGCTCTTTTGTCACTTTAACTATTAAAATAAAGAAATAAGATACAGAAGGTCCAGCACCATGCTCAAAGTAATCCATGAACTACTTCAAAACAACACGAATCCCAACTGGAAGCCTGTACCCCAAGGTCCAAAATTACTCCACTATTGTTTAACTTGCTTATCAGTGACTCTGACAAAGTGACAGATGCCTCCTCAGCAGGTCCCTGATGACATAGAGCTGGAGCAGTGGCCATACGCCAGAGTGCAGCCCTTTACAAGGGCCTCAAAAAGGTAGAGAGATGGGCAGAGAGGAACCTTCTGAAATTCAACAAGGGCATATACAGGGTTCTGCACTGGGAAGGAATCACCCCAAGCACCAATACAGGCTGAGGCTGATCTGTGGAGCAGATCAGAATGCAGCTCTGTGGAGAAGAACCTGGGGGTCCTGATGGACAACAAGCTGTCCACGAGCCAGCGGCGTGTCCTGGTGACCAAGAATGGTGCCCTGGGATGTGTTAGGAAAAGAGGTGCCAGCAGGCAAGAGAAGTGATCTGGCCCCTCTACTCAGCCCTAGTGAAGCCTTCACCTGGTGAAGTTATCAAGATGATTAGGGAAATGGAACACCTCTCGTAAGAGGAAAGGCTGAGAGAGCTGGGCCTGTTCAGCCTCAAGAAGAGATGACAGATGGGTTCTCATCAGTCTCTGTCAGTATCTGATAGGAGGCTGTCAGTGGATGGATCCAGGCTCTGCTCAGGGGTGCTGAGCAACAGGACAAAAAGCAATGGGCACAAACTGATGCACATGAAGCTCCACTGGAACACAAAGAACTTCTTTACTGTGCAGGTGACTGAGCAGTGCACACAGGTTGCCAAGAAATGTTTTGGAGTCTCCCTCAAGGGAGATATTCAAGAGCCATCTGGACACAGTACTGTGCCATGTGCTCTGGGATGACCTGGCTTGAGTAGGAAGGCTGGACCAGATGCCCCCCTGTGGTTCCTTCCAACCTTACCCATTTGTTGATTCTGATTCTATATATATGTATTCTTTGACTTGCATTCATTTTCTACTTTTATGAGAAATTTTGAATTTTTTCAACACAAAGAGAAAAAAAAACTCTCCCAACACCAGAAAGGCTTGGGTTGCTTTTAATTACATGGCCAGTACCAGTACATACACAGTACTTTTGCTGAATCACAGGACCCCACTCTTAAATTTTAATCATATAGTTAGTTTTATACCTATGGAACTAAGAAACAGGTCTTCAAGGTTTCCCAATGTAATTTAAAAAGCATTTAAAAATTAATATTCAAGGGTAATTTATTAATCATTGATTAGTTTCCACACTACCACTATATATCGCAAGGTAGAAAAGACCTTTAGTAAAAGTCTGAGCAGCAACTCTTATCTTCTCTGGGCCTTCCTGTCTTACTGTTAACAGCTCAGTTTCACTACCTTTCCTCCTGGCATCTTCAAGGGCAAGCCCAGGCACCAGAATTAGAAAGATAAGAGATAATATACTTCAGATCACTTTTGTTAACAGTAAATGACAGGTGTGGGTGGTCCCACCCAAATAATTTGCCACCACACCCACTGAATAAGCCCATCTGCTGTTTTTCCACTAAAGTGACCAGCATTTAACTATTTATCAAATTTTTAGCAATAATTCTTAAATGGCAGGATTTCCCATCATCATAGAGGGAATAATCATATAGCACTGCCAGCAGGACTGGCATTTTCATCAGAGCAGCCTCTCTAGGCTGTGGAGCCTCTGTGGATCATCCCACTGTACACAGGCAGAGCCCTGCAGCGAGGATGCAGGGCACCGCCAGCAGATGGAATTCTTCCAGTTCACTGACATCTTCTCCCCAAGGTGCATTAACACTCTCTTACCATAGCTGCACCCACACAAAAGCTTTTGCTGATAGAAAAGGGTTTTCTTCCTTCCTCTGTGCTTTACGCAATGCAA
This sequence comes from Taeniopygia guttata, assembly GCF_048771995.1. Taxonomy (NCBI): domain Eukaryota; kingdom Metazoa; phylum Chordata; class Aves; order Passeriformes; family Estrildidae; genus Taeniopygia; species Taeniopygia guttata. The sequence goes on along the minus strand of NC_133063.1, from coordinate 61,244,430 downwards.
GTCAGCCTAAAACTCTGTAGGTTGTACCACATGCAGACCCACTGAAGCATGAGTAGAGTAACACAAGCACTCCACAAACTAAAGAAGCCCTTTTGCTTGTCTAACTTTTTATGTATGTACAGGCAAACCATACTTTATATGACATATACATAATATTTTACATCTTAATATATCAGTAATATATCATTATGTACAACTTTTACTATATATTACATGTACTGTTCTGTGTATGTTACATATATATTTAGTATTTATACTTCTATGTAAAAATACAGATCTTCACTGTGTTTATATGTATAAAAAATGTGTATTCCAGGGCTCATTTAAGAACAATTTCTGTCTCAAACACTGCATAGCAAAAAAAATACCAAATAGAACTAAATCAAATGACCATGTTTTTAAGGGTCTTTGTATTAATTATGTTATTTACCTTGTTTTTAACTTAGATAAAGTCTTTTTGGCTTTTTTTTTTTCATTTCCTAAGCTAAATTCTGAAGAAATAAGGGATAAACAGCAAAGCTGAAAGGAGCTAGGAGAAAAGAACTGCCACAACGGAAGAGCCAGACAAGCCTTTGTAAAAAACAGATGCCACAGGACATGAAGGGTAGAGTCAGAGTCACCACAGAAAAAATGATCCTTACTTGGGAAAACATGTCTCCACCAAAGGACTTCCCAGACTCTAAAAGGAAGTAACGAATTCAGAACCACAGTCTAAAGGTGGCAGAAAATTACCTTAAAATCCCTTGGTCCAGAAAGACAAAACGTTTTCTGAAACCATTCATGTTCCTCCATCACTGTCATTGTAAGTCAGTTCAAGAGCAAAGCTTTTCTTTAATTTTAGACAAGTACATATTGCCTTCTCTGAAGGCTCAGATGCAAGCCTGAAGTCTCTAGAATGAAGCTGTCAGCACACACTGCTTCTGCTCTGCAGAAACTGCCAGCCCATTTCATTTCTGCGGCAATCATAAATTCCTGCTATTACTCACCTTCTAACCTTAAATCTAGTATTTGCCTTTTTAGCTACTGTTAGCATACCACCGCCATCCAACAACACTTCAAAAGCATGCTCCTACTGCACAGTTGCCAAAAACAACTAGTTCAAGCATGCACCAATTTGGAAATGACTTACAGATATTACTCTAGAGAGTTTTATTACTGACACATGATTATCTTAAAGAGTATTTATTTTCCTTCCAAGCTCTTTTAGTCTCCAGAAATTTAACTCTTGCTGAACATGACAGAAATTAAGTAGCAAGGCTTTCTGTAGATTAAAATCCAGAAGTTAAATAGAGAATTAGAAATTATACTCACTATCTCAGCTACAATTAACTACAAAAACATTTCAGAGACACCAACAAATGAAAAATATGACAGTCATAAGAAAATCAGTGCACCAATCTTTATTTAGTGTTCCAAGCCAAGACCAGAAGCTTGTATGTTTTTTCTACATAACATAACTTCAACACACCAAACAATTACTTCTGAACATGCACTTAAACACTTTGGCCAATTCTTGCTTTTACTTTCTCACTACTACTGCTTATAAGTACTTAATCTGAAGAGCCAGCTAGCCAACGCCTTTATAAATAGTATGAGATACTGTTTCAGGTAGTTGAGTATTATTTTCAGGCAATTAACTGTTATACAAGATAGCGACCTTGGTAGTTCAGCAAGTACTCTGAAACATTTAAAAATAATGCAGTTACTAGCTAGCAGAAATTCTGCAATTGAAACAAACTCTCATGCACATTGAAGAGTTACTGTGGAAAAATACTGCAGAAAACTGTGGAAAAAACACATCTTTGTTCTGCCTTTACTATTTCCTAAAGTTATCCTAACTGCCTATGCTAGCCTCTCTCTATGCAAGAGTAAGGCAAGCAAGCTTCTTGTCTAGTCCTCCCACAGTCCCTATCTCTGTCCTGCTCTTCTTTCATGAAAAACACAGAAAGCAGGTTGCTGTTTTCTTGTAGAATTCCAGTGTTTAATATTTTCTTACTTGTAAATATTAAACATTGTGTCCCCCTATTCTTCCTCCACCTGCATATTCCTCTGCACCCTCCTACACTCAAGAGACCCCATTATTGACACAGGCACCTAGTTAGAGGTATATTTTGCCTGGGCAGACCACATCACTCCCATCCATGCAGTGGCATTTAGTTCACCTCAGTTTATCAGTGTTTTCTTCTCAAAATCTGTATGGTTCATTCTTTGCACCACTTTTACTGCAAAGCAGGCCAACCTGCAGCTCTACATTGTTCACCATACTAACTCCCAACAACTTCCTCTACTCCTACTCATGCTGGGATGGGACAGCTCCATGAACATAATCATCCACCATCCTTACTCACCTGACTTCTCTACATTTCTTTCTCCTCACCCGCAGTCCAAGCTGAATTTTTCTTTTGTCTACACCAACCAATACAGCTCTCCCACCAACTCCTTCCTCCTCCCAACACATCATATTTCCAACTACTTTCCAGACAAGTACTGAAGGTTACACCACATCTCACCCTGATGACTCTTCGTCTACTCCAATTCCTCCATATATCTCACTAAGTATGAAAGCAAAACAGACATTTGTGAAAGAGAAATATTATGTACATCTCTTCATTTTGTCTTCTTTTACTTAATAACTTCATTTTTATGACTATTATCCACTTTAACACTATTTTCAAAGTAGGTAAGCTATTCTGCTTATACACTTGAATCAAGAGGTGAGTTGAATCACTTTCTAGAGGAAGTAATACTTTCCTCTAGGATTAAATAACTTACCCTCTGTGCCAATTACATATATGAATACACACGCGTACTGTTCCAACTATGTTCTGCAAATTCTTGCTTTCACCTTCACTATTCCAGCATTTGTATTCAACTTCAGCCACTTGTATTTCACCAAAACCACTTTTTTTAAACCAGTCTAAACCGAATCATTTGGATCCAAGTACACAAAATGAATCAACTCTTCAATATCAAACCCTTCTATCTAACCCTCCCTGAAACCACGTTCCAATGAGACTTTTTTTTTTACTATTATCACACACACATTTTGCCAAAGTTATTTCACCTCTGCTGAAAAGCAGACCAGTTCTGAGATCTACAGCATTCAAAGTGTACACACTATATCCCCAACACCAACTCAGTAATAAGGAATCTAGCAAGAGGCATCAACTCACATTTGGTACCTCAGATGTTAACTCATAAGAATCTGCCTTCTCTCTGCACTCACATTTGCATCTGCATATCTTCAGGTTTTAGCACTAGTTAACAATATTTTTGTTCAACTGTCATACTTACACTCCTTCCCTGAAAGCTCTTAGGCTTCACAAATTTGGAACTGCATACTCAATCTTACCTTTGACTTATAGGTTAGATACTAGATAATTGATGAGAGCCACCTGAAGTTCTTTTGTTTTTCTTTTTGGGCAAGATCCAAGGTGAAGCTTTTTCCATCCATCCCACATGAAGTTTTGCAAGACAAGGGAGGTCTGGCCTGCACCTCAATTCCATTTGACTTTTGGATGCAATTTTGCCCTCTCCATAATGACTGAGAATACCTTCTTCTGCAGAAAAATTTCTCATTAAGACACTACCTTCCTTATTTAGATACTACCTTCCTCTATATTGCTATTCCAAGATTCGTCATTTCCCATCAGTCCACAGAGACTGGGTGTGTGGTGGTGGGGTGTTAAGAGGAAACCAAGTTTGATTAACACTGCTCTTTCATATTTTACACACCTTCTTCCAGACTTTCTCTTTTGAGTAGGTCAAGCTACCAATACATATCAATACCACTTCCATATTTTTCTCCGAGCTTAGTGGCACTAACAGTAAAAATCTGACCATTATTTGGGGACTGGTATTTTGAAAACACTCACTATCATGCTGACAAGTACCTTCCTCCCTTGCTATCTACTTTAAACTGGTAAACTAAGTTGGGAGCCTTTGTATTCTAAAAGTGACTACCATGTATCCTAGGATAAAACTAAGGTTTCTATGTGTTCTAAAACATGAAGAATAACCCAGGATGTTGCTACACAATAGAGCTCCTATTGCCAGAGTTCAGTAATTTGGACTTGCAGTTACAGAGTTTATGTCAAAAGTGAGGAGTGTGTCTTGTGCTCACTAGATCTCATATTATTTAATTTAAAAGAACTAGGCAATTTCCCCTCCCTCAGCACATAATGCAGATCATGCCTGAGAAGGATCTCAAGTAATGCTACAGCTGCTTAGCTCTTCCCTTCTACTAAATTCCGCATTCATTTCTGCTCTAGTCTGTATTTCTATTTTATAATGAAACATACAGCCTAGTTATTTATAGGTTTTCTAAGGATTAACTACACACTCATAAGAATAAACCCTCAAGAGGTTAACCTCATCCTCTTAAGCTTCACACACTACAATCCCAGAGATAGCTGGCAACCACAGCCAAGAGAGAAAAAATAATCCCACATCTTGCTAATCCTTTAGCCAATCACCTCATGCAACAGTGGAGAGGCCTCTTGGAGGCCAACAACTCAATCTCAGGAGAACTGTCAGTCAAAAAGATACATATTTCACTAAATCATTAGCAACCCACCTCAACAGGAAAAAGAAGTCAAACCTGGCTTCTCAATCGTACGCTGAAATCATGCATCAAAAATACAGTGCTGGAGAAAGTTTCCTGTTTGTATTTCTCATTCAGATATTTGCATATTCTACTTATAAAACTAATTTATTGATTGGAAAGTAAATCTAATCTTCCACTGTTCAAACCTAGACATACCGATTTAACTGTCACTTATACTCCCTAACATGAACCTATTCTTTTCTAGACATATCTCAAGAAAACAACCCCACAAAAAAAAAAATAAAACATAAAAAACCAACAAGCAAATAATGAAACAAAACACAAAAAAACCCAAACCACCCACAAAAAAGCCAAAACAAGCCTTCAAGTTACACCATAATAGTCTACCTAATTCTTTCATACCATGATCTAGATTCCTCCTTAACTGCAGAAGTGGACACTGCCTGAGCTCCAGCAAGGCCAAGGAGATAATAAGGGCACTTAACCTTTTAGTTAGGGTTTCTGCTTTGTTCATTATTTATCTATCAAAACTGCTACTTCATCCTAGTCTATTATAATAAATATTAAATGGTGCTATTAAAAAAAAAAAAATTGAAAAGAGATTGTTTAGCCACACTGCTAACCCATGGCTGATAGTAAAAGGCTTCAAGAACACGTAGGATGAATCTAAGGCCAGGAGTAAGACTGTTAATAATCAAATATCATTCAGGGTTTTCTCCTGAAGTAAGAATTTTTAATCAACAGAGAGGATTAGCATTGCTTGCAAGCTCACTGAGTCCAACTATATTATTTTCTTTTTAACAAGTGTCAATTTATTCATTCTGTTTTGAACATGTTTAATATACACCTATTCCAAAGCCTGGCTTTTGATTTTGTAGTCAAATTCTCTGAAAAATCCCGGTCCTGTGAGACTATAAATCCCTATCCTCATAGTCTGTCCTCAATTAGGCTTCCCTGTTTTCAACTGGAAATAAAAAGTATAAAATAAATATAGTTCAAAATAATTTTGTATTTCAAAACATTTTTCCCAGTAATTTAAAAGCCTTTCTTCTCTTCCAGAATTCACACATTGCACTGGAGTAACATGAATATCTCTAACTAAAGGAAGCCAATTGGGAAACTCTTGAATCATCTGGTTTCAGGAAACAATGGCCTTTAAGGACGGAAAGGAAGAAGGGGGGAAAAAGACAAATCCTGGCAAAAATACCGTATTTTCTCAAGAGAAACCAGGCAAGTTAGCACCAGCTAGCAAAATGAAATTTCCCTCCTAGCCTCAAGAATTATCATACACATGCATTTTAGGTAGTGTGACACCAGAAGCCCCCCAACTGCATCTTCTACTGTTAAAGATTGGTCCAGCCTATTTGAATCCTGAAAAGAAGTTTGATGACCTTTCATGCTCATAATAGGTGTCTAAACCGTTAAATTACTATATTTTTTCTTATCTTGAAAGCCACTGCACTTTAGCAGCATGGCCCTTCCATTGTTCTTTACACTAAGTTGGGCCCCTGAATAATACTGACAGCTGCTATCAAACTACGCCGTGCTCACCCTCCGTGCAGCTGCCGCTTGTAGGAACAGACAGGCATCTGATGTGTCCTCCCCTCTGGGGAGAGGGCTTGACACCCTGAGTGCTCAGTGAGGGGAGCAAAGGTACAGTGAACTGTCAGCCGGATTTTATGCTATTCAGATTTTCCAGGACATACACCATCCCTTTCAAACAAAACCAAGCATATGTCAAAGCATGAAACTTCCTGTGTGGCACAAGGTAACTACTGATTAATAAGACTGTAAAAGATCACTGGGATATACATCTAATTTTGACACTATGTAAATGCGTGCATCTACATGGTCAAACAAATTTTGTGCCCAATGTGTTAATTTCCTCACTCACAGTTCTGGATTGGTATGGCATCATTCAGGAGTCTTTCATAAGACACAGGAAAGTATTTCTTCAGGTAAATCTTAGATGATTATAAAACAAAAACGTTAGAGCCTACTATTCATGCTTCCAAAGAGCTTCCCTCCCTGCTCCCCCAAAAATCCCAAAGTTCTTAATTGCATATGGTACTTGTAGATCCTATGGCTTTTAAGACTGTATTGTGTAGACATTAAAAACAAGTACATTACATGCTTGAGATAGCAAAATTTAGTTTGTCTAAGCAGCACTATTTTAAGGCAAGAAAGAATCTTTTAAATATGTTTTAATATGTTTACTTTTACTGCATATACTCTTCTTTAAAACTAGTTCATAATGAAGGGTTTTCCATTCCATTTTCATCCTTAAGAAGCAATTTGTTTTAAAAAATGTAAGAAAGTATGGCACTCTAATCTTTGCTAATCAAATACCACAAATGTACATGTGGTATTTCAAAGATCAAATCAGGTATTCATAAACTAATTCATTACACAAGTAAAGCAAAGAGGAGATTCTGACAAATACAGATGTAATTGTGTGGGTTTCTAAGATGTGATTAGCAAATCAACTAAGTAACAGTCAAAATTTGATACGAAGGAAAAACAGCACAGATTTGAAGGGGGGGTATGTTTATGCAAAGCTAATCTGTCAAGTGTAATAAAGCAGCTTGAATAAAATTTAAGCTGAAAATCCACTGAAGCTCCCCATTTCAGGGAGGAAAAGCTATTAAAAGGAAATGAAGGTCACCCTCCCAGTTTATTTCACCTAATTGACTGCCAATAGCTTACCACAGGCAAACCGACTGCAGATCTGCAATTGAGAAACTGATGAAAGGAGCATTTTCAAGCTGAGGCTCATTCTTTTAATCCTCCCTCTCTCCTATTTTTTTTTTTCCATCTCCAGTTGGGATGTAATTTTAAGCACAGATGGATTAACTGGTTCCATTGTCTGTAGACGTCATTGGACTATGGCACTGTTAATCCGTACAGCAGCATGTCTAATTATCATTACAAAGTGTCTGAGGGAACTATAAAGACCAGCAGGGCATCTTCTCACAAGCAATTAACATAAATTGATAAATGAGTAATTTGAATCCACTCAAGGCGCTCACATAAGAATAAAATCAGAAAGGACAGGTTCTTGTTTCAGCTACTTCTTTCACTTAGTCAGAAGGGCAGAAAACATGAGAAATATTCTAGACTTAGTGGCAGGGGAAATGAACTCATACAGTGGAAGGAATGTATGGTTCAAAAAGTTCATTAATACAAAGCAAATGACTTGTGATTGACAACCAGTCACAAGCAAGTAGTATTAACTTTTTTAGCATATTTAAAAGCACATTCTTGGTGAAAGGCTATTAGAACACAGTGTCAGACAATTAATACTACTTCAAGAGCAAGTGAAGTTTCTATTCAGTAGCTTGCTAATTTAAAATTCATGAAAGATTCACAAGAAAGGAAAAGAAAGAAGAATGAATAGTTGTATAAGCTCCAAGAACTCAAGTATCACAAAAAGCATGAGGTAAAAGTATCTAGCTCAACTGACATAAAATACCCATAAATAAACAAGCAACTCTCCTAAAACTATATTTCTTGCAGGAAAAGTTTTGTTACATGCAGCACCACTGGCCAAAATTATATTCTGACAAAGTAAACTACTATCTTTATCTCTGCTAAAATCTGTGTGAAGCAAAAACACTTCAGCAACACTGGGCATCAAAACAGTGCTAGATATCAAAACATTAAGTTTATTTTAAAATTAGCAAAGCAGTAAGATATGAAAGCAAGTTATACACACTGTAGGAGGTAGACCTGGAAGGCCACGTACCCCGATGATGGCATTCAATTCAGCCATGGTCACTTGTTTGGCACGTTCTACAGCTTGGGCCACTTGTTGCTGATGCTGTTGAAAGAAGAAAGGGTAAAAAGAGGAATTTGTGTTAAGGTATTACCACACCATATCAAACCAGGATCACAAATACTTGAATAACCCGTTTGTCTGCAGAAGCCCACACTACCCATTGCAAGACATCTCATGCAGGTAAAAAGGCAACAGCGCCCTTGTTTTCACCTGTTCAAAAGGAAAGAAGAGACCTGAAGGCAGCCAGCTTATCTCTTCCCCTAGGTCCCTTCATTATTAGTTGTGTGGCAAATGAATAATCAATTTTTAATTGAACTTACATGACAATGTCCACTTTACATTAGTTTCAATTTTAATATTTATAGACTCTGTGCCCCCATAGCAAAACCAACTGAAATTTCAAATAAGGAAAACTGACCACTGAAATCAATAATTTTAAACACTCTTTGTACAAATGTAGAGTTTGAAAATAACAAGCTTCAAAATGTAACAGCAGCTCCCCACAACATGCTAAAAATCAGTCGTTCAGACTATGTAGGTCTACAAACTTTAATAGTGTTTTGCATATGAGCCAAACACTCACTTTTGATATAAATTATGTAGAGAACATAAGCATGCTTATTTCACTAGATCTACACTTGACAACTGAATAGCTAATAAACAATCACCATTATTAGAAACAAAAGTATTTTTTGTATTGCTACTATTTTACAGACTCCGACTCTTCTCAGGCAATGAATGAGGCTGAGCCATTGTCACTAGTTTGAACTCAAATTTGTAAGATCAAATTAGCAGGGGGTTTGCACACTTCAGCTATAACAGATGCTCCTTACACTTGTGTATTGTGATAAAATTAACATCTTAAAACTAGCTAATTTGCAAACAGAAAAACAACATAATCACAATTTAATAGCTGAACAGTTTTACTTACTTCCTGAGACAAAAATGGGATGACTTGTGCACAAATTGTATTCAATCTCTTCGCGATTTCTGTCTAAAGAGTAGAAGTATTTTGATTAAAAACTGCATTTTAGGGGGTTTGACATATTAACTAGTATACAGGCTTATATTAACTTTAGACAGTGAAGAAAGTAACAAAATATTACCCATTTTTCATACTACTGCAAATATAAATACTTAATATACAAGCCCAGTAGTGGAAAGAGATTTTGTTAGCTACTCTAGGACATCTGCCATGTCTAAAGCACCTAATCTGTACACACATTTAGGCACAAATCTGGTCCTTATATGTATATAGTTCATTAATAAGCAGAGCATTTTTGAAATCCATTAACTCCAAGAAAAAGCCTTTTAAAAGGTAGATTTATTATTACTCAAATTACAAGCAGTGTAACATGAAGGTAGCAGGAGTAGAAGAAAAATGCGACTTTCATGATCAATTTTATCTGCCTATTAGAAGGCAAAATGATAGAAATGTACCATCGGGAATACAAAAGAAACACTAAAACAGAAGTGACAAAGAATGGAGACAAAAAGTACAGACTCCTAAAATCCATATTGAAAGAGAATTAAAATAATGCAAACAAGAAAAAAAAAACATCAGAAAATGTGATAGTCTATAACAGCAAATTTGTGAAATCATGAACAACAGGAGAACAAGGTTAGGAGCCAGTAAAGAACAGAACAATCCTTCAGGGAAATCAACAAAGATTACAGCAGGACAAAGAGTTTGAGTCCCACTTTACAACAGTTTTATATATCTTGTACTTCTGTATCTCCGATTTTGTCATGTCAAACCTGGATTCCTGGTGGAGTAAAGGGATCTTTTTCTCTCATTACTCAGTGTTATCTGTGTTTACAGCCTTTCAGAACCATACATCTGCCCATAATTCAGAACCCCTATTATAATTAACCCTCAAGTCAACTATACAATTTCCTCAGTGTTCCTTAAAAACAGCAATTTTAGTTGCTGTAGCGCAGTCGAACATAACCAGAATCAGCACCTAGACAAGAACATAGCTTATGTAAAAGACACTGAACAGCTCCTATCCATCTCTGTCATACAATCAAGCCATAAAGATATTTCTTGGTTAGTTGGGGTTTTTTTAATGTTTCAAGACAGAAGAAACAAGCAGTCAATACTGTAAATCATTAGGCCTTTTATGAAATGACACGTATTAAATCTGAGCAAAGATAAACTCACTTAAGTCAGACTAAAATTGTTAACTCTCTGCCAGGCCTTTTCCTGAACCTTCCTACAATTCTGATTTTATTTAAGAAGACATTGTGGTATGTTGATCTTTATACATCAGTTACATAATAATTGGGATACAAAAATCAACCCTCTAGTTTTATGTCTCAGGAGACAGGTGATTTGGGATCTAAGCATAATTAACAAGCTTTAACACCTTCTTCCAAATGTATGACAGACACGGGAAAATATATGATGGCATCTAGAACTGTAAAACACCTCATCTCTCTTGACATGAAGCCCTCCACCTGACCGAAGCCTGGTATTTGACACACCCAAAACTATAGTTTTGCAGAAGCTTCCAAAGAAGTTATGGGATCATTTCTTCCTAGGATTAAAAGGGCAATGAAGTGGCAGTTGCTTTACAGGAAATCTTTGCCCCCTGCAACAAGGTGAACATATCTCTATTCTCAACTGAAACATCTATTATTTCACAGAGTACCACAGTGGTCTTTTCCATTCTGTCTGGGCCACAACCATAAAACATCTATAATTCTATGTTTGGCTTTTAGTACTTGTACTACATACATAATAGCAAAGTCAATACTTCGAAGTTACCAGCTTAACTATTACTGCTTAGGCATAACTATTACCAAATCTGTTTGTATTTTTCTGTTAAAGGGAAAAAAACCCAAACACATGTACTAATGAGCATTTTTCCACATACCTAGTATATCTCCCCAGAAAGCAGGGTACATCAGCTGTGGAAAGGTAGTCTGTTGCATAGCAATCTGTTTGGATGATGTTTAGCTAAGATGTTTAGGATCCAATGACTTAATTGCCCTAGACCAGTGGGATTAACTTTGTTTTTTTAGGCAGGAATAAATACAAACCATAGCAGGTGACAAGAGGGGATAGAGAAAGAATAAAATAAACTCACTCAGTGTCTACTGCAAAGTTCTTTGGCATGTATGGGCTACACAAAAGTCTCCCTATTATGAGTTAAAATGCTTATTGTTGCTATAAGGAAACAAAATGCAATCCTATTTTTAGCAGAGCCTGTAAAACATGCAAGTTGTATTATTGGATTTTTCTGCCCCAAATCCAAATATCTGAGGTACACTGTAATAACAAAGCATACATGCCATCAAAAAGTATGATAAAAATACAGTATCATGTGCATCAGGTTATAATTGCCTTCCAATGAAGGTCAGTTAGATATTTATTTTCTAAAAGTGAGGGCATAATCAACTTTCCCCCTTTCCACACCAATCTTCTGTTACTGTCTCAGTATTATCACACCTGATTTAATGTCAGAACAGAAAAAAACAGTGTATTCTTCTTAGTATTAGTTTATCTTTACTAAAGCTGGGTATCATTGATGACCACATATGAACAGCAACCTTAATTCAACAGCAATGCTAGATAAACTTAAACGTACATGCCATAACGTAAGTTTATCTTGAGATTTCTTGCTGTTGTTACAAGTGCCAGTTAAGAGACATCTACACTGAAAACTGAAATTACTATTCTATTAATCATAAAAAGGTCTGCTTCCATTTAAAAGGCAATTTGTCTAAGAGAGTTTTCACACACATTTTAAGACTTAAAATTATTTATCTACTGTGCAATTTCATGCACCTCCTGTTTTCTGCCCTCTAATATTAAGTAAAAAACATTCATGCACAAACATGTTAAAAAATATTTTTGTTGTCTAGCAATTTGTCAAAGTTAAGTTTTAATGAACAATTTATGTAATTTTACTTATTGAGTTGCAAGAGGTTGTTTTCAGAACTGAGAAAAAAGGGACATTTGTTACTTTAAATGTAAATGCAACAGTTCAATAGACAATGCAAGTTTGCTTTTTAAGGTGAAATACCCTTGAGTATGCGTGTGCGCGTGCCTGTGAGTGTGTACACATTCAATCTGGAAAGCAAAACCCCTTTCCGAAAGAGTCAAGGATAGTTTCGCTAATCAAGACTAGACATCAGTAACTGGTGTCATTAAAGTAAACCCCCAGACCTGGGGCTCACAAATTTTAAAGTCTTAAAATAAAGGCACTTATCTCTTGTTTCTAGAGGCCTTCAAATATAACATAACTATTACCTAACTGCTAATCTTCAGACATATAAAGAGGTTCTAAGGATGAATAAACAAAGGAAACTTTGCAGAAAGCTGCTCAAACATAGACAAATATGACTAATTGCTCATGTTCTGTGGCTCCTTGGTAAAGCAGGCTACAGAAGCCTGCATCTCTTATGAAAGTCCTCTGAGCTCTACGGCAGCTCTTAGCAAAGCATCTGAAGTGCCCTTAATTGTTTGTGTTCTTAATGCAGAGCCTCTTGAATACATTCATTTTTAATAGAGAACTTGAGTGTGAGGCCCATCAAAGAATAACAAAACTACATCATTCACTGGTTCTTGCTGCTGTAATGACTGTCTTTTGATTTATTTGCAAATGACTAGCTAGTCAGACCCCTGACTGAAGTGCTACCCTCCTTTCTGAAGTATCATTAAAAATTAACATGAAGGAATTCAGCTGCATTTTGTAAAATTAAGTTGAGCTGATGGGGTTTTTCTCTTCACTTGTGTAATTTTTTTTGCCTCTGTTCCATTTAGTTAAGGACTTAAATGTTTTGACCTAACCATTGCCAAACTCAAGTGTTTGTACTTAAGTTTGTCTTGCACACTTGTTAAAGTGAATTCTTAACATAATGACAAAGAACAAAGCAGCCAGACTAGTTACTAAATATAACACTCATTTAAATAAGGCTTTTTACTACGGACTTATGCTGGTTTGGAGAATTGAATTCTGTTTTCCTTCTGCATTGTTAGAAAAAATATTGACCTGTTTTCCTTTACAGGGGTCTGTTCCAGATAATTTTACATTTTGAGAGCCTGTACTTTCCAAAGTGTCACGTAAAGGATCACACCTAAATTCCCATAGTTTCATGAAAAGGACAGATTTTTGCAATGAAATTAAAAGGAAGCATAATAAAAGTATTCAAGTTCTATTTCACAGCATAACGAACACCCATGTGTATTTCAGCTCTAATGTAAGAAGCACTAGTTTATGGGAACCAGCAGTTTAACTTCTGAGTGAAGAACACAGACTTTCTCTGATGAGAATTAGTTAATCCCCTTTCAGCTTCAGAGGTTTCATCAGGAGTAATTTTGAGTTTGCTCCAACCACTGTTTACCAATACATATCCCAGTACTAACTTCAGCTATAGGATCCATGGTGATTTAAGACAAAAATTAAATCTTACAACACATTAGTTTTAGCAATCATTGTGCTGAAACATCTGCTCCATTATTATTGCTGAGATTCGTCAAAGCAGTCCAGATTCTATTTTACAAAACAATGCTTAGCTAAAAATGTTCATTTTATGTTAAGAAATTAAGAAGCTTGTTATTCTTTCTTACACTGAACTTCCAGTATCACAAAGTTAGATCAGATCTAAAGCACTGTTCTATCACCAGTTCTGAAGCATGGATTTATGTATTCTTATTTAGTACATTTTTATTTATGCTATTATTTTGATCCAATTTTGAAAATCATATTTGTAATAAATTCAGAAAAATACAGCTTAGGCACAACATGATTAAAAGTAAAGCAAAAACCACCAATCTTCTGATAATACCAAAGAAGCATGCCCTAATTAATTGCCTTCAAGCCAAATAATCAGAGAATGAGCCTTTAATGCATGGAAAGGAATATACTGTTAAAACGCATTCACAAAAGCTTTAGAAGGTAATTCTTAAGCACTCTGCCTCTGCTTACACTTTCAAGACTTAGAAAGCCAAGTACAATACTGAACTCCTTCTGGAAGGACAAAATGGACTTCCTGCCATTTACAGCATGTAACACAGTAATCCACAGGGGAGGAAAGGTCAACGTTGCACTTTTGGTCATTACTGAATCATTTGAGATTATCTGTGGTGGGGATGAGAAGAAAATCGAAGCCCATGAGAACGCTGCAAATGGCTTGACCTTAGCCCAGTTTTCATCTCCATCTGCCTATAAGGCATGTGAATAAAAGCCCTCTTTATGGGACATGCTTAACCATTTATTTTAATCCCTGTTGCAAGCCAGAACTTATTCAAATACCCAAAGACTTGTAAAATGCAGTAAGAAACTGTATATTTTAGTCTTGCGCTAAAGTTTGGTATCCATTTCGTGTTTTAATTTTTCCAACAGAACCATTGAAACAAGCAGTGCACTTAAATGACAAAGCCTTTATTCTTTTTGTGATCAACATCTCCAAAAACAAGAGAAAGCACACACATTCAGAGAGCAATTACAGAAAAAAAAAAAAAACCAACTGTATCTTGTTGTGCTTAGCTTTCTGTATTTCACTGCACTTAGTTCTGCATGCTTTGTTAGTACTTGCTATAGCAAGACTCTAGCACCTCCAAAAATTACTTGCCAAGAATTCAGGGGATGAGGGGATGTTGGAATTATAATTAAATCTCAAAACCTAAACACTCAAAAGCTTCAAATGATTAAGGCCAGCATTCTGTGAACTTTGCTATTCATGAGTTATTGAATCCAGGTTGAGCACAGAGATATGCATATATTATGAATGCCCTTTTATTTAAAATGAATACACTACATTCCATTTTGGCAATGGCTGCAAAATAAAAAAAAAAAAAAAAAAAATAAAGGCAACATGCCATTTAAAAGTTTAGGCCCCCATAGTATATCAATGTCAAACAACAGCATGTCAAGCTAAGATCCAATTCAGGTAAGTGCCACTGCCAAATTTTCTTGTTCCCAGACGTGCTTTAAGATTATTTTATTGCTTAAAATTTAATTTGTTCCAACTTGGGTTTCCATGACAACGTTGGCTAACCCTGCAAATCATTTGGGTAATTGGATATCTTATCTTTCTATTGCTCTCAAATCCAATGATTCTGGAAGAACTGCAGCAGCCAATCAAATTTACAGGCCTCCTGAGTAATAGACTTGCACAAGTAGCCACATCCATCTCCCCTTTTACTGCCGTATTAACCAACCTGTGACAAACTGCGGAAGTTTGCCTTCCAACTGTATTTTAAATTATAAACACTGTCATCACTAATACTCTCACCAACAGGAAGGAATGAGACGGTTTATCCTCAACAGATACTTGATATTCAATCTGACAAGAAGCAATGGGTAGCATTCATTTCTGCAACAGAAATAATCTCTGTATTTTGGGCATAAACTTCAGTTTAGCATGACATGTAATTAATAAATACAGTTTTCCTTCTGCCCCCCATTTGTATTACTCATTTTAATTGTGAAATCTGTCCCCCACAAAATGATATTAAAATCTCATAAGACTGAGATGAAAAATCTTTAGCAATGAAAAAAACCAAAGGACCACCGTACTGCAAGTGGGAGTAGGGAAAGGAAGAAGTAGCAGAAGTATTAACAGAATAAAAATTCAAAATTATAGAGCCACAGAACGCCACGTAGTTTCCAAAGCTAAAATAGAGAGCTTTAATTCAGTACCTAAACTACTTTTATCTGAATCCCCTTAGATGTTAATTTAAATTACAGAAAGGTCACATTAATTTAAGCATAAGTTATATAATAACTTAAAAGTTTATAATAACGATGCATAAGACAACAGCTACACTTGCCAAATATCTACTACAGATTTGGATCCCATTCAATATATTTCAGATGTCTAATTTCAATGCTTTATAAAAATAGAGAGAGGCTGTGTGTAACTCTCAATGAACCACTGTACGCAACTGCCCATCCCATTTACAGCTGTAAATCCTGCTGAAACAAAGCCAACTGGCAACAAAGAATCTGTTGTCAGGATGTCGAAGTGCTCCTTTCACATATCTTCACTATGTCAAGACTCTTCTTAAACTTGGCTAAAGAGGGCAGTTACTATATTTCTCCTTTAATCTAACTTCAGCCCAACTTGCTTAAGCACTCACAACTACAAAAGGTGTGTTTATCTAAATTTTAGTTCCATTGTTTAGTTTCCAAGCCTAAGCCAACCTTAAACACACACAGAAGTATTTAAATATCTTAAGTGAGCACACAGCTTTGTTTTACTTTCAAGCTGTTTTCCAGGACACAGAGTTCCCACTTTTATGTATATTCCAAGAGATGCTGAAAGAATCAAAGGCTGACTCCAATCCAGAAGAGGTCTTTGCCACCTTTGCCTCTAGGGACACAATTTCTTTGAACCATATTTCAGACATCTAGAGACCTGCCAAACATCTCAACAACTAATTAGGCAGAAAACATTACTATAATACAAACTGGGAAAGGACCAGCTTGGTAGACCACTACATCAGGTAGTTAAATAAACTCACAGCAGACATCCATCCAGTAGGAGAATAGCCCAAAGTATCAGAAGAACCAAGAGGTTTTTGGGAGAAACATAAGCTATCAATTGAGTTCCCCTCTTCTCATCTGACTACACTCTAACAAGTTATTATAGTGCTCTAAAAGCAGCATGGTCTCCAAAATTATCCAGCACACTTTGCAGTAATATCTTTAAGGTCACTAAGAACTTGATTTACTCTGGACAACTGACCAACACTGCACTACACAGTAACACGGAGGAGAAAAAGAGCACAGGAAGGTAAAGAAGCATAAAAAGTATAACCCTAACTGCTACACTCCTACCAGGAAAGAGCACCAGTGACTCTTCATTTAGTTTGTTATTTTAGAACTATTTCCTATTTTGCTCTCACTTCCATAAGCCACATTGGAATTTCTGCAAATATCTTTTCAGTCCTTGTCACACTGAGCCACTTGATTGGAATGGCAGTACAAAGTCAAAGCTCTTACACAGCTTTAGAAGTACCTGGAATAAGTTTCTAAAAAATTAGAGCATAAAGTTCCTCAAACCAAGCATATACATTTACAGTATGCAAGTCAATAACAAAGCTCCCAGTCAGGATTCTGTCCTTATCAACATTCAAGTAAGACTGTAACAGCAGTAAGACTAGAATTTATTTACTAGAACAATAAATATGCCATTCAACAAAAGAGAAATATTAAGGGTCTGAATTTTGGGGGGTAGGGAGGGGAAATTGAGTCATTATGCAACAATCAGACTTTGAAAGTAACTGCCAAAGTAGGCACACCAACTAAGTCACATGTACTACTCAAAGTATTTTCACCATTTTAAAATACTTAGTATAGTCACAGCTCTGTTTCAAAAATCTATCAAGTCAGAAAAGCATTTTAAACACTTATTCATATCAATACTTAGGGTGCCATCAGATGACTCACTAATGGATAACAAGTTAAGAGGATTGACAACTCCTTTGATAGTAACTAGTGGAACTACCCACCACATAGGATTTGCAAGGAAGGTGAACATAATGGGTATTTTCACTGTGTAGGGAAAAAGGTTCAAAAATCTTTCAGCAAAACTTTGGGAACATGACAGCAAATTCCTTACCCATTTTATTATTTTTTATATATATTCTTTTGCTTACTGAATAGAAATAATAGTAAAAATACGATCTAAATTGCATTCTAATAGACAAGAGTACCATAAAAGAGACCATAGCTCAGAAATATTTTTCAGCAGAAAACATCAGAATTATGCAAAGTCCAAAAAGGTAAAGTAATTACAGATAAGAGAGATAGAGACAATTATGTTAACTAAGAACTTTGCTGAGAATCTGACAGTCATTAGAAATAACATTATTAGAAACAACAGTAGCAGCACAGTGAAACCTTCATGGGAACAAGGACAAAACTGCTTGATTATTAAACCATGTACAGATAAAATCATTTGGAGGTTTTTTTCGAAACTAAGAAGTTCTACATTCATAGGTCCTGTGTTTTTTAGTATTTCCCACTAAGAAGCATAAAGATCTCTTCATTTACCCTAATCCTCAATTTGCAAAGAGTTTCAAGCTGAGAAAGACAGAATATGCTAGAGAATAGCTTCAGAACTCACTTTACAGTGAATGGAAAAATGGACTGAAAAGTAAAAAGGACAGGGATAAAAGCCCATAGCATGCCCAGACAGGAACATAAAAGAAAAGGAAATAATGGGCCTTAGGAATGAATCTCTCAGTCACAGAGGATCAGAAGTTGAACATAAGTCAATAGCAGGCTGTTGCAGAAAAGGCTGCCACCGCAGTAAGCCGTATTGTAAGTAAACCTTCTATGCTACTCAGCACGGCATTTCCTCCGCTGGAGTACAGTACTTCATCTGGGCAACACCATTCAGAGAATGAACACTCGACTTTAGAGGTATGCAGCATGGTTCTGGAAGGCAGGGGAATGATTTGCTCTCCTTATCCAGGGTGAAGAAAATGCATACTAAAGAGCTGAAGCTACAACAGAAAAGACTGAAATTGTAACTGAAGAAGCACTTCAACAGCAAGGACATAAAAGCAATCTGCTACCTGAAGAGCTTGAGGGTTGCCACTACTGTTGAAGTCTTTGCTAACAGATAGAACAAGCATCCTATCAGCAATGGCACTGGTATAGCTGATCCTGCTAGGAGGACAAAGGGAGGCACTAAGTCTCTGCTAGTGATGTGATTCCAAAGTTTACGCTTCAGTTTGGATAAACAACCTAAAAGCTTTCCATAGGTCTTGTTGAAAATTTTGCCTTTGTTTAACTGACAATTTACAATCACAATTTGAGGCCACAGACAGCTAGCCTAGTTTACTGTCTGAAAAGTAATGTCTGGAAATCTTACAACCAGCCATTTTACAGCAATAGAAATTTTATAATAATATTTTACACCAATACAAATTCAGAATGACCTTACACCCTTACACTTTTAAGAAAGATGAATGTTTAACCTTTAGTGAAACAAAAATCTCTGTTGTAAACAGGAACTGTTGGAGCAGAAGTACAAAAGAATACTCTTTCTGTAAGTCATTTTTCCCAAAAAAGTGTAGAGTTTTCATCCCTTCTCCCAAGCTTAATTCAAATTTCTACACTTGAAGTTGAGAACATCATGTCTTGAAGCTAACAAAAAGCAGGTTGTCATAGACTTAATGTCTTATCAAGATGCAGCTCAGCAAGCATACCCATTCCTGATCCCATTCTCCAAAACGAAAGCTATCTTTTGTTTTTGCTTGCTAATCCACAGAAGCCTTTAAAATGGCACAAATAGAGATGGCAGCATTTTGTTCTCTAAATCAATTTTATCCTCAGCCATCAACTAGATGTTCCAGCACACAGAAAGATCAGTCCTTCCCTTCTAATTCAAAAATCCATACTACCATTGCCCTTGCAAACTGCTAAACAAGCAGTATCGGCAATGCACTTGTGTTCTGTAATATATTTACTGCAAATCCCACCGGCTTGCCTCCTAATGCAGTTTTCTATTGTGTCTGTTCTTGTCAATACAGTGACTGGTCACCTTACAAGTAAGTTGCTTTGACCAACTGTTTAAACATCAAAAAGCTTCAAGACAAAGAAAAAAAAAAAAAAGACCAAACAGAAAAAAGAGAACATCCATGTTGCTGAGGGAGGGTGACAAAAAAAAAATCCAAAAACCCAAACAAACTAAGAAGTCTTAAACCAAAACACAATTTAACCACTGTTTTCTGTTTTGTTATCACATAGCCAAAAAGGCTAGTTAGCTGTTCAGATCATGTATGAAGTACAAAATACTTTCAGACAGGCAGCCCTGACACAAAGCTTACCTAACACCCCTCAGAGAACTTTAATCTGTAATTTAATAATCAGTGCTAATTTGTTCACAAAGAACAAATGCTCTGAAGAACATAAATAAAAGGTGGGAGCAACTTAGACAATCCCCAGTTAGTAACTAGACTACTCTAATACACACTGCAATTTCTCATTAGACATAGACTATTATCATTATAAAAAAGTTCAGGGACATTCACCAAACACATTGATTTCCTGAACTGATTTCTCCATATTAGAAAGTGTTTTTTATAAGTAGGCTTGCTAACAACTGAAATAAGACTCAACACTCAAAACAAAAGAAACCCAAATAGCCCACCCACCTTGATGCTGTCAAGATTCATATAAACCTATGGAAACAATTTTAAAATCTCTTAACTTGAAAATATAATCAAAATACTTCCAAGGGAAATTGGAATCGAAAAAAGGCTTACAGCATTATTTCACAGGGTTGAAGTATTTTAAATGTTTGTTTTTTGGAAGTTTTTGTCTGTTTGTGCAGCACTAGGGCTTCTTTCTTAAAAGAGACAACCTCAGGAAATAACTGATTTTTAAGTCTAACCAGATTTAACTAGAGTTCAGTTAAGATTAAACTCAATTTCAGCAAGCTCTAATCCACTTTTCAATCACCTCCAGCACTATGCCAGAAAAAGTTCACCGGTGGAGTTTCACAGGAGCCTTTGCTGAAATCTGTTTTACTAATATGATCAGCAACACAGCCTGAAAAAGACAGCAAGCAGTGAGTAAGAAAACTTGCTCCATAAAAGAATTAGAAAGAAAAGTAAATACTAAGGCTGCAAGGAAATAGAAATACATTATTTTATCCAGAAGAAAATAAAAGCAAAGGCTAAAGAGACCTTACAAGAGTAAATGGGCAATGAAGCAATTGTACATAACCAAAATTTATACACAATAGGAGTAGACATCCCTAGCCATGTAAAGTAATGGTTCTTGAGCTTATAATTACCATTCATGAGCAAGAATTCAAATGTGAAAGGAGTCTCCAGCAGTTCACTATTTCATGGCAGTCAAAAGGAAAAACTTTGTAATTTTACTGAAGAATAAATAAAAATTTAAAAAAATACCCAGACAAAAACCATCCAGAAAACAGGAAAAGGTGGTAATACAAATCTCTCATTCACCAGCATCCTGAGAGCTGCATATAGTTCTAGTTCCCTTTTTCAAAAGTCTAATTTAAAAAGGTTGAATGAAAAGCAAAGAAAGTGATCAAAGAAAGCTTCCCAACTGTTTAACCTGGGACTGCCCAACCTGAAAAGGAGTCAACACAGATGGGCTGAAAGAGGTTTAACATTTTGACTCCACTGAATACGGAGGTAGCCATCAACAGCTTCTGTCCTGAGAAGCATTGACCATCTAATAAAGACAGTGGAAACCATGTTCAAAGCAAACAAAGGTAGGGAGTGGTCCTAAATCAGGAACAACTTTCCCCTCATAACAGCACAGCAATGGTGGAAACACACTAGAAAGCAGTTTTGCAGAGGAGGGCTCTGGAGACCAAGTTGAATATGCACCAGCCCTACAAGCATGTGCTGATGAAGACATGTGAAGACAGAGGAGAATGACTGTAACCAACTGGCTGATTGAAATAATTCCCCTTTCTGTTCCCCTTGTTTGGCAAGAAGAAAGATGCTGCTAAATTGGAGCAAGTCTAAGTGTCACCAGTAAGATGATCAGGCAATCAAGAGCACACATCATACCAGGGAGAAAATAGATTTTATCAGCTTCAAGAAGAGGATTAATGGGGAGACAAGATGTCATTGCTGAAAAATAAGTGATTATGGAAAGGACTATGTCAGCTCCTTCTCAGAGGTGCACAACAGAAGAACAAAAGGCACACAATGGTTACCATGCAGAAAGGCAAACTCCCAGTTGGTGAAGGATAAAATTCTTCACAATAAGGGCAGGTCAAATACTGTAAAGTGTTGCCCTGACATGTCACGCAATATTACCTCCAGAAAACTGTTATAAGTAGAAATTTGATACTTACAAGAACACAGGTTGCAAATTCAGGTTCACTGTGGGATCAACTTGCAAGAACTTTAAAAAGCCGTAGCCTCCAAGTAATCATAAGGGCTAATACGTTAAACTAGCTGTTTTGACAATTAAATGCGGACAAAACTATGAATTCCCCTGCCTTTGTTTTTCCCCTTTGTGAGAGGAACTATTAAGCAACTATTGTTCAAATATCTACACTTAAGAATCCAACTAAGAAGTGTAATGCCGAAAGTGACAATAGTAGTGTTTGACAGAATTGCCATTAGATGTCCCTAAACCTTACCCCAAGTTGAAAAGTAATTTCATTGGTTCCATTCAAAGCTGTTATCATTTTTAAAGCACATACTGTGCAGTCTTCTGATAAGTGCCAGTTGATCCAAAATTGGTTTTAAAGGCTTTTACTGTATGCCAGTGGTGATCTATCAAGTCTAAAGGATCCTAATTTTCCATTTTGCATAGGAGACACTGCAATTTCAGCACTTTGCTGCAAACACTTAAGTACAGAGGGACAAAAGGCAATTCAGATGCTCAGCTTGATTTTGTATAACAACCAGCAGAAGGAGGAAAACCATAAGCTTTCCCCACAGAATCTGTTGTGACAAAAGGATATCGCACATTCAGAAAGCATCTCCCCTCCTAAAGTTACCAGGACTGTTTTAAATTCCCTCCAACTGAACAGATACACAAAGTACATCAACAGATGTTGTAATGCAAGCTGCAGCAATGCCACAGAAATATAACAATGTAGCTGGTAGGAACAGTGTTCCTCACTCTGGCTCTGTGAGGAACCTGAAATCTGGTAGACTAAGTCTAAAACGAGAGATGATCAGGCCCTATTTAACATATGTACAGTGTTTACACTCTGACATGCTTTTGAATTAAGGTCTATATCCGACAGTGCCCTGAATCTGTCAGATAACTCCTTCACAATAATGTCGGCCTCAAGCTTGAAACATGGTTCAAAAGTCACGAAAGCTGAGGTAATTACTCTAGTCTTTTCTCCTCTTTAAAACTGGCAACAGTATTTGTGGTTGAAATAAGCTACGCTGCTGACACAACTGCACTCATTTAGAAACCAAATGTTTGTAGAATAAGTACAATTTTTTCAGAGGAAAATACTGTCACAATCAATCCCACCATTTTCTCTTTTAAATAAAAACAGTTTTTGCATGTCTTTTGTGGCTGTGCCAACTGTAAAATGCTCTTGAAACATTCACTGCACACCACCAAAACCTTAAGGAGTTTTTCATTCCAATAATTAAAATGTAGAGAAAAAGAAGAAAATTAATTTATCTTCAAATCCCTTTCAACAGCAAAGCCATCCTACTCAAGAGCTGCAGAGAGCTAACTAAGCTTCTTAATTCCCTCCTGTTTAACCCTCTCCTGAAGACTGATGTTCTAATGAGATATCATAAGAAGACTTTGTCCTTTGCTATGAAGCATTAGAAATGATTCCACAGAACAGTCCAGGATAAAACAGACATGTAACTCCTGTACAACTGGTTAACACAATGCAGCTTTGGAGTTTATATACTTTTCTACAACAGGTACGCTACTGAATGACAGGTCTGCCTCCAGGCAGGTCACAGAGATCAAAAAGACCCACCCAAAAAGAAGGAAACCTTGCTATAACTGCTGGGATAGCAGAAACCTAGACGCTGCAGTAGTTTATAAGTCTAGCACTTGGTTCAGCACTGCTGAACTTTTTTTTTTTCCTGTGGCTGCCTGCCAGTGAACAAAAGATAATCTTGCACTTAACCAATCCAGACATTAAATGCACAGGAAAGAAACCTTATCTTCTGACTTATGACAGAAGATGACAAGCAGAGCTGGCAAAAATAAAGACGCAGCGCCCTAGGAGCCAAGGGCAGCAACTCTAAGTACAGCAGGATTTTTAATACCCAACCAACTCTTCATCTTGGCACTAGCAGTTGATTCATCTGCTTTGCCAGCCACAGATGTCACACAGGGAAAAATCTCACTTGGACAGTATAACACAGAAAAGAAATTGAAGACCACAAAATGTTCTTGACCCATATGAAAACAACATATAAATCAACAAACATCCTATCTAAACAATCCTCAGGTGGTTGCTTCTGTTTTAGGGATGAAAAACTTGGTCACTAACTATTCACCTTAAAATAATTTCCATGAATATGGTGTGTCTACATAAAACACGCTCTTAATAAAAAAATCTCTGGAATTCTTAAATTAAAGACGTTCAAAAGCCAATGCAGAAAAAGAAGGAAACAAACAAAAACTAGTCTAAACCAGACACAAATGTGTCAAAAGGATTATTACCTGAACACTATTCAGCCAGCAGGTTGAAACACAGCAGCAAGTTGATTTAAGCACACATCACTCAGTTAAACATTGCAAAGGGCCAAAGCTAAATTTGAGAGGGAAGTCTTTCTGTGGCCATTTCTGGACTTAAATGCAACATATTCAAGTGAAAAGGTCTGCTGTTTGTGTATGCAAAGTTCATCTCAGTTAAGTCTGTTTATAACAACATTGAAGTCTTGACTAACTTTATTTTAGTTAAATTATAACTGATTACTAAATTAAAGACAGAAGTGCTGACACAAATCCATCAGTACAAGAACTCAAACTCATTTACATGCAGGCTAACTGCAAGTATTTAATTTTATCTAAGTGACTGTACCTTAACAGTGATGTACACACCACACTCCATAAATAAACTCTGATGCAGTGTAATTTTTTTTTTCAAACACCAGCCCAAGCACTCTGGAGAGCTTCACACAGAGCAAGTACAGAATCCAAACAGGAGGGAGACCTTAAAAATGTTAAAGCTTGTTCACTGGAAAGTTTCCCCATCACTGCATTTTCCAGTAACAAAGATGTTGTCAGAAATGACAATTTTTCTTGTCCCCTGATGATGCCTTGCTAGCATTTGGTTATAAGCCATAAAGCAGGAATCATTTCAGCCTGTCAGGAGTCTAGCTAATGCCCAGTTTCCCCCTAGAGAGAATTCCTGTCAAACGTAATGAGAGCTCCAAAGGCCCTTTCTACAACATAATGAGCACTTAGGCCATGCTGGTGATCAGCCAGCAAAAAGCATCAATTTGAGCCTGGCTACACCCTTGGGGGTAGACGTCACCAGTTAATAAGAATTATGATTAGTATCTGTCAAAAGACTCCTCAGAACTTATCGTTAGCAGTGGAAATTCAGAAGAATGTCATTGTTAGGATTTTTTTGCTTCCTGTAATCTAAGGCCACCTACATACTGAACTGCAACACTATTTGGCATCCTCACTGGAGGCATCTAAATCAATAGCCTTTAGCATGAAGGTGCTACTTTTACCAGAAATTAGAATTACTTAACACGTAAAAGCATAGTATCTGACACTCACATCCAGAGAAATGTATTTATACCTTCAAAAGCCTATTATTTTCTTAACAGCATGCACAGAGCAAGTGTGCACTACTCTCCCCAGCTACAACTAACACATATAAATGCTCTGTCATAAATCTTAAAAGCTTCCGAAGTATCACCGCCTACTGGGTACATAATTCTAATTGCCATACATACAGAACATTAAACCTTTATACATATGTTAAGGTCAAAGGGGGAACCTTAGTTCTCACCCACTTTAATCCTGCAGGTTTAATTGATTTTACTTACAGTTAATTCCTAGTACACTAACTGAAATCACACATTCTCTTCAAAGAGCTCCTGAAAAGAACATTCATTTTGCAGCAAATGATCTTCCTATACAGATATTGGCTTCTTCAGGGGTTACAGTATGCCAAAAAGTTGTTGAAGAGAAAAAAATGCAAGAAAAAAATCTTGAAAGCACAAAGGTAAGAAAAATCACCTCACAGAAAAATTGACATTCTTCTAAAACACAAGCCACAAGAACATTTGTGAAGCTACAGTACAGAACCAAGTCAAATACTAAGCTTGTTGTTCCATCTGGTTATTTGGTGCATTATTAAAAAAAAAAAAAATCTGAAGGGCAGAGAAGCAACAAGGAGTGCATCGCGCAAGTTCTATGGATTCTGGTAAACTCTGTGTTACTTTTTTTAATGGTGTTTTGAATTGAAACAAGCAAAAACCCTTCTAAAACCTTAAAGAATACCTACCCAGATTTGCAGATAGAAAGCTATCATGGAATTACAATGCCATCCTATCAAATATGGTATTTTTAGGGGAAAACAAAACAAACAACAAAAAGAAATTCAAAGAGTTCAGAGTTACAAAAGCAAAATTCAACTCCGTAATTCACTTGCTTAATGAATGTCTTTGAATATACTGAAGATCTGAAGCCTGAACTAATCAATTTCTTCGCTGTGCCCTAGCCAGTCAGCCATGCTCTTTAATTTAATGAAACAAGAGTTTTAGATGAAATAGCACATACACATCAAGAAAGAATTGTATTGTTGCACTTTGAAATGTGTCCAACTGTGCAACTTCATCTAATGATAATTTTTTTAAGAGGCCATCGATTTCTGAAAGACTTATTGTACTAGCATCTTGATGAAAAAGTGAATGTCAGCATATCTACAGAATACTTACACCCTGTCATTAATGCTTTATTTGGCAGACAATGACTACTCAATTGAGGGTCCTCTGGGCTGTGCAATCATTTAGCTTTTCTTCTCTTATGAGGTCCTTAGTGTCTTGTTCCAGTTCAATACTCTTTTTATTCACCATTATAGTGGCCATAAGTGTGAATTTTATGGGAACTTACAAACTCATAGTCATAACTAGATCTTTCCAAGTCACTAATCTGTTCATACCTTTATAAGGCTGGGATATGAGTAACTATGACTACATATGTTACACAGACACAGGATCAGTTCTACATGTCAGCGCCTATACCAGTAACAAAACAAACAAACAAAAAGAAACCCAACTCAAAGTATCCCAAACTTGTAAAGTACTGAACTGCATTTTTAAAATCACAGCTACAAGATCTTTCCTATTATGCCAAGGTCTTTCATAACCAATACCAAAAAAGATGCTGCTGCTTAACCTAATCTACACCTCATCTGACAGGAGGTAGGCAAAATTCTACTAACCAGGCTACAAATCAGGCTATTGATTCAGACACGATACAGTCATCTGAGCATAAACAGCACAGCTACATTTAAATGCGCCAGACAGACTGCAGATTTTGCAGCTTAGAAAACAAAATGTCTTACCTGTTTGTGCATTTCAATGTTTAATCCATATGACATTTCATAGTACTGCAAATAAATGAATATACATTATTTTCTTATGCTGACTTACATTGTATTAAAAGATATTTATTGAAATAAAGATAAAAACAAATATACTTACCATCACATAATGCCTCTGCATTTCCGTCTTTTCGCTTGCCAGTTTCTCACATTCCAATTTAAGGCTACAAAATAGATCATGCTTTAATGTAATATGGCTTTTTTTTTTTTTTGGCATCTACCCTCCCTATTTGTATTTTGACATAAGCTGCTAATTAAAAAAAAAAAATCATAAACTGACTTGCAATATAGAAAGACTTAATCATACTTGAAATAAAAAGGCTAAAGAAGAAATTTAAAGAGCATTCTTTGAGTCCTGTATTAGGCCTGAACTGTCTACAGAACCTAAACATATCCACTCTTCCTACTTTGACAAAGAGCTGCTATTAAGTGCTGCAACTTGCAAGTTAGAATAGGATCTGAATTTCCTGTAAGTACTTTTCAGGAGTAAAAGATAAAAATAGAGGCATTTCTTTCTATACAGCATTTAGTAAGTGACTGCCACGTAACACCACTCACATTTACAATTCTTACCTTAAATACATTCTAGCAAATGTTACCGTGCCCAGTGCTTGAAAACTGGTAATTCTGAGTATCATTTACTGGCAAGTTTCTTTTCCACTTTTGTTTTCATAAACAAAAGTAAGTTGCATTTATATGTCTCATCACAAACCATGATATAATTCTGACTACTTTCACCGAGAGCCTCAATGTTCCCTCTGTTTTCTATCAAACTGATTTTTTAAAAACTGTTACTTGTGAACATCCTATTGAACAGTTTGTATGCAAGCAGTATTTTTCACTCACAGCTACAAAGCCAGATGTTTAGAATTTAAATTGTATTTCTTAAGCAATAAATGGCTTAAGCATAGGTAAAGGAAGAGGAAGCATAACTAACACAAATCAATTTCTCACTGGGAAACCTATAAAGCTTTTACTTCTGTCCAAATATGCCAGGTGTTCATAAGTACAAAATCAGTGAAGATTAATACTCCTTAACACCACATGCCCAGGGTCAAAAAGAATCTGTACCCTAAATCTCTGAAAGGACCTCAGCAGCAAGCACACACCCACAAAGAACTTCTGAATGGGCAGGGCTGCAACGAGGAGTTGCATCCCGCAACTTCCAAGGATTCTGGTAAACTTTGTGTTACTGCTCTGAGTACTTGTGTGTTTTAACCGTCCTTCCTGACTCTTAACCACAGGACGCTGGCATTTTATTAATTTTTGCATTAACACCACACACAAATGAGCAAACAGGAGAAGTAGCCTCCTTAACGCGCTGTGCCACAGAACCGGCGCAGATCTTCTCGTGAATACACTGAAATGACCCCTCCACATACGGGTTCCAAAGACACAGTGTGTTTTTTCAAAGGCACAGAGCTGCCGAACGCTCCAGTTTCGCCAGTTCAAGCACGGGCCCGCGCAGGGCAGGGCTGTCTCCCCGTAGGCGCCCGGTCCCCCCGCGCTCCCCTCCCGGCCCGGCGGGGTCCCCGGCGGGGCTCGGCCACAACGCCGCACGCCACCGCCTGGACGCGCCCGTTCGGTGCAGCCCCGCGCCCGGCCGGGGACCGCGCGGCAGTCCCCGGTCCCGGGGCGGCCCGCCGGCGCTCACCTGTGGTACTGCGCCTGGAGGAACTGGAACTCTTCCTTGATGCGGTCCAGCGACTCCGGGATGGTGAATTTAAAAGGCTGGCCCGCAGCCTGGTGCGGGGTCTGGCGCGGTGGCGGCACGGGAGAGAGATGCACGTTCAGACACTGCGCGGCCACCCCGCGAGGAAGAGGAGGCGGCACTGTCCATCGCGGCCGAGCCGGAGGGATAGAGAAAGCGCCCGGCCCGGTCCGCCTCCGCCCCGGGGCGCAGCGCACTTGTTACCCACCTTCCCGTCCCTCATCTGCGGTAGGACCGAGGTTAACCGTCCTACGGATCCGACCCACCCGCTCCTGCCGCCGCCGTCCACACGAAAGCGGGAAGTGCCGGCTCCTCCCCGCCGACCCCCGCCGCAGAGGCACAGCCAGCCCCGTTCCGGGCGCTGTGTTTGGCGGATGCTGCCTGGCCCGGCGGCAACCCCCCGCCGTCCTTCCCAAGGCAAGTAAGTTGCCCTCGCAACAAAAAATATTGGGGGCCGTTCCGGCAGGCAGGATTAGCCGCTCGACCCCGGAGAGAATGAACTTGTGAGAGCGCCTTCCTCTCCCACCCCCCAGTTCCAGCCGAGCAACCGAGATGGAGGTGCGCTCCGGACCGCCCGGCCCTCGCCCCGGACCGGCGGCCCAAGCCATACTTACGGGGTGCCGACTCTGGGGGAACATGGCTCCGGCCGCGGCGGGTCTCCCTCGCAGCGCGGCTCTCGCGGCGGGACTCCCCGCCCTGCCCCGGCTTCACACCCGATGCGCCAAGGGGACCGGAGCGGCGACACCCGCCGACGGCCTTCCCTCCGCCGCCGCGGGCAGCAGCGGGGCGAGGCGCGGCTCAGTGCCCCCGCCGCGGGGACATTCCCCAGCCGCGGCGTCCTTTGTTGCTGTTGTACCAAGAAGGGCTGAAGGCGGCCGGGAAAGGCGGACGAGCCGCGCTTGGGACGGTCACCAGCGCTCCGCGCTCTTTCGGCGGCGCTCCGACCGGCGGGCGGCGCCCGCAACGCCCGGGCGCGGCGGAACGGGACCCGACGGGGCTCGGGGAGGAGGCAACAGCCGCCCCTCGGCAGGAGCGAATAATCCCCTTCACGGACTCGCAGTGGTCGATGCGATTGTAAGGCCGGAAACCCCAGGCGGAGGCGACTCTTCTCTCCTCTTCTGCCCCTTGTCAAAAGGGGAAAATCCAGCCGGAGGGAGGGGATCGCGGTGTCCGCGGCGGGAGCGTCGCAAGCCGAGGGGGCGAAGAAAGTCTCCAGGCAGGCACGCGTTGCTCCCAGGCGTCGGCGCAGGGGCCAAACCACCCGCAAGACACAGGGCGATGAACAAGGGAGGAAGGCAGGAGGAGGAGGAAGGAGGCGGGCGGGGGCTCTCGCACAGACGTCGCGGATCGGAGCAACTCCAATAGCAGATGCACGAAACGCTGGAGGGCAGAGGAAAGGGTACCAC
Organism: Taeniopygia guttata; assembly: GCF_048771995.1. Taxonomy (NCBI): domain Eukaryota; kingdom Metazoa; phylum Chordata; class Aves; order Passeriformes; family Estrildidae; genus Taeniopygia; species Taeniopygia guttata. Next base: position 61,213,948 of record NC_133063.1, on the reverse strand, counting down.
ACACGCAGCACAGACTCTGCCGTTAGTTGCAGAGAAGTCCCCAGGACAAAAGGAAAGCAAACCCCTCAAGATGCTCGCTGGCCTTAGCGTCCAGGCAACCAGCCCCGTTGAGGAAGATTAAAAAAAAAAAAAAAAAAATAGAAACGAAAGCGTTCGTTTGGGATTCGAATCAGACGGGAAGCTCCTTCGTTCAACAGCCACCACTACAGCCTCTTACTGGCGGGTGCGTAACTGGGAGCTGCGCGTCTCACCACAACCCCCCTATCGCGATACATCGCGGCAACATCAGCAGCATCATCCTCATCCTCGCTCTCCTCCGCGGTGGCCCGCGATAAAGTTCCTCCCAGCTGAAAAATCCGAACCCGAGCGTACGGGAACGCCACCGGCTTCCTTTGCCCCGGCCCCTCCGCGCCGGCCAAGGGCAAGGAGAAGCCGAGGCGGCGGCCTGGCGGGCGGCGCTCGGCGGGACCGGAGCGCGGCTGCGGCCGAGCTGGACACGCCGAGCTCGCCCGCGCCGCTCACATTAGCACGCGGTTTCACACTCCGCCGGCTAACCAGCCGCGCGGCCCCGCCCACGCCGCCGCGCGGGGGGGCGGCCGGCCAATCGCCGGCCTCGCCGCCAACGTGGGCCCGTGACGCGCCGCGGCCCCGCGGCCCAATGGCAGGAGCCGGAGTCGCGCCGCCTCCCGGCTCTCGCTGGGCCGCGTCTCTGCGGCGGAGCGGCGGCAGCGCTCAGGGCCGGCCAATGGGAGGGCGCGCGGCGCGCGGCGCCGCGGGGGGGCGGGGAAGGTCGGCGGGAAGGAGAGAGGGGCGGCCGCGCTGTCCGTCAAAGTAACGTGGGGCCCGCGCGCCCGGGCGGGGCTGCGGCAGCGGGCTCGCGGCGCCTGCGCGCTGCGCCTCCGCCGGGGCCGCGGGGCGGCTCCGTCCGGCTCGGCCAGCGCCTCAGCACCGCACCGCCCGCTCCGCACCGCCCGCTCCACCTGTACTGGCCGCACCGCACTGCCCGCTCCGCACTGCCCGCACCGCGACCGGCACCGCACTGCCCGCCCCGCGCTGCCCGCCCCGCGCTGCCCGCCCCGCGCTGCCCGCCCCGCGCTGCCCGCTCCGCGCCGCGCCCCAGCCCCACACCGGCCGGCGGCGCCCGTGACAGTGCGGCGGGTGGGTCGGGCGCACGGCCCCACCTCGTTCGCCAAACGACGGCGGCGGGACCGCGGCACCTGCCGACAGCGCGCCGTGGGAAACGCCGAGGGAAGGATAAGCCCTCCCGCGTGCTTGCGCGACTCAGGGCACGCCAACTGCCGTGTTGGTTGGAATGACCCTCTGATCCGACGGAAGCTGTCCTTTGGGGAAAACTGGGTTCTTTTAAAGAGGAGCCTGATAGAGGAAAGCTGTCAATAACTTTGGTTTATAGGCCCACTTGAGATAGATGAGGGTCAAACAAATTCCACAGGCTCTGTGTGCTTGCTGAGGAGATGACAAATGGTGACATAGCTTGCAGTGGGAAATACACTTCAAAACATATCCTCTGTTAGCAAGCACCTTATTCATAGCAGAATTCCACAATGAAGTGTGAAATACCTTTGGACTTAGGACAGTGCCTTGATACACGCTTTTGCTGTTGGTATATCCTTGTGTGCTACCTAAAAAGAGGTCTTAGAATGTTGAACCACATAATTTAAACATGGTGAGGGTATTTTTTATAATTCCCCACTAGCCTTTACAGATTGCTTCCTTAGAATTATATTGTGGTTCATCTTGTATCCTAAAGAAAGAGCATTCTGTGTTTAATATTTGATAGGAAATCTAATGTTTTGCAATATCAAAGTAAAGCTTTACTCATTCCGAGTGATAATTTCCCATTATTATTCCCAGAATGTTCTGTATTCCCAGTTTTACTTAAAAACATCCAACACAAAAGGGAGTGAAATTGTCTCAGTCTTCTGCAGTGAAAAGTTTGGACTTTGTTCCAGGACGGCAGAGTTTTGTCAATGAGCATCCGTGATACATCCGTGTCTCCGTGCATGTCTGAGTACATGTATATGTCTGTGTATAATGGGGTCTGTACCTATAGGTGTCCATATGCTATTGTGTTTCTGTTTATGTATATGATGTAAATATGCATGCATCCCGGGGAATACATAAATAAACAAGTGGGCTTTTAATGGTTTCTAAGAGAGGTGACAAAATATCCTTGATAGTGAGCTTTGATAAGCTGTGGTTCCCAGGATGGGAGTGTAAACTTGTCTGGTGTTCCACCTGCATAAGCAAAGCTTAAAGTCTTGCATTCTGTTCCCAGCTCTTCCCTGGTTGTGTTGGACAAGCCAGCTCGCTGCTCAGTTCATGGCAATGGAAAGCTTAATTACTTAATGCTTATTAAAGTACTTAGATCTTCAGATGAAAGGTGCCATAAAAATGCAAACTATGATTATATACTTTGTGTGTGTATCTAGTAGCTATGGAGTCTATAATAATGTAACAATTACCTAAGTTTTGTTGTACTTTGCTTAACCTGCTGGCACAAGTTGTTAAAGAGACATTGACAGATATGACATTAAAACAACACTAAGTTTTGGAACATAAACAAAAGGGGATTGGTTTTTTTCTTAATTGCTCACCTACATGAAAGTTGAAATGTCATGTTACCTATATTTGTCAACATTAAAACATCCAAGGCATGTTTTAACAGAAGGAGAAAAGCTCTCTTTTCCTGGTTCTTATTAACAAGTGCTTTTAACCTACTTTGATTCTGGAATCAGACACTTAAGGGCATTTTGAATCTTATCCATTGTATTTAAGAGAGAAGAGCTGTACAAGCAGAAGTAGAATCAAATGTGCTGGATTTTTTTTTCTTTTTTTTCTTTTTTTTTTTTTTTTTTACTGAGAGCAAATGACATTACATAGCAGGAATTATAACCAACATGATCTGATATTTAACTAATTTATAATGCATCATCACTGGCTCATTAAAGCATGAAAAAAATTAGTTTTTTTGGATGGGTATAAATCTGGATTAATTCCAGGAAACTGAACATTCTCATTCCATGGCAATATTCACTATTTACACCATAGAAAAGCAGCAAAATATGGCTAAGCATGTTGCTAAGTAGGTAGCATTTTATACCAGATCATTCTGCCACAATGCTGTATATACTCTACACAATTCTCCAACTGGATTAAAAATACTTGCTTTTAAATTTCTGTCTCAGGTTTCAAAAATAAAAATATTTCCTTCAGTATTAACCCTCCCAATTGTTCTGCCCCATCATCCATTTTACTCTGTTGTTTGAAATAAATTGGTTTTTACTGTAAAAAATTTTGTGTCATGTTGCTACCTCATAAAGCAAAAGGCCTACTCCTAAACTGGCTACCAAAAATTCACACTGGAAGCAGTTGGAGTTTTGAGTGAAAAAAAAGTATGCTTGGGTCCAAAATGCAGGTTAAATGTGCTGAAAGGGTTTCAGATGTAGCATCCATTCTTTAGCAAAACTATGATGTTCTGTTTATTGCATTGTTTATTATCTTTTCCTTCACTGTTCATGGTACTTTTTATGAGCAATATTTTTTTAACTTTGTGCAAACTGGCACATAAAACAAAGATGTTGATGAAGTTAATCACTAGGTATTAGCTGCAGGTGAGAAGTAAACAATATAGTATGTTTTGTTCTACTCTTCAACTCTCTATATAGTAAGAGCTAGTCAATAGACGAAGCAGTTCTAGAATTCAATAGAGTTTATGCTTTAAAGGTTTTAGATAGATCACTGGATTTTCAACTGAAAGAGAAACATGCATGTGTTAATGGGCATGGGGGTTATTCTATTTTGTTTGTTTGTTTTAGGGTTTGGTTTGTTTGTTTTGGGGTTTGGTTTGTTTGTGTTTAATGTCAATGTGGTGCAGGTGAAATAGAAAAAAAACCCTGAATCATACAATACATGTGGTATAGTAGTGACTGTCTATACAGTTGAAAGAATAGTAATTATTATAAGGACATGCAAAACAATATCACTTTTTAAATATTCATGTATTTGTGAAGTGCAAATGATGTGAACAGGGTAAAGCAATTACATTTCTAATTATTTGCTGTCTTTTGGCTAATAGCCATTCCATACCCTCTTAGTAATTTGATTTCTTTTTAATTAGTAACTTTCCTTGTAGGCAAGAATGTTCAAAAAGTTGCACTAGGTCATTTTACCATTATGACTGTATTCACTTCCCTCATTCTTTCACCCTTAAAAAAGTCCCTGGGCTGAATTAAAAAAAAAAAAAAAAAAAACAAGTCAGTAGCAGATCGTGCAGCAGTAAAACCTCAAATAGAATCAGATCCAAAGAATCCCTTTTGGCTTCACACGGTATGGTAAAATTAGAGATTGCAGGAAACCAAAAAAATTAAACTGGGAACATTTGAAAAGAAATGACCAGGCTTTATGAAAATGACACATTGACTGGCCAGTGTGTTTTTTTTATCGATACTTTCTTTGTTGAGGCATACATCAAAGAAACCTGCATATGTTTTCAGTTTGTTCTAAGTCTAACTAGAAAATTACATCCAGATGTTTAATAGGCATTCTGTTGGTTTTCTGCATTGATTAGATATATTGGTACTGTTTGCTTACAAGTGTAGCCGGATCATTAGCTAATGCAAAGAAATGTTTGTAGCGAGTTGCTAATTAGGTCTTTTGGAAACTCTCCATACTAAGGAACAATTTGTACAGTGGCCAGAAAAACTTGCAGTACTTGAGAAGTCATTTTCCCTTCTGTGTCTGGGAAAAAACAGTCAGTCGCTTTCCCTAATCTTCTTTTGCCTACAGGGATTGCAGCTTGATCCCAGTGGGTTGAAGTGCAAATAAATTAGGAGGAGACCACACACATTCACATACGCGCACACACACATGCACACACACACACACGCATGCACACACTCCCCACACGCACTCCCCCCTCCACCCCCAATCTGCTCCTTTAGTCAAAAGTCAGTTGTGCAATCTTACATAAAGCTAGCCAAAATGGAGTGCTTAAAACTAAAATGTGTTAAATTCTCAACATTCATGTTATCAAATACACAGCATTTTGGAGCATACTTTAGAGACAGATGGGGAAGCCCTTTATGATAAATGAGTGTACTTGAATTCATTACTGTGGTACTTATAATTAAAGTAGCTCTTTCTCAACTTCACTACTTCTGCAGGGTACTTCAAGACAAAGCTTGGGGAAAGTGTACACATGGATGACAGAAGAGTGAAAGAGGAGCAGAAGAACTTTAATCATCTGTGTTTTGTTAAGTCTGAAAAGAGGTCAGACATATTACCTGTTTACAATATTGACAGAGAAATTGTTGTAGACTTCATGGCTCTGGCTTGATAACCTTCTAGGTGCAAAGTCACCTTTCAAAGGCTGCTTGACAATGTCAATGACCTTTTTAATAAAGACCACTTGCCAGTGTAGAATGAGGCCTCCATTGCAGGAGGTGACAACTAAAGGAGCAGTTTGTGTCTGTTTTGTACAGTAAATGATCATGGTATGATCATACCAGCTCCCTGATCCTATCATCACACACATGACAAAAGTTTTACTCCTGGAAATAGTCCCTTTGAAGTCCATGACAATACTTGCTTGAAAAAAGATGTCTTTGTGTCAGACTTCACCAGATCAGGGCCATGCATACAGAATAGTAGGTTGTGTGTGACATACATATGCAAAACACATGTGTTTTTACCAATGTCATCATGCAAGTCTAGAAGTTTTATCAGCCCTTTCAGGAGCTAAAATGGAAGGTTGCCACAAAAGTACAGTTAATCATTGCACTTCAATGGACTAGTTGTGGTATACTATTTTTCCTTACCTGGCAAAATACTAAAACTTTTCCGTCCTGCTTTGGTTCCATATATATAGTCTTTTGACAGGATTAATAGGAAGTTTTTCCCCTAAAGCTGTCAATAACATTAGAAAGAGTCTACAGATCACCAAAGACTCTTAGACTTAAAACCACAGGGGAAATAGCATTGAGGCAAATGGTCTTGTGGAAATTATACTTTCAAAACATTTGTGGAAATGGCTGATGGAAGTTTCATTGTACGAAGAAAGGGATTGTCTGAGAGGGAGAGATGGCTCCAAGTGCACTAGCATTTCAGCAATTATCTTGCTGCTACTGAGGTCCATGAAGATACTACCCTTGTATCTGTTCTCCACATATGAAAGCAGCAGCCTTTAGGAGTCTTTAAGGAACAGATGTGATACAGAAATATTGTGTGGAACCATGGATCTCTTTCAGCCAACAAGGAAGCAGACTCAGCTGAAAGTTGGCTAGAGTTTGGCAGCAGGTTTGGTTTCCTGTAATACCTCTGCCTTTCAGTCCTTGAGAAGAGTTTCTTGCCTACTGAGGTTATAAATGCTGTATGAGCTGCTCTTATACCAACCTTCTACTCCAGACCTCAGATTTCAGTCTGGTAGAGTCTAGATGAAAGCAGATTGTCCTGTCTTGCTTTCTCTTCATAATGCAGACGCTGCAATGTGCTGGCATGCTACAGCTGCAACATCTGTGGAGATGCTCTTCCAGTACTGGTGGCAAAAAGGCATTAAATCTGTTTCTAACTTCCCCCATGCCCCAAAAGCTCTGGGCTCCCATATTCTTGTGGGAATGTAATTAGCAAAAATATTTTTTAGGACCCAATGAGAAGAGGAGACATTATGTGAAAGAAGTTGCTGCACAAGGATTGTGATGGTACTGATAGGGAGGAGAACTGTGGAGAGGAATTAAATCAGGAGAGAACATACCAGTACCAGTGTAATGGAGTTCTTAATAAATGTGGAAATTCAGGCAAAACTGTAAACAGTAACTGTTGCTCACAGTATGATAAGGAAATAATTAATTGTCTGAGTCATCCAGCACTGTCCACTTCTCTGATATTCTACTTACACTGCCCTTCCACTACATTCAATGCAGGAGTCTCAGTTTATATCCTGAGGGACTAAAATGTAATGACAAATGTGATTATTAATAGAGTATATCCATTTTCCAAAATGCAAAATAATAAATTCCACCATGTGACATACACACAGAATTGTCACTAATATGTATCATCTACTCAGTCATCAAGTGAATGTCAACATGAAGCATCCAATCAAAAAGGCATGTCTTCTGATACACTGGTATGTTCATAATCATTGGCATCACCCAATAAAAAGTTGGTATGAAAGTAAGGAAAAATAGATCCATCCCATTCAATTCCACTTACATATTACTGCCTCTAAAATACTGATATGCCTTCTGTTGCAGAAAACTACATCATTATTACACAGACAGTAGATAATCACGGTTAGCAGTACAAATATATGAATATTTAGCAGTAAGAAAGCATGATGAAGAGTTAATACTCTTTGTTGAGGAAAGAGCAGCCAAAGCCACTGAAAGGATACCTTTTGAAAACAAGAGAGCTAATGAGTACAGTATAGGTGAGCTATTGAACATTGCTTGGGTGTGAAGGGAATGGTGGGAGCAGGAACAGGCTGTGTTTCATTGTTTTGGGTCTCTGTTGGTTTTTTGTGTGTGTCTTTTGAAAAAGAAGGATTTTCCATCTATCTGCCTGAGTTCAAAAGCAATAAAAAGTATGCACATATTCATAATTTAGTATTATAAATTCAATAGTTGGTAGTAAGACATTTTCTACCTAGCTTCTCACATTTTCTGCTGTAGTTTTACTGTCAGTTAATGTGCTTATGCATGCTCAGGTGCTCAGTTGTCCAAGTAGCATCCATGAAGAAAAAAATCTCAATGCACCATGATCCTAGAGCAGAACTCAGAAGAATGTCTATGCCCTAAAGCTGGCAGTAGATTGTACTTGTGAACAGACTGAATCTCATAAGTGAAACCATTATATCTTCATTAATTTTGCAATAAAATAGTTTGCATATCTCACCCATGTAAACCCCAAAAAGCAGAGAGTAAGCAGCACAAGGAATACAGGAATAGAGGTGCATGTGCAGCATTTAGCATTATTATACATTGAAGTAAGTCTTTTTATATTGCCCATATTTTGGTTTTGAATAAAGTGCTTCACTTAATGCATTATTAGTCCTCTGAAGGTGAGACAATACAGGAGACCTTCTATCAATTCTTTTCACATCTGCAAGTGAAATTTCCCCTCCCATCCTCTTCTTTCCTTTCTTTTTCTTTTCTTAAACTATCAATTTCACTGGGAGGAAAAAGAAAGCAAATAAATGTAAGGAGGGGAAAAAAAATCACAGATTGCTGAACTTAAGGTCAGTTTTAGTCTGAGATATAATGGGAAATGAAGACACTATGTTCTAAAGGATTTGTCTTTAAGTGGCTCATATAGAGCTCCTGCTGAACTGGTCAGATGGTGCAGACAAGGTCTCACATGTCTTTAAATAAGTTTTGAGTATTGGTTTTTTCTCTTTGAACTAGCCAGCCAAACCACAAGACAACTTCTGGATTCTTAGTTGAGTGAAACTCCCCACAAGCAAATTGCTCAACAAACTCTGGTGTATTTTGCCCCTGAGTTTGAAAACAATAGGAGAGAGAAACATGTTTACTTCTGTCCCAAGTTACTTCTATCCCAAGGCGTCAGACACTTCACAGAAGTGCTGCCCTAGCAGTGCAACAGGTCATTTATGGAGTATTACACCGGGATGGTTGTCTTCTAATGGTTTCCCTTCAGTGTGGACTGCCAGCTGCAGCATAGCCATAAACCTTATCCTTACCTTAAACCTAACCCTAACCTCTGCCTCACACATTATCCTACCTTGTTTAATAGCATAAGTCAAGCTCATGTGTGTCCCCATCCTCTGAGTCATAAAGCATGAAAGACTTGCAATGAATGAGGTACAGGGCTAAGTATAGGGCTCTATGCATTCAACAGGTCCCATTTACTTCAGAGGAGGTAGGATTTCATCCTAGGTATCTGACATGTTTGGTAAAATACACTGAATGTTCTAAGATATACTGACAATTCTCCTTTCTCTCAGAGAGAAAAGCAACTGTCCAGAATTACCTATGTTGATGTAATTGTCAAGCGCAGCTTTCTTTTCAAGGAACATGGGCAATTGCAGAAATATCACTGAGTGTAGAATTTTGCTGTGCGAATATTTGTTCCTCTTTGTCCACTCTTTCTTATTTTAAGGTCTTTCATAATTTTGCTGCTCTGTATTAATATCTTCTTCTTTTGCCTATGAAAAGCATCTGGGACTGGTTTACTTACTTGCATAAAGTACTAGAATATGGTTTATCTGGAATACAGTACTAAAAATATTTATAAGCAGCTGAGTTCACACAAAAAACCAATTCTTTCTCAAGGTACCCTTCTGTCACTTGCTTTTGTTTGGTGGGTTTTTTTTGAGGTTTTTTGGGTTTTGGGTGGTAGTTTTTGGGAGGGTTTGGGGGGTGGTTTGGGTTTGGTTGGTTTGGTTTCTCATTCATTTGTTTGGATTTTTTATTTAACAGAGTTTTCTAATGGAAATGTAACAGAACTTTAAAAATAGAAATCTTCAAATCAATCAGCTGATTATATTGATAGTGTCCTGAACTTTTTATATCATTGCAAGACATCTACACTAAATCTCCAGTAAAAATTAAGAAAACATTTATTGGCATAGTAAGTATTTGAAAAGCATGAGAGAGTGGAAAATAGAATTTTATTTAACTGTTGCTTTAGATATTTGCTTTGTTGGATTTTTTTTTTTTTTCAATTGAAACATTTGAGAGACTGTTTCATGATGTCTTGGGTGGGCCTAGTTAGATATTTTCCTACTGAGTGAGAGATTATTCCAGGAAACTGGGATACTAGGATCTGGCCCAATTTAGGGAGAGTTTTTGTCTATAGAAGGTAGAATGTACTGCTTTAAGTTGCTGATTGAACTCTGTCTTCTATCTAGTATGATAGACTATTAGTTGCCCACATGGGAATAAGATCTACCACTTAAATGAAAAAGTGAATATTAATGCTTTCCTAAATGTTCTGGAAAAGTATATTTTATAAATATCCTGAACATATGGAATGATAGAAAAACGTATAAATGCTATTTCCAGCTTTATCTTGCATTAGCTGAGCAAAAAGGTCAACTGTTTAGGGCACTAAGAGTGATATATACAAAATTATGGCTAAGACATAAAATATTATATGATACAGGGTATAATTTTGTTTCTTGATTGTTTTGAAAAAAACAACTTATTGTTCTTCAGTAAATATGCTGTGTATGCATATACTTGTAATTACATTCATGTAAACATAGACATGTACATAAGATAAGAAATACTGATCTGTTTAATTCCCAGGCAGGATATTCAGTGAACCTGAGGGGTTGGAAAGAGAACATTATCCAGAGGGGTTAAACTTTTAGTTTATGCCATGATCCACTGAAGTCAAACCAAAGTAACCTCACTTTTCTCTTTTTTCTTCCTTTTCCCATTCCAAATGATTATTCAAAATGCATGTTAACAGTCTGGTTAAAAACATTCCTTTTAAGAGCATCAGATGCTAGGAAATGCTGCTGTCTTCTGTTTCAGCATTTTATATCTTCTGTTCGTTAGAATAAATGGCAAACTGCAACTGGCACCTGAAAAATAGTGTTAAAACGCACTGAAAGTATTGGCATGACATTGATAAATGCAAACAGCTTGCTGGAAGGCATATCACCTTCATTTAGATCATCTGTTTGAAAATGTGTGTATCTGTGAAAACAGACATATTAATGTATCTTTTACCACAAAATAAATACATGGATAACAATTTAAATTAAATAATAAATATCTGTTGATATCTTGAGAGGAAAAAAGCTCCTGGATATAGTTCTGTAATTAGGAGTCAAAAAAACCTCTACTTGTTAATCATGCGATAGGGAAATGGTGGAATATTCTTCTTGCAGATTGAGTTCCTGTTTCTTTTTTTTTCCCAAAGTTTTATACAAAAATAAGGAAACATATATTGCTTCATTTTATTAAACAAATTGATTTTATAAAATTCAAAATCAGTGGTTAAAGTGACACCATATTAACTGATTCAAAGTTATGCTTTAGACATTTTGTGGATTTTTTTCTTACAAATCACTGTCCATTTCTGAGGCTATATGATTCAGTCAGGTGGGTTTTAACACCCATGTTTTAAATATGAGACTCTGTTGTTCCACTTTTTCTCCTCTTCTGTATACACAATGCACACTCACATGCATTCACACAAACACATATACCACAAATCAAAAGATGCTTAATGAGTGTGGAAATGCAAAGCCACTGGGATTTGCGATAAATGTATGCAGAACAGAAGAAATTACAAAAATATTTTGGTTGTGTTTTGGTGAAAAGGATTTTCTAGTTGATATATATACTTGGTCCTTTAGCTTATTAGATGGGAGGCTGGTTTGTATTGATAGATAGGAAGCAAACAAGCTGTGAACTTATCTTCATCCTGAAGTCTGGTTAAAGGACAGCATGAGAATAGATTGTACCTTTGTCTGGGTACAAAGGGCGAACTGTGAGACCATGTGTCTTATGTGTGATTCAGATTGGTTCTGGCCACCAGGAAAACGGCTGTACTCAGTACCAGACTAAGATTTTTGTACCATGAAGATTTTGAATATACCAGACTAAGATTTTGTATAGTGTTGGAGCTTATATAAATGGTGATATGTCTTTATTTTCTATTTTAATTTAAAGCTCTCCATCACTGTTTTTAGAATATATTATATTCTTTTCCACAAACCATTCTCTCTTTTCCCATTTGAATTACCCCTGCTGCCCGCTTCCTGGTGAGAGGGGGAAAAACATGTGTCATTCAAGGATGCAGAAAATCCTGGCAGGACATACTCAGAAGTTACAGCAAAATTAAAGAGTCAGTGGTTCACTAAGAGAATCCAAAAACATCTGCTCTGATGCAGGTTTTATGAAAGAACACTGGAGGCAATAAATTCAGATATTCCTACACCACTTCATGTGTACAGTGGTGTTGGTTTGGTCCCACAAACAAACCACTGGTTGGCTTCTTTTTTTAAAGTACTTTTTTTAAAGTACCAAGTAACACTCTCAGGTTTCAGGGTAAAAACAACATATGAAACCCTGTTTCATCCATTCTTGTAATTCCGGACTGGAAAAAAAAAATCTGTCTTGATGTCTGTCTCATTTACTTTAAAGGGAATTCAGAATGTTTCTGTAAAGCAAATAATAAATTAGTCAAATAACATTTAATGTTATATTAAAAATATTCTAATTCAAAATTTTGTTTTAGTCAGTCTAGATCAAAGTGTCTGTTGTTTTGTTACCACTTAAAACTAATCTTTTACATTAATCTGCTGAATATTCATACGTTAGAGGTATTTCATGAAAAAGGGTTTAGTCAAGTGGAGTTAATTATTTTGTTGCAAAGAGGTTGGGCTCAGTCATTTCTCTGCTATTTGTAAACCCAACCTTTTATCCATGGGTATCTGGAGGACATTGGCGGGGGGCAGAGGGTCACTGAGGATAGGGCTGGTTATGTGTCTAGTGATTCTTTCCAGTTCAGTGAGAACTGAAATATCCAGCTACAGCTCCCTGCTAAAAGACCTCTCCTTTTAGTTCAAAAATAAGTCGTAGGTTGTAAATTAATTTTCAGGCTTACATAGGTGTTGAAGGTTATTAGAGGGAAGCAGCCACAATAACAAGGTTGGGATTTATCCCTTTTGTTTTTTCTTTTTCCCCTAAAAGGAACCTCATAGAATTTTATTCTAGGGCCATATCTCTTTCAACTAGAATACAATAAAAATTTTGGCTAAAAACTCTGGATACTTCTTTTAAAGTACTTTTTAAATAATTGCATTGGAGTATTTTACTAAGTGCCTAGCTTTTAGCTTCAATTATCTGATTGTTGTGTGATATTTGTAGGAACATATTTATATTTTTCTTTCATGTCATCAAAGTTGTGTTTTTATGGGTCAGAAACAAAGATTAATGTGACCAAACTGTTCTCCACAATTTAAGATTCTTCTTAAAATATGCAGATCTATGCTCATATTGTTTGTGGAAAAGATTCAAGATGGAACTGGAAGTATGCCAAAATACAGTAAAGATACATAAACCTTTCAATTAGTGGTCACAGCTAGGTCACTTCCATTGTCTATGCTATGTCATTTAGAACTTGTTATCAATCATGTGCTGGGTATTTTGGTGGAAACTGGTCCTTGAAGCACTTCTGCAAGGAAAAAATATTCTGTGATTGCTTGTAGTTTTGCAGTACACTGTCTTCCCTTCTGGAGTAAGGGTGACCTTGCTGTAACAACCAAAACAGCCTTGAATAACTGAAGAAATATAATAGGGTACTAATTATATATTAATATAATTTTCAAAGAGCACACTCAGACTTCTACTGGAAAAAAGCAACTGTCAAAACATTGAATTTTTTATGTAGTTGAATTTTTCATTTCACATTTACAACTGCAGAAATACAGGAATAGCAACCATACTTTATTGATCAATGCAAGCTGGTGAAATGGCACTAGCACAACAAGATAATGTGCCAACATGAGAGAGAACCAACACCAGCCACTGGGTACACTGTCTTAGCTTTCCACAAAATATAGGGATAGCAAATAGGTACACCAAGAGGAGAAGTTTGCTTTTTTAGAAGAGAGTGGTGTTGACATTCATCATAAAGGACCACTGCCAGTGGTTCCCTTCTCCTTGTGTCAAGGGGGATGGTATTATCAGATACTTTCACCTGCTAACTGAGAACAGTGCTTTTGATGTGGAACAGTTCTGTGCAGGTTCCTCTGTATTGCCCCAATGTCATCTACTTCATGAAAAATTTGAGATGCGTAGTCAGATGTTTTGGTTATTTGTTTTTGTCAAATATTAAGATTTTAGTTAGAAATTCATGACAGAAAAGAGGTGCAACTAGTAAGAGTCACCTGGTGTACCCAAAGATTTAGCAACAAGGCCAATATGAGAAGAAAGCAACATAAATCACAGCTTAGTGTTCTTAAACATTTAGATCTAATAGAGCTGCAGTAGCTCTAAAGGGAAGGAGTTACACCCACAGACAGATGGATTGCATGCTAGCCATCACATGCTACACTGATAATGTGTGGTCATAAGCCATGTCTTCCTTCTGGTGGAGCTTCTCCTAACCTTTGGCCAAAAACAACTTTAAAACAATATTTTGCTGGAAGTCAGAGCAGTTTGGGGAATATAAGCAGACATTTCGATACAGACTGCATGGTTTGGCTTATGTAATACTAAAAAGCTCTGTTTTATCTATACTTAAGTGATAAAAACTATGGAAAGTATGAAAAAAAATCAATCAACTTACATTTTAAATCAAATGTATGTTGAGCTTTCTCATAAACAAAAAGTCAGGAATTTCTACATGTTTATATGTATGTCTGAAATAATAAAACTCACTTAATGTGCTTTTCTTTATGCTGTAGTTCAGGTCCTAATTTATTTACAAAAGAAACTTCTGTAATTTTTTTCATATTAGCCATTTTATAAATCTTGACTCAGTTTTTTTAGACCTGTGATGTATCTTAGTGAGAATTAATAAGCCTTTCTTAAATAAGAACAAAACCCAGTAAGCAGCTATTATGTGGTAGCAGTCAGACTAAATTATTTTTCACTTTGATAATACTCTACCTACCACGACACTCTTGAACCTCTACCAGGTGTCCTTCTTCATCTAGCTTCTAGCATCTGAAATGTAGTATACTGAGGAAAACAGAGACCTAGTTTGCTCCTAAGAAAGTCTGATTCTTTTTGGTGGGCAAAAAAAAAAAAACCTCTGTCAATCACAAAAGATATTTCCTTAGGACTGACACTTTTTATAGTAGTCTTGACTGGAATTAGTAGGTTGGTCAACAAATGCTCTCAGCTTTCAGTATTAACAGTCTTGACTGTGCTTCCTGCTATATTATTGCTGCTACCTTAAATTTTCTTCATTGTCTTTCAGAAATCAACTGCTTTCACTCTCTTTATTTAAAAAAAAGGAGAAAAAACAACTATGGAGACACTGGGGGCCATTTCCATAGTTTAGGGAGACACAAGAAGCTTCCCTCAAAAAGCTGTTAGACCCCATTTGCTCCTTTCCTTGTTCCTGTGTCTGTTCCTATGTCCCTTAGCCACTCCCTCCCTATTCCCTTATTGGCCCTCATCTTTGTACTGCCCGAGACCAGGGTCCCCCCGCTCAACCCCTCCAGATGGGGTAGGGAGAGACATGTGTGCACTGGGGTAACTCTGAACATCTCATCGTGTGGCTGAATTAAACGTCTGTGGATATTATGCAAAGGCCCTTTCTAGTTCTTTACCCTGGACTTTAATAGCAGCAGTTCAGGCTGCTACAGAACACAAACAAAAAAACAAACAAAACTCCAACTAACCAATCAAACCAAAAACAACCATAAAACCCCACCAAAACCAACACAGAGGCTTGTTAAAGAAGTGCAAGTGCATCCAAATTGCAAAGAGACATTGAAGTTCTGCATCGTTGCAATGCCATTGCTTCTTTATAACCTGCCCACGTGATATCTACCAGCAGATATGCACACTATGAAGTTGAAAGCACTTACAATTGAAAATTTTTTTTAAAAAAAATCTCTTTTTTTTAAAGGAAATGTTTTTTATATTAAAATGGTCTGGTAAACTTCTCTGAAATTTTTATATTCCGTTGAGTTATCATTGCATGTGAGAACCATTGATGAACACTGGTGTGAGGAAATACCTGAGAATGACTTAGTAGCACAGAAAAATTGCAATGTCTGCTATGCAGTAGCCCAAGAAGGACATTAACTTTTGAAAGATCTACAGCATTCCATGGGCTAAATCTTCTGGAAATAAATATTGTGATTAGAAACACAGGTTACTTCTATGTCTTCCATACATTCTTGAAGTTTTTTTTTACCATAGTTCAAGGTTTCCAGTTGAAAACATTCACATGCTGTAAAGTTGAAAAACAAAGATATCTCTCTCTTTGTATTTTCTTCTTATTAAGAGAGGAAGGAAGTATTTAAAAGCAACAAAAGAGCAAAGTAAGATATTTCTGAGAAAGCACACCAACCATGCTTCTTTTTTAGCGCACTATATTCCTTCCTATTAAATGAGGGAAAGGCTGTGGGTGTAGTCTACCTGGACCTCAGTAAAACCTTTGATTCTGTGACCCACGGTATTCTCTTGGAGAACAGCGCATGTTTTGGATAAGTGCACTCATTGCTGGATAAAAATTAACTGGATGGCACACTCTGGGCCCAGAATGTTGGTGAATGGAGTTACACCCAGCTGACAGCCAGTGTCTAGTAGGGATTGCCAGGGCTCAGTGTTAAAGCCAGTTCTGTTTAATATCTTTATTGATGACCTGAACAAGGGGATCAAGGGCACCTTCAGTCAGTTTGCAGATGGCACCAAATGGGAGGAGAGTGTTGATCTGCCAGAGGGTCAGAAGGCTCTGCAGAGGATCTGCACAGGCTGGATCAATGGGCCAATGCCATCCAATAAAGCAAAGTGTCCAGTTCTTCACTTTCATCACAAGCATGCCTCCTGATACCAGTCCCCTGAAGGGACAGATGTCTGTGAAAATTTCAAAGAAGCACCTGTCAAGAAAGAAGGCCATAAATATATGGCCTTATAAAAATAAAAACCATTCCCAAATCCACAGATAGTTGGTGGCTGAATAGGCAAGCTGAGTCCTGCCTGTAGGACTTGCCTGTTAGGTGGAAATAAGAAGATGTAGAAGGGTTTATGCAGATAGGGCAGGTAAGAGAAACTGGAGGCTATGTAGACAGGCCTCAAAAAGTAGAAATATAATAGGTAAATGTCAGGTCTATCAACTAAATAAAAAATAATGCATACATTTCTCATAGTGCTGGAGAATATTTAGAAGCAGTATGAACTCAGGCACATAGCTGGCAGAAAAACAGTCTTGGTTACTCATGCTAGATCTGTCAGATTGCAACTATTGACCAAGGTGATGAAGCAGCCTCTCATTCAGTTTGCAGATGACTCCAAGTCAGGCAGGAGTGTTGATCTGCTGGAGGAAGGAAAGCTCTAGGCCGGAATAGATCCATGGGCTGAGGTCAATGATATGAGGTTCCTAGCTTGCATCCAGCATCTTGTGGCCATCAGGACTAGGCAGGGGTTCATCTCCTTGTATGTGGCACTGGTGAGGTACTCCTTGAATCCTGTGCTTAGTGCTGGGCCCCTCATGACAAGAGACATTGAGGAGATGAAGCATAGCCACAAAAGAGCAATGGAGCTGGTGAAGGGTCTGGAGAACAAGTCTTATGCCTAGGCACAGTTGCTTATTTGGAAGTTATGTATCTGAAAATTCTGGTCCAAACTGCTTGTTAGCGCAAGAAAAATAATTATATCTCAATTAAAAGAGAAATGTCCACAAGTAGGCAAACAAGCTACTACAAAACCTCTAGCATGAACTGCATTCCTTTTTAACCAGTAGCACACCGATAAGAATATGGTTTATTATCTAGATTGTCAACTTTTATCCTTTGTTTGTGGAATGTGAGATGTTTAAATAGAGTATTTTCTTTCAGATTTTCAGATGGTGATAACTAAGGTATAATTTATATTATTAATCCTTTCAGGTCGCCTTGTTTACATGACTAATGCTCCTGCATCATGCATACCTGATGTCAACCCACAGCTCTGTTGTCTTTTTGTCTTCTCAACTAAGCTTAAAATCAACAAAGAGCTTTGCTATCTTTTCAATCTTGCATTTCACCTTACATGCCATTCAGATTTTAGAGGGTGTGTGAAACTCCTTTGGAAACAAAATAGTAATTCATGTTTACCACTGAGAGAAACAATTACCTGTCTCTCATTTTCAGTAATCTGCTTCTCTAAGTAAACACTGTTTTTAAAAAACCCTGCCTTCATACAAAAAGAATTAACTTCCTTAGTGCTCAAAGCTTTTTATTAGTAATAACATCTCTCTATTTCTATTTGTTGTAAGATCAATCCCAGAGGACAAGAGGAGAGTACAGGAGGGAAGGGGAGGGGAGGGGAGGGGAGGGGAGGGGAGGGGAGGGGAGGGGAGGGGAGGGGAGGGGAGGGGAGGGGAGGGGAGGGGAGGGGAGGGGAGGGGAGGGGAGGGGAGGGGAAGGGAGGGGAGGGGAGGGGAGGGGAGGGGAGGGGAGGGGAGGGGAGGGGAGGGGAGGGGAGGGGAGGGGAGGGGAGGGGAGGGGAGGGGAGGGGAGGGGAGGGGAGGGGAGGGGAGGGGAGGGGAGGGGAGGGGAGGGGAGGGGAGGGGAGGGGAGGGGAGGGGAGGGGAGGGGAGGAGCAGTAATAAGATACTCTGGTAGTGCTCAGGGAAATGAGAAAAGATTATATGTGAGTATGGCAGAAAAGGACTGTCTGGATCACTGAGCGAGTCCCTGCTTCCAGTTGTGCCACACAGTGAAAAGACATTACATAAATAATAAGATTAAATAGTCTGTCTTGAGAATTCCGTATTTAATAGTTAAACATTAAAGAGTTTAAGTTGCCCATGTTAAACTTTGCCCATAGTTAAAGTTGCCCATGTGCAACTTTAAGTTCTGAGTATCACTTTTACAGCATTCATTATGTTATATTACAGTAGAGTTTTGATTTATACTTAAAGTTCAATTTACTTAAAAAAAAAAAAAAAGTCTTTGAGACTGTGGGATCATTCAATTTGTAATAAATAACTCAATGGATAAAAGTTTCCTTATGAACCTTGTATTTACCTAATTAGATTTTTAAAAATACTTTTAAATATTACAACTCAGTTTCTTATTCCATTTGGAAATAATTACTAAAGCATCTTGATTGCCTATTTCAATTGCATGGAACCCATTTTTCATGAGTTTGAGATTGCCTATATTAATTTATATTTTCATATTTTAATTAATAAGGTTGTGAAAATTTTGCAGGCATTACAACATTCTTCACCAATTGCTTCTCTTGTTATTTTCTAAAAATAGGAATTGTTTAATGCTGTCAAAATAATACATTCTTACATGGATGATTGCCATTTCATACCGCAAAATCTACGCTCACTTGATTGTGCTTCTGTGTGCCTTTCTCAGAAAGTCATTAATGTCTCCTTTTTGTACTGAACTGAGGTGAGGTTTGCGATCCCTTTGTGATAAACACAGCACCACAAAAAAACCAAGAGTCACAGAGGTTCACAATCTGAAATTATAATTTACATTCATCCTTCCTGGCATATTTTTTTCTCTTTTAACAGATTAATAAAATCTGTTCGGTGTAAAAGATGCACTGTAGAGGAAGGAAAGGGAGCAATGGTCTCGCCCTAAGTGTCTTTTCATGAACTGCACAAACCAAATGCATGCCAAAATTCCACATCCTGCTGTCATAGACAATTCAGCAATGCACATAACGAAAAAATGCTGGGTAAGCTCTACTTGAATTGACAACACCCTTGACATCCAGATCAACCATTATTATGAAATCCAGTGGCAAAACATAAATTGTGTAGTTATAATGTAATTATTATTTCATCTTTATTAGACTTTATAGAGGAGTGCAATTAATGTAAAATGGGAAAAAAGGAAGAAAGGAAAAGAAATTCTGAGTTAGTTGTATGTCTATTCTGATTTTGTCTTTAGATGGTTTTACATTAGTTGGTCAGGTACTGCATGAAGCTTAAAGCTTTGCTGATCTAAAGATCATTGCTTTTTAACACCAACTTTTACTCCAGCAGATGCTGTGTTGGAAATTAAAGGTCTATGCAGTCCAACATCTTATGAATTGCATAGTATCTGATGAAAAATCTAATAAATTGTTCTTTCTGTAATTACTTTTTTATCTGCACACATATGCATTTGTATTGTTTGGCCTACAAGAACTAGTTTAAGAATGTTAAGGAGATTTTCCTCTTGTGTAATTTTGATTTGTCACACTGCACAGAAGGGAAGTAGTTTCCTAGTTTTCATCCTGTTTAAAACAACTTTTGAAAGTCACTTTATGTTAGGGAAAATATTAGGGTACTCTCACATATACAGCAAACCTCTTTGTTTCCTTCCTATAGTAAACATCCAGTCTGAGTAGTGTCATTATAAGGGCATTCTGGCAATGAGCGGGAGACTGAAACATCATAATTTTAATTTCTGTTTGTATGTCAGCCTATCAGGGTCATGTCAGCAACAGTGCTTTTCTTACTGTATGACACGTTCAGAAGAGGAGTGGCAAATGGAAATACTGCTCTAAATCAGAAATCTGACACCTGGGAATGAATTTGTAGCAGATACTAGAAATAATACAGATTTAAAAAATAATTTTATGTAGGCAAGGAGTCTTTTGAATAGAGGGACAAAATTTAAATGTCATTGCACACACCCCTTCAATTTTGTCCTCACCCACTTTCTCATGGAAAAATGTCATTGATCCTCCTAGGGAAAATTACAACAATGGAAGTTACTTTTAAACACAGTAACAGTATTAGATATGACACTAGTTGTCCATAGTTAAAATGTACTGTTTCCTTTCTGACTAGCACACTGTTACACTGTACCAGGATGGCCAGATGGTTATTTTTCACTGTGACAAGGCTAATCTTGGCTCTGTGCAATGTAATACTTGGTGCTAAGATGAAGGTCAGTTACAGAGATTTTGAAGAATGTAGGAAGGAGGATGATTTAAAGGGCCTTCTGACTTTAAAATTTGTTCTAATATTTTTCAGTTACATTTTCCACCATTTCAAGTGAAATTGAAACCTTACTCATACTGCAGTGTTATGCTTTGTTGAATTGTTTAGGGATATGGCCACATATCCCTAACTGTAGTGGAGGCCACAGTTCATATGAGGATTTGGGACTTTTGACAACCCTTGGGCTTATACCATAAACTTGGTGAATATGCAGTTTTGTGTTATGCATTCTAGCTACTGGTACAACACAAGTAAAGGGTGATACCTATGGACAGCCCTAGAGAGAAAACAGCTGCCTGAGCCTGGATACAGGGAAATTTCAGGACAGTCTGATGTCTTAATTTGTGTCTAAGTCCACTGCTTAGATTTTGGATTGAGAGGCTATATTTCTGCACGTACATCCACAGCTAAGGACATTAGCTTCTTCCTTAGACAGCTGGGAAAACCAGAGTCTCTTAAGTGCATTAGAGGAATAGAGGAGAGAGAAAAAGAGTAGAATTTCATTCCCAGTTTTTCCAGCATAGCACTGTTTCAGTTGAGTGCCAGTCATCAGAATTTCAAATTTATTCTCATGTGAGGATACTTTATTTTCTCCTTCTTTGCTTCAGCATATGCAAAAGGCCTGTATGACACAATATTCACAGGTTATAGGGCAGATAGGAACATGGTTTTTTTTTTCCTTGTCAGTCATTAAGTTATGAGACTTCACTCAGTGTATATATTAGGCAATTATAAATTAAAACAGTCATGTACTTCAGAAGTAATGAGGGGTACCATCATGCTTTCTGTAAGAAGCTTTACTTGGAGCTTCTTTACTTTTTTGGAAAACAGAATTTCCACTCTAATGTTGCTATAATGTTGCTTTCAAGTATAATTCTTATACATATTTCATTCTAACTTGCCATTCTTGGGGTGGATTAAAAGAGATCCTATAAGTATTTCTGCATCTTCTGATTAAATACTATTTCATAACCACAAGAGCATTTCTCTGAAGATACATCTTACCCTTCCACAAATAAGGATATATTTCACAAGACTTTTCTTACTCACATAGACTCCTGCCAGCAAATGAACTGTTGTATCAGGGTTGGTGAGCTGTTCCTGTCTACCATATTATTAGTAAACTTTTATTTTGAGAATGCATTTTGTTATAAGCCTACTCATAAAACTTTGATGGAGAGTCCTGTCTATCCACATTTTCTGGGTTGCAACTAGTGAGTCAGATCTTCCAGGATTTCACTAACAGTAAATGTGGAGACTCAATAACAAAGGCAATGATAGAAACAGTCTCCTTCAAAAACCCATTGTTCAATTTTTTAATGTGCTTGTTTATATTTTTTATGACTGTAGTATGAACCCAGCAGTTAAAACAAGGAAGTACATGCTGAAATCAAATTTGAAATCAAATTTATATGTGGTTGTACTAGGCTCCATTTACCCTGAGTATGCAAACTTCATGTAAATCATTCAGGTACTGAAGGACTGTGAATGGTTTTAAATTAACTTTGTCCTGTGAGCTGCATTTAAGTAATAGCTTTTCAATCAGTCAAAAATAGTTCCTCCTTTTTCCCCTTGAAAGCATATTGCCAGTATTAGAAAACTTAATTTTGTGATCTTTTACCCACTCTAAGTATTTTATAATGTTTTGTTAGAACAAGAAGCTGAAATGCACTCTGGGTCTGCCAGTCTTGGTTAAATAGCAATGGTTTAGAGATTTTGTGACATTTCTTTATAAATTATATACTGATAAAACACTTCCAACAGAAGTGATCATGCAGGACTTCTGATCCCATCACTGTCTTTTTCCACACTTCAACTTTAGTATGGCTAAGTATTTGTTCTATTACAACAGCCTTGAACTACGCAACTGATACATCTTATTTGCCTATGTAGTGATTTACGAATGTTGTTCCTACATTTCTCTCCTCCATAATCTTTCTCCCCTTCACTCTCTCCTCCTCTCCTTTTCCCCTTTTCCCCTTCTCCCTGTGGCATGCCGAAGAGGAGAACTGGTGACACAAAAGTTAAAGATCATGGCTTGAGAGAAGACCAATTTACTGGAAACAGCAATGAGATAAGAAAGGGAGCAGTAATAGCAACACAATCAATAATGAAATCTACAGGACAGGCTAACAATTTCCAAGTGACTGCTTGGAAATGGGGTCCCCCTGTGCTCCCTTTGCCATATTTACTTAAGAAGAGGGATCCTTCTCCCTGGAAGAGATTTCCTTATCTCCATCCTTGGCAACAACATGAGGTGGTATCCTCAGGTCCTGACTCCTCCAGGGAAAAAGGAGCTATGAAAGCTGCCTACCAGCAAGAGATCTATCATTGTTTATCTGAGGGGTGAGGAAGGGAATGGTGTAGAATCCCCTCAATAATATTAGAAATAAAATTGATGCTGAGAACACTAATTCAGAATGAAAATTTTTTCCTGGAAATTTCTATTTGCAAGGCAACCTCTCAGAAGCCTGTAAATTCAGTTTGCCACTTTATGCCAAGACTGGTGTGGCTTTTTTTTCTATTGTTGCTTTGCAAGTGCAGTCCTGAAAACAAGAATTCAAAGAAGTAATAAAAGGAAAGAGCTTTGTTTCCAGCAAAATTCAAGATAATTCCATGAAAGATTAATGATTTTTATTCAGAGGTGGTTAAACTGCCAATGAGCTCCTAGCTAAAATCCGGACAGAAATACTGTCAGCATCAACCCTGGATCAGAAGATTAACTTTAATGGTGAACTATTGTTCTGAATTTGTGCTTTTACTAGCCAATCCTGTTAAAAAGCATTATACTACAAAGTCCATGTTTGCTTAGACCAGCATCTTTTATTATGTGGGACTTGCCTCTTTTTTTTCTCTTAGATAAATTTTTGTGCCAAATCTTTTTAACTATTGTTAATGTCTGTGCTTGTATAGAGTCCATAAGTATACATTTCTAATTGTATCCTGCTTTACAAGTTACTTAAATTTAATGCTAAATTTCTGTGTCTTTTACAGAGATCCTGCTTCTTTGGTTACAGTAAAGTCTAGATCATGCATAACTTTGCTAGGATACAAAGAAGGAATTTTAATAAGTTTTTAAAATTATGTTATTTTTCAATAATTCTATTATGCTTTTGGCAACTCTATTGTTTCACATGCAAGATTTTGCTGAAATAATCTAATATTATGACAGTTTCATCCCACCTCCCATGTCTTTAGGTCACAACATGCTGAAAGAAGCACCAGACCCATTTTCAAAGAAATAAGAACAATGTGGACATCTGAAGAACATTTTTAGTGTTCCAAGTCTGAACTGAACAAGTTCTTTCAAATGCTTCATTATAGTTGTTCTGGCAATCATACACCAAAATACCATATGTTGCCAATAAATAAACCTTCACTAGATAGTCATTGTCCCCTACAACCAACATAAGCACTTGTTAATTAAACCTAATTAAGCCAACAGCATACATAGTAGAAACACATGCTGACTAATTTGCTAGCCAAAGTCAGCTTGGGCAAGTCTTCAGCTTTTGGCAGATAGCTGACATGTCAAAACCATGTGTATTAAGGAGAAAAGAAAGGTTATTTGGAAAGAAGGATGTGAAAAAGGTTTGTGTACACAGACAGAACCCTTATGTTTGTAAAAATGTAAGTCTAATTTTTTTCTGTGGCCTGGGAGCCAGCAACAGATCCAATTGAGAGAATTCAGTCATAGAAAGTGTTTCAGAGAAAAGAGATATAATTTCTCTTAACAGAAGTATTCTGCCATTACAAACTCACAGCCAGCTGTGTTGCACCTCCCAGTGAGATGTCAAAGGCTGGTTCACTAAAAGTACCTACTTATCAAATACTGTAACGCATTCAGAGAGACAAAGACCTTTTATAAAAACATATGCTCTTAGTTCACAGGTGAGCTTTCACAATCACTAGCAGGTCTCTTTAGATATTTTTCATAATTACATAAATACTGTAGAATCTGTATCACCTGTCAGCACATTAGCAGGCTACTTTGACGTGAGAAACAACAGGAAAACGTGCATATAATACAGTTGTTATTTTGCTTTAGAGTTAACATTATTGACAAAAATATGCCTTCACTTTATACTCGTTTTAGTTCCTCAACCCCATTCACCATTTCAGCTGTCTGGTTAATGTCTTATTCACCCAGGTATTTCAGCTAGTACTTTTGCAGAAACTCTGGCTGAGCTCTGTCACCTGGGGCTGTCAGTGTGGAGAAGACACCTGCAGTTAAAACTGCCTGTGGACAGTGATGGAAAGGCTGTCTTAAGCAAATGGACACATTTGTGCTTAGAGTGTTAATGGCTTTTTCTGCTTATTGATAAAGCTGCCTGATGGTTCCCACAAACCAATGTTTCTTCCTAAGCATGCAGTATATAAAAGAGTGCAGTGGACTTACAGTTTCATGAGGTTATGTTCCTATTTTTAAATTATTCTTATTTTGACTAGTGAATTTACTGGTCCTATGCCGTGCCAGCTGCCTTTTAGAAGCTGTGAGCAGCAATATACCATAACCAAGCTGAGAATATAACTTTGAATGCATGAGATAGCCATAAAACAGACAAAATTAGAACCATTGACATGAAAAACATGATTGTGTTTTGCCACCACCAATCACTGCAGTTTCTTATCCAGAGGCAAATTTTTTGGTATAAATTGTTAATAAGACTGAAGAATAGCTAAATGATTATGCATCTTCTGATTTTATAGTTGCCTTAATCTTTCTGTATGAATTCACTCACTTTTCCAGTGTATGACATTTTGAGCCTAATTCAATAAAATTAAGGCTTTTTTTAAAATTTAAAACAAAATTTAATTCAGATGTCTCATATGCGGCCAAATATTTGTATGAAATATCTTGGGTTTATGAATATTATATTGGGAACATTTATTAGTTAGAAATTTCAATTAGCCTATATTTACATATGCAATATTAAGCCACAAAATTGCATAAGTTTCCAATTACTGTAAAAAAACTAAAATAATTTACAACGTTTAAAGTAACAGCAGGGAAGTTATTGCACTGGAATAGTGGGATGAAAGAACTTCTGCAAGAGCTATGGATTCCTTAGAGGGCTGATTTACACAATTCCCTTTACTCAGGAATCAAAAAAACCATTGCAGCCATTTAAAGTTTAGAATACCGTGCCAAGAGATGGTGAAGTTATAACCAGATTATGAGTTTGATCACATTACAATCTCATATAGAGTGATGGAAGTGTGCAGAAAAATGTGCAAGCCATTCTTCTACTGAAAATAATTTGATTATATTCCCACCACATACAAAAGGGAGAGTACAACAGATCCAGGAGTTTCTGCTACAGTTACACCTGTCTAGAAGTTTATGAGCCACTAAATACATGAATATACTGCAGAAAAAGTTAATTACTAATATTTCTTTACTTCTTCTGATTTTTTCAAAGCAGCAAATGAAATAACTTTTCCAAACACATTTTTTCCCTCCAGTGCAATTTCAGTAGATGCAAGGACAAGCTTAAGATGACAGAATATGTATTTAGGGTTATAGGAAAAACATTAGTACTCATTGTTTTCTGATTATTTTTCTCAGAAGGGTAACTGCAAGATAAATCCTTAGCTCTGTGTTCTGCAGATTATAGCAAATCAGCATTTGATTTGGATGATCCAAAAATAGACTCTTGTTTATGGAATTAGTAACTAGTTACAGAAGATTGTAGTTTGTAATGTTTTGGAACCAGGTGTTTAAGAAAGTTTTGCTCCTCAGTTTTTCTAATGAATCTTCCTTGAAAGGTTCTCTCATTTACTTCATCACTTAATTGTACATCATATGCTTACATAAACTATTTTAAAACAAACTTTTTTTCAGAATTATTTTTAAAATAGACTGCATTACCTTGTGTAAAGGCTCAGTGTATCTTGTGCGAATTACTAAGTTCATAAATACAAAAACTCTGCTTGCAAAAGAACAGGCTTTGTTTTCGGGGGTTGCAGGTACAAGATATGCATAAAATTATAAGAATTTTACTAACCTCTGAACAATTTAAATAATATGTGCTCACACAAAATAATTTCTTGCAAGCAGGAGCAGGTTGGATATAGTGGCCTTTATTGTGCCATTAATGTAATGTCTATTGCAAATCTCTGATGGATAAAATTGGATTGGCATTAAAACAGAGGCTTCTTCCTCCTCACTGCATCATTTTCATTTTCAATCTGAAGATTTTTCATAGAAACTTGACCACAGATTTAATCAGAAATGTCCTTGTTTCAGGTCAAAATGACGATTCAATAGAAACCATTGTAAAGACAGCACACATAGCATATGGATGGATAACCAGAGGAATAGAGCCCAATTTCAATATTTTGGCAGATCAGATCCTCATTTTTTTTCCTTCAGATTTCAGTTCATAAATATTTATATAATTTCTGGTTTTTATTCCAAGATGAAGGCAAAAATAATTCAAAACTTTAAAATTCTTGTGGGAATTATCTTCCCAGTACAGTATTATTCACAAGCATTTTCACTTTTCTTGAAAAATAACATAGATTGTCTAAGATTGTCTATTACACATTTTCAGATTTTCAGACTCAAGAATGCTATGCCAGCCTTTTTCATAATAATAATCTACCTGAAGATGGTAAAAGGATTACTGCTCTATGATTAAATGTAGCTTGAGTAAAACAGCTTGATCTCCCTGCTTGTCAGCAGTTTCATCCTTAAAATAGAGTAATAGTCTTTATTTAATAGATAGCTTGTAAAATCTGTTTTGGTCACTGACTCTTTGAAGATTTTTAAGAAGTGCTAATAGATCTTTTTACTGTGCATGTGAAAACTATTCACCGAATAAAGCCTGGTCCTCCAAATTCCTGCCTATGAAAGCTTATTTAGATCTGTAAGAATTCTCCTTTGAGAAGAAATTTAAAAGGCCTGGTTATAGAAGCAAGCACAATAATTTTTAAAGTACAGTCAGTCTTTAATTATTTCTTTCCTAAGATGAAAATATAATCACCCACAAAGTCTGTGCTTTCTAAATTATTAAGTCAGTATAGAAAAAGGCAGATTCTGTGTGTTAGAGTTGTGGAGAAAGGTGAGGCTAGAGGCATGAATTATCCAATAAAATTTATTTTGCTTAACAAAACCATTTTATCATCAGTTTGTTTTTGGACCTGTGATGATGCATAAAATTATACAAGGATAATCAAGAGCTTGATTTGACATGACAACCTTGATTACTGAGGCTAGAATAGCAAACAGCTTTCTGAAGATCATCTTAATTGTAGACTTCCTGTTACCAGTCACTTTCAACGAATCTGTTAACCATTTTAAAGTCTTCCTTAGGAAGGAAGATTAGCCTTCTGACTGCCAGGAACAGGAATTTTACAAGGAGGTGAATAGTGAGATCAGTTTCCTTTCCAAATGAGGAATATGTTACTGTCTGATTGTGCTCCTGAAGCTGACCAAGGAAAGACAAATACAGTGTTTAATGTAATACATTCCTTTAACCATTACAGATTGGGTATTGGCAGTAATTCTTGAACCAAACTGCTAAAAGGCTTATCTATGGCAAAGCTGTATTTCAAAGAAGTTTTTTTCTAGTATCACTGCACAGAAGAAAACCAGAGTCCTTTTGAGTATGACATATTGTATGACACATAGTAACAATTGCTGATAAAAGTAATGCAACTGGATTATAAAAAGAAATTATTTGAATGCATTGCACAGTATGCCATGTAACTGCTTCAATTTGTATGGGTCTGGCTGGGATGGAGTCAACTATAGTGCTGGCAAGCACGATATGGTGCTATATTTTGGATTTAGGACTGAAACACTGTTGAACACACTCTTCTGGTTATTACAAAGTAGTCCTTGCACAATAAAGGCTTTCTTTTTTTTTTTTTTCTTTCTGTAACTCCACAGAAAGTAGGTTGAGGTCAAGCAAGAAATTAAAATGGTCACAGTCAGACCAGCTGACCCAAACTGGCCAAAGGGGTATTCCATACCATGTATTGTCATGCTCAGCAATAAAGCTGCTGTAGCAGAAATGTTGTTCGGGGGTCTTATGCTTTCTGGAATACCTCGTACTCAGACAGTGGCTGTGCATCAGTCTGCTTGGGGGAGGTGGTGATTGATTACCTTTGCATCACTTGTTTTTGTCTTTCTTTCATTTATTAAACTGTTTTTTTCCTCAGCCCATGAGTTTTCTTGATTTTGGTCTTTGTGCTGTCTCCCTTGGCCTGCTGGGCAGGGAGCAATGAGCAAGTGTAAATGTTTGGCTACTTGCCTGGGCCAGCCCAACACAGTTATACCTGCACAGTAGTTTTCTCAGTGACATGTATTTTTATTGGAGAAATAACAAATTATTGTCTTTTGAAAACATGCAATCTACTTCTGTTATGAGTCATGGCACATGAAGATTACCTGATCCCTTTCTCAAGTGTGAGCCTGTGTGCCTTCTTCCTAAATCTCACACCACAAATATATGTATGTATCTTCAAACAAACTATTTAGTCAATCAGCTTATAATTACTATATCCCTGCCTCCAAGTTTCATCACAAAAGAAGGAGATTCTGGGCCTACAACAGTAACCCTTAATCCCGTGAGTACCTAGACTGTTGCAAAAAACCTTGATTTTTACCCACTAAACTCTAGAAAGCTGGATAAAGAGTTACCTGGCCCTTCTGCTTTTGATCTTGAACTTTCACTTTTTCTTTTTAACTGATAAATTGACACCATAACATCTCCCCATATCTCTGAAAACTAATATGTGCTTTCCTTGACACGAGGAAGTGTTCTAAGCATGAAGAACGTTTATTTGGTTTAGAGATTTTATTGCCCATAACTAGTTTGCTGTGTTTTGATTGGCACAACAGCCTTGGTGTGGTGGCTTAGCGGTTGAATTTTGCAGGCTTTGTGCAACCAGATCCGCAGTTAATGATTTAGTCTGGCGATATTTCAAAAACAGACAAAATGTATCCACTTTTATTTTAAAGTCTTCTTTTCCAATTTGTGGCTTTCATTTGGGAAGCATTTTTTAAAATAACACAGTATGACCTTTTACATGTGAATAGCA
The DNA here is from genome assembly GCF_048771995.1 of Taeniopygia guttata. Taxonomy (NCBI): domain Eukaryota; kingdom Metazoa; phylum Chordata; class Aves; order Passeriformes; family Estrildidae; genus Taeniopygia; species Taeniopygia guttata. Next base: position 61,184,287 of record NC_133063.1, on the reverse strand, counting down.
GCAGCCTGCTAGGAATGAAGGCTTTTTTTGCAGTATTTCATGTTAAGAATATGTTTATATTTTGTTGTAATAATTTTTGAACTTTGAGAGCTCAACCTGGGACACTGTAGAGTAGCAAATTTTTAGCCGGTGTGAGAAGACTCAGAATTTGAGAATTTGTGCTTTCTGTGTGTAAGCACAGTGGGATACATAAACAGTGATTTGTACATTTTCTTTTACATCAAGCAATGCAAGCAAGCGCTAGCAGCAAGACACAGTTCACCCTAGATGGCTTATGGTGCAAGTGTTGGAGTCTTAGTTAGGAACCTCCCAGGGACAATGGATTGAAGTTAGAAATTTTAAAAGATAAGTCATCTAAATTTTTGACCAAAAAAAAAAAAAGCCTATAGTCAAGGGAATGACAACCTTGAATTGCCTTTCTGTACTGTTTCCGTGGAAAGCATAGGAAGCTAACATATCTGTAGACATGTTGGACAGAGTAATTCCATCACTACAAGATCCCTGTAGAATATGGCTATTTCTACCATATTTTTAGATATCTAGATACCTTTAAAAACATCTGGACTACAACTCCCAAAGAATTTGCTTAGATAACTAAACAGGCATTAGACTAACAACCAAATACCATGATTTCTGTCCTTGTAAAGACTAAAGAAGTTTGGACTTACTGACCAAGTAAATGCCTTAGTTGATAACATTGGAGCTCATTGCTGTCAGCAGTGGAATAAAGTTAATAAAAATGAAAATATAAACAAATCTAACATAGTACTCTCAGTGTTCAAGCCTGGTCTTGAGAGAGAAAAAGATTTGAAAGTAGTGACACAGTTCACCATTTTCCCAAATACTCAGCACTAAGTCCTAAGCCCAGTTCACTACCATTTCTGGTATGAACAGACTTGCTTCTTTGAATTTAGGTTTTAGGAACTCATTGCATAATTACAATGTCTGCTCTTTGCAACTGCCTATTTGGCGACTTTGGAAGGAGAAAATATCTTACAATGCTGGTGCTGTATTTTTAAAACTAAAGAAATGGACAAAGAAGCCTGGTGTTCTGTTTTGAAAAAAGTCTGATTTCTTGATACTTTACATTATAAAAAATGTATTTTTTATTGATACAGAACATTAAATATTCCAATTACTTTCATATGGAGAGATGGTAAGCTATGCAAGGAGAACATGTGCCATCAAAGAGCATTGTGCTAACACAACACAATGTGGTGTCTTGCAAGAGAACGTGCTTGCTGGCAAGCTGTGCTGCAAGAAAGTGGCATCACTGTATCAATCCAGTTCGAGCTATAGTATCGCTGTATGTCACTGATTTGCACTTTGCAGTTCATGATTAGCCCTGTCCATCCCAATACACTGGTGTGCAGCCATAGGGGAAGGTCAGAAAGCTACTGGATCAAGTCAGTACAACTGGATAAATACCTAACACTTCTGAACTTATTTCTGCTACATTTTTCATCCTTAGATATCTTAATTGCCTTCAGCTGATCATTAAACAGCCATGACTGATATCTGCTATCTGTGGTTTTCTCATAGCCTTAATCTCTTATAAAAAAATACAGTCTTTGGTTTTGTTAGGGTTCTGTTTGTTTATAATATACCCATATAAAATTTGTTTTGTTAGTGCAATCAAAGCATTTGGTCTTGGAAAGAAGAATAGATGACAGTAAAAATTGTGAAGACCTTTAGTTTTCTTTCTTTGTACTTTGTACAAAGAGGATTTCTATAATGAGTTACAGGCTTTAAAGTTACTTTGTTTCAGAGTACTGGCTGTCAGTCATGGTCTTTATCCTGGCATATTTCTCTTACATACAGAGAGACTGTGCAATGAACATGATAAAGGTCTAAACATTTATCCTTTCTCCACATTCTCTGATAAAGCAGCTTTATGAATAGAGTGTGTTTTTTATCTTTATGTCAGCCTGTGCAACTAAATATGCAAATTTACCCATAGACTGATGTCTCTAACCTTGGTATAATTTTGGAGCGTAATGCTCCAACTAACATTTGGCTCTCACACTAAAGCAAAATTCTGGATCTTCCTTCATCTCATTTGTAGTAAGCCAAGAGGGAAACCAGCTACAGGCAAGCATCCATTCCCATTACTATCCTTCATGGGAATACCAAAAAAGATCTGATTACTATGATTCTGAAAGACATGAAAGTGACATAACCATGGAGTCACACTGCATCAAACAGCTACAAACATAGTGTTGAAAATCAGCATTTCCATCTCCCTGCGATATTTGAAAAATAAAAGCTAATCCCAAAGTGACTACACAGAGTTCAATTTCTTGAATGTAAAATAGATGGGTTAATTTAAAAATGAAACAAAACAAACAAACAAACAAACAAACAAACAAAACCCACCCCAAAACCCAGAACCCAAAATATGTTGGGAAAATAACCTATAAAGTTATACTATTTCTGAATTAGTCAAAATATTTTGTGTAGAAAATGTGAATGCAGAAGAGGTTTGTGGTTCATTTCATAAAAGAAGCATGGAAGTCATGTGAACCACAGTTCAGGATTTCATTCTTGAGGTGTGCAATTCTTGTTGAGCTGCTGGCCTTTTTCAGGCTTCCAGGCTCCAGTTTCACAATACTACAAGGTTCACAAACCAAGCTGTCTACAGAACCACAATCTAGCACCTTGGGAGAAAATGGTACACCAGGTATGCTACCCAGTCTTGTTGGGCTTTAGGTTTTAAAGAACCACAATAGCTGTGATGGCAAGTGAAGAAATAGCTTTGCAAAGGCGTGCTGACTATTACATCAGAAGTTCATAAAAATTAACTTTTGTCCTTCCTGTGACACAATAATACCTCAATCAAATAAGTGTTATGAAAAAACTTTTGTTGGAAAATGTTTAGCCAGTGTCATGAAAGCTTCAAACTTGACAGTCATATGACAGTCATATAACAATATTTTCCGGAATTACCTTCCAAGTTTAGTGGCCTTTTTGTGTTTATTTGGATGAAGAGGGGCAGTGAAAAGAGTTTTTCATATGGTCATGTACACAAGTCGGACCCGTTAATTGCTGAATTTTGAAAAATCCAGTTATCAAACGAAACAACATTTCTGGAAAATTTTTAGGAGTAAATGGTATAAGTCAACATTAAATCCCAGTGAACTCCAAGCACAACAGCAAAAAAATTAGCCTCCCTATTGGAGCACCTGCATCATATATAGATTATAAAAATATTGCTTCATTGCCAGGAAATATTTCTATCTAAATTAATTTAAGAAGGTTCACTGGCTTTTGTTTCTTCCTTGGGCTGGTTTCCAGAAATCATCCACAAATAGTCCACAATGTGTTTGAATTACTGTGGTTGATTTTGAAATGATCAACACATAATAACTCTCACCAAAATTGTCCATGACTTGGCCATCATCACTGCTTAATATGAAAGCTGAGTAAATATGGAGTAAAAAGAAGTCTCTGGTGTCTGGTGATTACTACTGTGCAAGAAAGAGAAGTTAAAGGCCCCTTACATGGTAGTCCCATGGCATTAACCAGACAAGAAGCATTGTTCATAGGAGGAAAGAAAACTCTATCAAGAGTTTTCTCTTGAGAAAACTGAGAATATTGGATATCAGAAAAACTATATCAGAGAAAACTGTATCAAAGAAAATTCTGTTTATCAGAGATTTTTCCATTTATTGCCATAATTTTAAAGATTCGGATGAATTCAGCTAGACATACATAGCCTTCAAGCATTCCTTAATGCTTCTTGATTGAACTATACATAAAAAAATTTGCAATTGGCCTTAAATCCTTTATGGAGACTCTTTGAGTGTTCTTTATAAGTAAGGTACTTTATAAAGTAAGAGAATAATTGAATTATATTTGAAGATCATAACTATATTTGAATTTTAAAATTGAATTTCAAACATGCTAGCTAAAAATTAACTGCATCTTCAATAATTTTAGAATTTCTAATTGGTGTAAGAACTGATCAATATGAGATACCCTGGTTAGACATCCAACTTCGTTTATAGCCATACCTGAACCTTAAGAAATCCAGCAAGGAACTTTCTGACAGTAAATTATTACTTTCCAAAGAAACCATGAAATTAATGGCTACATTTACAATTGGTACTATTTAGAACCTGTATTACTGAGCTAGGTTTTGATAGAATTCAATAAATATGTCAGCAGAAAAACCAATTATCAAACACCTTCTGTGTCTCCTTATACCTCTAATAAAACTCTTGAAATCAGTTTATACATGTTTCAGGTGAACCTAATTTGCTATGTATGTTTTCATTGTTAATACTCTTTATTTATTGTGGAGGACTCTTCACAGCTGTGTAAAAGGACTTAATGAACTCAGTTTTGAAATGGTGGATAAATGCTAAGCTTGCTCAATGGAATCCCAAATGCAGTTGCCACATGAGTTGGCTGTACAGCAAAATTGACAGATTTTTGAAGGCCTTCTTCATGGGTCTAAAAGGCCTGGTTCTGATCTCAGACTAGTGAGCTTTTTCACTGCTTCAGCTGAATCCCTACACATCTGTGGGGCATGATGGAATTCATGCAAGCATCCTCCTGTCATCACACAACCTCTCAATTTTTGAACAGTGCTGGGAATCTAAAGAGGTCCCAGCTGACTGGAAGCTGGGTTCTTTTGGCCTGGGGCCTGGGGTCTGTCCAATCCCGGCTGCTGGCTGCCATAGGTGTCCCGGATAGTGCTGGGCTGATAGGCACAACCTGTCCAGGTCCCTCAGGCAAGCTCCCAGCCGTGGGCAATCTTAGCAAGCAGCTCAGCTCTTAAGTGAGAGCAGCTCTTTGGTGAATTCAGCTCTCCAGTGATTTCAGTTCATTGTTTGCTAAGTGCCATGGGCAGACATGTAGGGAGAGAGAGGAGAAGGCTGTATGCGGTTCCACAGTGGTGCCTTTATTGGCAGCTCCTGAGGGGTCTCAGTGACAGCTCTACTGCCAAACTGGGCAGAAATGGGGTTTATATAGGGTACAGGGGTGTTGGAAATTGTCCAATAGCCAGGGTCAAGGCGAATATGACCTATGGTCTTACAGAGAGATAACGAGGGTCCGAAGGCGGAAGAGGGGCTACTTTGGTCAAGTCATTATGATTTGGCATTTCTTATCTTAGGCGAGTGGCCTTGCAGGGCCTCTGGCTGCTACACTGGTAATGTCCAGTTTTCAAGAAGTATCTTGGAGTGCTCAGTGAACTTGACAGGGGCGTGACACCTCCCCGGGGCCCTGAACCTCCTGTGCCGTCACGAGTGGATCAAAGTAGAAAAAGCGAGATGGGCCTTGCTTGTAAAGCCAAGGATTTTTTAATAAACGATAAGGGTGAAAATAAAAGCGTCCGTAACTCAAATACAGACCAGAGACAAGGACCACAAACAAAGGCAGGGCAGTGGGTTTAAGGGACAGGATAGGGGTGGAGTTTAGGGTTGGAAATTAATAACAAAGGGACTGGGTAGGAACAGAAGGCAAGGATTACAATGTTTAATCCAATAGGGAGTTAAGGGGAGGGGAACATTATAACTAAACCAATGAAGCATCAAAGGATAGAAAAATGTCAGGAAAATGTCTGGGAAAAGGGGTGGGTATGAGGGAGGACTGACAGCTGGGATTAAACCAATGCCTCAGAGGGAGGGGGTACAAAACAAACTATTGAAAACAATAATATAACAAAAAACACACCGCAACAAAGAAGGGCAAGAGGGGAACCCCAGAAACAACAGGCCTGTCAGTCTCACTTCAGTGCCTGGTAAGTTTTTCTTTAGATTTTTTCTTTAGATTTCTTCAGTTTTTCTTTAGATTCTTCTTTAGAGAAGATTTTTCTTGGAAATACTGAAAATGCTGAAAGACAACACACTCATCAGTCACAGACAGCACAACAGGGCTGGAAGAAATACTGAGCAAGACCACCGACCATTCAAAACTGGTAGGAGCTGTTGACTCCCTCCAGGGCAGGGAGAGGCCCTGAAGAGAGGCCTTGACAAATCAGGGATTTGGGCAATCACCAACCACATGAAGTTCAACGGGGGAAACTGCCAGATCCTGAGTCTGGGATGGGGCAGCCCTGGATGTATGGAGAGACTGGGAATGAGATGCTGTAAGCAGGGCCATGGAAAGGCACCTGGGGGTCCTGGCAAGTTGCACATGGGTCAGCAGTGCCCTGGCAGCCAGGAGGGCCAACCCTGTCCTGGGGGGCATCAGGCACAGCTTCACCAGCCAGGCAAGGGAGGGGGTTGTCCTGCTCTGCTCTGAGCTGGGGCAGCCTCACCTTGAGTGCTGAGGCAGTAGTGGGCACCACAATATAAGAAAGGTATTAAACTGTTGGAAAGTGTACAAATTAGGCCAACAAAGATCATGAAGGGTCTTGAGGGGAAGCCTTGCTTGATCTTTTCAGCCTGCAGAAAAAGAAATTGAGAGGAAGTCTCATCGCAATTACATCTTCTTCAAGAGGGGAAGAGGAGGGGAAGGCACTGATCTCTCCTCTGTGGTGATCAGTGACAGGACCCAAGGGAATGATCTGAAGCTGTCAGAGGAGGTTTAGGCTGGATGTTAGAAAAAAGTTCCTCACTCAGAGGGTGTTTGGGCACAACTTCCCAGGGAAGTGGTCATAGCATCAGGCTGAGAGAGTTGAAGTGTTTGGTGAATGCTCTCAGGCACATGGTGTGACTCTTGCAGGGCAAGGATTTGTTACTTGTTGTCAATGATTCTTCTGAGTCCCTTCTGACTCAGCTTATTCTCTGATTCTTTTTAGAGTTAGATAGCCCAAATGTTAACATCTGTGATTCTCTTTCTGGTACATGGAAAGTAGAAATAAAACTTTTGTCTGGAGGACTGTGACATGAAAAGGTGCAAGGGCTAAACAAATCTCACACTGATTCTATTTTGAATATGCTACTGCTCTTGAATTTCAAAATAGTAATCTTGCTTCTCCTGTCAGAATCTAGGCATCCCATCTGCTCATCTACTCACTGTTAGTAGCCACCTGCAAAGGGAAGCTAAAATACCGTGCCAGTCTGTACTATGTTGCTACCTGCCTAATTTCGTGCCAACAGCAAACTCAGGGATTTTTACAGGGACAAAATAATGCAACTGCTGCAGCAACCACATGTTTTCCATCATACAGTGGAAAAAAATAAGGTCAGTCTGGGCTTGAAGGTTTGTAAAGCTTTAGTCTGCCTGAATTATTATGCTTGTGAAAGTTAAGCAGATGAGAAACACATTAAATAAGATGACAGAATTTAGATTATACCTCCTCCCCTCCTCATGCCCCTTCCAAGTTCTTAGCTCAGTGGATGAATTCCTCCCCCCATTCCTTTTTTCCTTTTTTTTTTTCAATTTGTTAAGATGCTGAAATCTGCTTTGTGTGATTTATGAAGGAACTTGAAGCGATTAGTTTCACAGTGCATGAAAATTCCTCAGGTTCAGAGGGATGTCCAATCTGTTACACCGCAAGCCGTTGACTGGATGAGAACATGAGCAGCTCGGAGCCATAAGGAGATTGTGTTGAGTTATTAAACACTTGTGGTAAAGCTGCTTATTGTTAATTCCCCAATGTCCTGCTGAAGTGATCGGATAAGATCAGATCGGATTAGATCAAAGAGCCTGGGAACCAGCCTTTCGAGCAGATTCATTTAATCAATAAAGAGGGTCTCCAAAGAGAGAGAGAGGCAGTACCAGGATCACGAGAGATTAGAGCAGGGAATAAGAAACAACAGATTATTTTCCTCTGATTTTTAAAATGTGATTCCGTAAGCAAAAGTGTGCTTTTATGCGTTTATGTGTGTGTGTGTGCGCGCAAAAAACAGCCAAAAAGAATATAAGTGTTTCCTTACAACTTCATTACCAAGCAGTTTTAAATGAAGTATTTTGCAATACAGTAATACTTAATAGGTTAAGAGACTGGAAAAGTATTATTAAAGCAATCAGTACCATGAAATACCTACTGTGAAAAAAAGCATCATTAACAGCATTTCAGCAGAAGCAATTTTTGTTTTAACGATTCCTTAAGAATAGGGGATTCTGGGTGGGCTAATGTGCACAATTTCTGATCTTGCTTTCATCTAAAAGAAAAAAATGGCAGCAAAACCCAATAACACCTCCAACAACAACCCCCACCCACCAGTATCACATCAAGATCAGAATGTATTAAATTAATAACACTGGCAGATGTTGTGGAATGTGCATTGTTATAATATATGTAATTACAGTACAACTGCTGCCATTAATGCTTGTACAGTGAATAGACCTGTGTATAATTACTTGCAAAACCTTGCTAAATCTGTACTAAAAGGTAGAAGCTGTTAGTAAATATTTAGAAAGTTAACCCACAGAAAAAGGAAAAAAAAAAGAGGAAAATATGAAGAACAAGGAATCATTCATTGTAACAAAGCAATGGTATAACTCCTTTCCATTTCTAGAGTAGCAGAAATTGTCCCAAAACAATTTGGAGAGAGGGACACACTTCTTCAAAGATTATTAGCCCTAATTGCTTAATAAAAATTACATCTACTTTTACAGGTTGTAATTTATATTCAGAGTCAGATAAGGATACATATCTACAAATCCCCTGTATAAAATGTAATTTTCTATCTAGATAGGCTGATGACTTTAGGCCCTGCACACCTTTAGCAATTGTTAATTACTATGGGATGGTTTAACACTATTTTCCAAATCAGCATGCATGCATAAAATGACTGCAATCTAATTTGACATATTATTAGTGATGATTATTGTCAGAGATAAATTAGATTGAACAGAAAATAACCTTCATCCTTAGCATGTTTTAGCTCTCAGAATTAATGTGATTTGGTGAACACATATAAATAAAAGTCTGATGAGTCCCTGCTGACTACAGGGCCTGCTGGTACTGAAGTGTATCAATTTCATGCAGATGATGAATTCCTTAAGCATTCAATGATAATCATGCTTGATTTGACAAGACTTTCTCATGCTATTTTAGGGCCTTAATTTTCTGTGAAGTTCTGTCAAGTGTTCATCAAGCACCCACTTATCTCCCTATCTTAACCTGGCAGCCAATCCAAAGGTTGCCTACCAGTGCCACTACCAGTCCCTGTCCATTAATATTCTTGCCATGTGACTGTCCACGGAGAGAAGCCAATCAATGGCTGATTAACATTCAGGTCACATGATGCCCAAGGAGAGTAAATGAGTTACACAGTAAGACATCAAACAAATTTTCATCTTGAAAGAGTGATTGCTTTTTCTGCTGCTGTGATGTTTGTCAAATTCGCTCTAGCCTTGTCCAATTAAGCACCATGAGCTGAATGACTAATGAAGAAAAGGGAACACTGTGCCAGCACGACAGCTATGAGATGTACCACTGAATAAGAGCTGCTGAAGATATTTTTTAAAATAAAATTTAAAAAAAGCCAAAATGATTGAAAAATCACTTCTGGATAACTGGTGTAATTGCTTTCAAATTTTAGATGCTGTTTAGAAGTCTCTAGTGAAAAATATAAATTGCATCATGTTGTATAGGACATTTGTTTTCTGTCTAACTTTACAATGGAAAATGAGGTTGCATTTCCTTATAATAAAATTATTTTTGAGATTTTGAACAAATATACATTAACTGGATTGTTGCCAGCAAATATGCTAATGAACTCTCACAGTCTGCTAGAGACATACTGATAACAGAAGATCCCACTTTTAGGCATCAGTCAGTATGGATAAAAAAATCCTTACATTATGAAACTGAAAGAAAAAAGGGGAAAAAAAGAAAATATTTAGCAGATGAGGTGGAGGAGGGAAGTGAGTGCTCTGGATTTTAGAAGGAAGTAGTTTTTCTGGACATTGAAATATTGCATGAGATTCTTAAATAATGTGGCACAATTCTTTGTGCATCATTTGAGGAGCTGATTTAGTATGGAGTATTTATTTTATTTAGTTTAGTTTAGTTTAGTTTAGTTTAGTTTAGTTTAGTTTAGTTTAATTTATTTTAGTTTATTTTAGTTTATTTTATTATGTCACTGCTACTTTTTTATTGTTAAATTAAAACTGCTCAAGGAAACAAAAATAAATGTTTGAATAGAAGTATAATCCTGTTTAGCAGAAAGCTTTTAAAGCAGATATCTGAAACTACATTCCGGGACATCACTGAAAGTCTATTTAGTCAGAAAGTCAGAAATTGCATTTTAGTGCTGATACTGTACTAAATTCTGGTGATGTGTTTGGAGTAGAGACCCTATGACTAATAAAGCTTTCATCCAGTCACTGAAAGAAGTTACAGTCACCTAATGGATTACTGAAGATATGAAAGAGTGTTAGATCCTACTTATTAAGTTCTAGCATGAAATTAGCTATATTCCCAAGGCATTCTGAAGCAATATTTTCAAGTTGGCTTAATAAGGGTGTTAGAACATGCCAATTAACTGGCAGCTGAAATAAACAGTAGTTGGAGGCATAAGACAGTATTTATATCTGCAAAGCTAATAACATTTTAAATAGGACTTCTTGGTATGGTGGCTAAAGGCACTGGAAGGAGGCAAGATGTGGAGCATACTGTATTCAAAGGACTGAAAGTCAATTCTCAGCACTGCTAGTCAAGGATGGAGGCTACAAATAGAGCAGCAGTGAATTTTTGAATCTCAGTGAGAAGGAAGACAAGGAGGCAGGGGACTAGCAGTTCATTAAAGGTAGGAAGGGGCTGCCAAATGGATACTGCTGAAGCAACCTGTGGTGAGTGATTTGACCAAGCGCCTGCCTTTAAGGCATTACCACAAAGGCATATGATGGAAGAGACTGCGCGAAGGGATCAGGGTATAAAAGAGAGGAATACATAGAAATAGTATGGCACACTACTTTTGTGAGGCATCATTCCTAGTAAAGTAGCACAATAAACTTCAGAGATCAGTACTGCCTCAACATGAAATATTAGCAGTTAGATTACTGTTTTACTTGTTCCTGTTTCAGCCATACCACAGAGAATTTATAGGCTCTCAACCACTAGCTGCTCAAATGTTAACAAAGCAAAAAATGGTGAATATTGTTATAAACAGCACCCCTTGCTGAAACATTTAAATCAACAGTGGAGAAGGTGTCTCACTTTCTGTCAGTCACGTTAGGTGGTTATGAATAAAAGAGTATTCTACTTTCTGCATAACTTTGCATAATTAATAGTTTTTCATGCAAACTATTGTTTGCCTTAATTGTTGTTTCAACAGCTGTTTTCATTAAATTGTAAAGCTCTTTGTGTCTAATCCTTTGAGCTGCACTATTGATAACAAGAACGCACTGGAGCTAGCTTTAGAGGAAGAGAGTCCCTGCCAAGCTGGAAAGCAGTCATGAAGTTACTTGAGAAATAAGGCCCTACAGTGGGACTGGTTGTGTAGCTAATCCATTAGTCTTTTTAAAAGGACTTTGCTCTACACCCTTATGGCTAAATTGACCCAACAACCTATCAATGCCTTTATTTGCTGAGTGGTTGTCCATGAAAGGTCTCCGTGCTGGATCCAAGCTGTAATCAAAGCCTCCATCAGTACCAGGGCCCTGATGACACAAATGGCCAAACTTTCAACGAGGCTGGCTGGTTTCCAGCCACGCCATTTTAAAGATACAAAGAGGCTGTGTTGTGCTGTGGAATTCATTTTCTTGTTTACTTCCTACAGAAACAAGACCATAATCAGCACTCAGTGCATCGGATCAGACCGCTGAGTTGTTGACAGAAGCTTGGAGAGGCTTGCCAGCTTTCCACATGAAACACTGGCTTTCTTCTAATACACCCCCCACTGTCTGTGGCCCTGCCAATTGTAGCACATCAGAGCAACCATTGAGATAATGACCGTGAAGTCTCATGATACACTTTGATGAAGTGTAACATTTTTTAAAGGATTTTTGTCTGTGCCAAAATGATAGAGACAGCTGACTAAAAATCACCCCATCAAAATCAAGGCTGATGAACAGCAGGCAAAGACATGTGCTTCCACAGAGAAAAGGGAGGAGAATTTACAGCCACAGACTCTCAATGACTATGTGCGCCACAGATTCCTTTATTTTGCTTTCAAATGATCCTTTGTTTCAAATGAATGTATGTAACTTTGCCAAGAGAGCAATTTCCCCAAATATTTTTTTCATTCCGCACCAAAAAATGATTCAGCATTTAGCATTTATAAAGTTAAATAAATACCTTTTCTATACAAGCTAACTTTGTTTCTAAGCATTAATTTTTTGCAACCTTGCATAGTAATATTTTGAAATAGCTGGGACTTAAAACTTCTCAGTCATTTTAAAATTGTCTAGTGGCAACTCATTGAACCAACTTTGCTTATGGTAAAACAATTGGAGATGTGTTTTCCAAGCAAACCACAGGGAAAATAAATAGCAAGACAGTCACTTAGGCTTTTACCCAGCTTGCTTCAGCAGTCCAATATTTTTTGTAACAGGAAATTCATTACTAGCAATGGATTCATTGATACACACCAATGCTAAGTAGCCTGGTTTAGGAGCTTAGAGAAAGTCTGAAGAATTTCTTGAACTGGCCATTTACTATGGATCCACTCCTAGACCACCCCACTGTGCTGATGGAAGTGTGGTTAGGAGGTCTTTGAGCTGAATCCATTTGAGTTGGAATTTTCCCAGTGTATCACAGTTACATAAACACCTGTGCAAAAATATCTTTGAGCTGAATTAATAGCATTGGGGTGCTGGTGGGGGAGGGAAAGAAAGAAGAGAAAAGAGTGGGAAAGAGAAAGCTGTTTTCAGTAGTTTTCAGCATTTCTTGCTTATAAAAAGTGGGTCTGGAAGACTATGTTTTAAACTCTCTTTAGTGTAACCAATCCAAGAGCTCATGTATGCCTATTTTTTTGTGTTCTCAGTACTAGGACAATGCTTTTAAAGTCTCTTTTTCACTCTCTTCTATATTTAAATTAATTTTTTTTTCCAAGCTCAAATATACACAGCATGCTGGAGATATACAGTGGCAAAGAAGGATGCAGTAGTCTTCTGTAATAGATCAAAAGTATTGGCAAGAGAACAAAAGTACAAACTTCACTTTGAACCCAGGTACACAGCATGCTGCAACTACCAGTTTTATAAGTGTGCAGAATTCAGAGTTTTCCACAAGATAGTTGTAGAATATATGTAGGGTTTTTTTTGCCTCATTTTGCATCCCATGTCTGGCTTTGAAGAAAGACGAAAAATTTGGAAGAGAAAAAAGTGGAGATGGGATTTATTTTGCAGTGGGAATTTGTGGAATTTTAGCAGTCCTGTCTACTTTCCGAGAAATGCTTAGTTAAAGAGGGAGGCAGTGCAAAACACTTCAGTGCAAAAAAATACTGCTTCCCATTATGAGTTAGCCTTTGTAGTAGTGTAAAAAAACTATTGGCATCTTGTTTTCTTGGGAGATCGCTCTTTGCTCTGCAGTCTTGATATAAAACAAGATGAACAGTATGTGGTTGTTTTCTGTATCTGGGGAAAAAAATGCATCAGACTTGAGCAGATTTCATGTGGCTTGTATATAACAAAAACAGGTAGAAGTTTCACTTTGTTAGCCTTCCTCCTAGCAAATACAAAGCAGTCCAAATTTGCCAAGTAGTAGCACGGACTTGATTGATGCACTTGCAGGATTGAGCTTCTGTTCCTTTAAGCTTAAATAAACCAGTTTTTCATACCTCTACTTCACTTACAAGCACAGTCTAGGTTGTACCTCACAGCAGGGATATGCATTGTCCTTCCATGAACAGACAGAGTCATAGAATACTTTGGGTTGGAAAGAACCTTTAAATATCACCAATCCTGACCGCCGCTGTAATGAGCAGGGACATCTAAAACTTGGTCAGGTTGCTTAAAGCCCTATCCAACCCAGCTGTGAATGTTTCCAGAGATGCAGCATCCACTACCTCTCTGTGCCAGAGTTTCATCACCCTCATTGTAAAAAACTTCTTCCTTTTATCTAGCCTGAATTTACCCTCTTCTAGTTTAAACACATTACCCCTAGTCCTAACAAGCATGTCCGGCTAAAAATGCAGTTCCCATCTTTCTTTTAAGTTCTTTTTGATGTAGCCCTGTAGATGGGGTCTTATCAGAACAGAGCAGAAGGCCAGAATCCCCTCCCTCACCCTGCTGCCCACGCTGCTTTGGATGCAGCCTGAGATACAATTGGCTTTCCAGACTGGAAGTGCTCATTGTTGGGCCATGTCCAGCTGTTCATCCACCACTATGACCAAGTCCTTGGCAGGGCTGCTGTCAACAACTTTCTCCCACAGCCTTTATTGACAACAAGGGGTTGCCCCAACCCTGGTGCAGGATTTTGCGCTTGTTCAAGGGCCCATTTATTGATATATTTCAAGTCTCCCTCTGGAAGAGCATCATGTCCTTCATGAGCTTGATGTCATTTTTAAACTGCTGAGGGTACACTCAATTCCACTCTTTTTATCACTGATCAAAGTATTAAGCAGATATTAAGATTTGTCCAGTACAAACCCCTGTGCAACACCACTTGAAGCTGATCTCCATGTGGATCTGGAGATCAGCGGGATATGGAGTCATTGAACTCTACTCTCTGGATGTGACAATCCAGCTAATTAACATCCAGCAAACAGCTCACTGATCAAATGCATCAGTCTCCAATTTAGAGAGAAGGATGTTGTAGGGGACCATATCAAAGGTCATGCAGCAGTGAATGCTGGGAAGACTGCCCGAAACCCTTTCCAGTTATTGAGTGTTTTAACACAAATAACTTTTTAAGAAGTCCATCTAGTCATGTTTGCTGATGACTTGGAGAATGTTCTATACATCCAGTGCAAGCATCCAAGCACAACCCGCAGTCATAAATGAGCAGAGTGCAAAGTCATGTGCAAGCTTTCAGCAGCACATCCCAAATGCCTTGCCATCTGCTAATAGCAACAGGTCTTTTGACACTAGTATCACACTTGAAACACTGCATCTGTGGTGTGATCGCCAAATTTTCAATAATGTGGTTTAGTGATGCTAATGGTAGAAGCACTTTCCTAATCTTATATAAAAAGCTAGAGGAGGCAAAGAAGTGAATCCATCTCTAGATAAAGTGCTGGGGTTGCACAGGGTGTGTGGGGTGCGTGTGTGTGTGTGAACACAAGTGAAACAAGAGCTATTCATACAGTTTGAGAGTGTTATTTCCCATCTCCTTCCTGTCTTTTGAAAGAATGTCCTGAGAGTATAAATTTTGGAAAGCAGTTCAAACAATGAGGTTATTCAAGCTGGCCTTATTTTCGCTGGCTGGTGAATGCCAGCACACATAAAATAGGTAAACTTCCAGCAGCCTGGATGGGAATCAAAATAATTAGAACACTTAAGAGATTTGTACCTTAGAGGCAAAGGTTGTCATCCTCTCACATCCATTTTCATTCACATATCCTAAAACTGTGTAGGAAAGGCAGGACTGAGTTAGGCAGTTTTGCATCTCTGAGTGGGCATCTGTCAGTGATAAGCAATTTTGATGGAACTTTGCTGCAGGGAATATTCAACAGTAATATATTCCTAGCTGTACCAGTGAATTTATTCATTATGAATGCCAGCATAAGAAAGCTGAATGAAGTCAAGGGAAATGAAGAAAAGGTTGTGGGGAGAAGATAATGAAAGGAAGAGGCGGAGGGTGGGGGGAAAAACAGTGAGCAGTGTAGGCACATATGTTTCAAAGCTTCTCAGATTTCCTGAAACTGAGCCTAACTGAAATGAGTAATAGTTAGAATTCAAACACAGTATCCAGGCAATTTTGGAAACCACTTCCTCACAGAGTCTTTAAGGACTACTTGATGTTGAGGATTATGGTTGGAGGAACTAACATCTGCTGTATTCACCCAAAGCCATGTATATGACTTCATTTTTCCTCCTGTCTTTTAATAATGAAGATTTTACTCCTTTTTTTGTTTGTTTTTTTGCTTAATTTTATTATGTTTTGACTTGTGGAATCAGAGTAGATCAGGTGAAACGAAATTGAATGCATTTGCTTGTTTTTAATATGGTTTCCTTTGTATGAATAAACTCACAAAATAGAAAAAATTAAATTCTTGAAAGGAAAATAATTAAATTAAAGCAACAAATTCTTTCTTTTTTTTGCATAAAAATAAAAATAGTTTTTAAAAATCAGCAAAATCTATGCTACCTTATTCAAAGAGGGGGACAAAATGTGTTCTTCTACCTTTCCAGTCCCACTCTATGGAATTATTTGCTGAGCAAAATACTGGGCTATTAAAAATACAGTTTTGTAGAAAAAGTATGGTTTCAGGGATAAGTTCATTGCATTTGCCTTGTAATGTACTCAAAAACTATGATGTAAAATACAGCCAACATAGAGTAATGAAGAAAACTTTAATGCTTTTTTTTCTGTCTTAGAGGCAGAACCTGGTAGATTAAAGTTAGCTTAACCTTATATCATGCTCTAGCTTCTTATAAACTGTATAGAACATTTTAAAGCTACGTAATAGATAATATTATGTCTTTAATATTAAAAAAAGCCCAACCTATGGAGATCTGTAATATCAAACTGTTTTATTCATGGATGATATAATAATATTTGAAGAAGAATAAGGAGGAAGTATTTAGTCATCTTTTACATTAATTCCATTTGCATATAAAAATTTACATCAAAGGATGTCACTAAAGTCCCAACTGACCAATCCTTTCTGCATCAACTAAAAGTAAAAAAATTTGCTGAGATATATGTTCACACCTCTTTCTTTCTGATAAACTATCAGCATATATAATCATTCTAAACAGTCATCATGGGACTTAGTAGAGACGGTCAGTGTCTTGGATCTTGTGTTTTGTGACAGTAGCAGTGATGTATCTTTTAGTTTGTTCACTCAGTCTTACCTCACTATTGATACTTTTAATATTTTTCATCATTAAACTGGAAGTATTAGCAAAGGCAAAGGCACTTTTACTAAAGGAAAACAAAAAACTTCATCTCCCTGATTGAAGAAAGTTTTACTGGTGGGAAGTGGAGCTATCAGCAGCATCAGACTCCAAGACAACATTTATAACAAATCATCCGATTGCATACGTAGGAATAGTGGCTCTTGGCTGAATGCAATGAACAGGTTGTTGTGATCCAAAGAGAGATTACATTTCATATACACTAAAAACTCCCTTGGGGTACACTGAGAAAGATTATTTGCTCTTGTACTCATTGCACTGAAAGATTTTTAGCTGCTAGGTAAGAAACATATTTTTGCTTCTTGTTCTATATTTTAAAAAAAATTATTTTTCTCTGAAGGACTGTTGGCCTCTGGCAAATTCTGAGTTTTAAAATACAGTGTCAGTAAATTAAATTCGAAGCCCACTGAAGGCAGCTGAGTTTTGCCATTGAAATCTGCAGAAGCAGAATTTTGCCAACTGTTTGGAAAACATTGCTTGCAGCAATCAGATAGCAACCATTGCTGACATCTAGCAGAGAAAACACTGACTACTCAACTGGCACTGGCACTCAACTGTTGCTTCTTCTGCCTATGCAGGTGCCAGGGTTTTGTGACCAAAACCAGGCAAGTGCTCAGAAATAATCTGTGCTCAAATTAGCAGAAATTATATGGCCAAGCCCTTTCTCAGCTTCAATTTAAGAGCCATTACATCATTATATTTTCTCCTTCAGTGAGATGTATTAAGCTGAACAAGGACAGAATCTGTTTAGCACGGGAGAGTAGGGCTTAACTCAGGACAGACTTCAAATATCTATTGATATGGTGAAAAGCATGAACATTCTTGTGCAAAGTTTTATAGACATGGTCCTGGCTTTGGGACACATAGCTAGATAGATAAGCTTTGACAGGACAGCTCAAATGCTTACAAGAAATCTCTTAGTGAGATTCCTTTATTGCCATTAAGAGAAAAGCACAAAATCCAGATAGTTTCACTAGTACTTTATTGTACTAGAACTGGAAAATACCAGAAGTTGTTCATCAGAGATTCAGACTCATGAAGGTATGAAAACTCAGGCCTGTTTATGATGCTTTTTTTTAACTTCTTGCTTTGTACTTTGTCTACTCTTCTTAGGCAAAGCATCTAGTCTCTGTTTCTACTGCACTGTGGCCTCTAGGCACTTAGAGCAGTTTTTTTAGAGCATGGTCTGTGTATTGAAAATATTCTGTGAGAGAAAAATTTTAAAACTTTAATCTTTTAAACTTAGTGAATATAGGGATCCTTATCCATAGCCCTCAGATTAACAATGGTGCTATTCTTTACATCATATTTATTTGAGGTATCTTATGTAAACTTTGCTTGCTGTGAGAGTTAGTGATGCACAGAAACACCACTGCAAAGACAGAGGCCCATTTTTATGAGGTAGGTTTTTAGAGAGAATGTAATGTGTTGTGTGAAATGATTATTTAAAGATTCTATGAACCCTGAAGTAAAATGATGAAAACTTGGTCTTCCTTCAAGAAACTGTTTTAAATTCTGGTGGTTACATCTGAATTTGGGACTTTCACTGAAAAATTTGATATGGTTTCAGTGAAAGAAAATAATATTCTAAACTTTACATCAACATTCAAACTTGATTTATGAAAATACTTTTTCTTCACACCTCTGGGACCCTAATCCAGTTGTGAAGTATTCCTTTTTCTTAGGGTTTTTTTTCTCCATTTATTTTCTAATTTAAACCCTTACAGAATTAAGAAAAGTTTGTGCAAATATGTATCTGTGTGAGTATGGGGACAGTTAAATCACTCTGACAATGGGCATGGCTTTAAAACAAAGAGACTTTTGAGGTAATCAAACTTTGGAAGTTCTGAATCTTTAGCTATAGTTACTTTGACAGTGGAAATGTAATTCTTTAACATGCGCTGCCCTGTCTGCATGAACTGTGCAAGAGACATCTGCGTCTGTGAAACTACTCACTTCTTGGTTAGATTTTCACTGGATTTAATGTATCTAGCAGAGTTAGACTGATCTTTTCAGCTGTGGATTAGCTTCACAGCTGGCCACTATGCTAAAATTTAGTAAAAGCACCTGTCTTGCTGCCGTTCAGTTAATAGCAAAACTATGGCATTTTTTTCACAGGAACTGGATAATAATTTTACTCTTTATATTGTGATTAATCTGATGCTAGATACTCTGCTCAGAGAAAAATCCACTATTTATGTCCTCTAGAATTAATTTTCCTGTGTTTCATAACCTTTAATTAGACCCCATGCATTTCTCTTGTCTTTTGCCTTGTTCTAATCGTGTATAAAGTGGTACAGTGCAGTGTTTATCTTGCTAACTGCTACTCACTCAACAGAAAGAAAGTTATTGCTTTTCTTTGTGATTTGTAAGCTCCTCCAGGCATAATTTTGCTTTCTGCCAACCACCTAAATTCATTTGTTAACACGTCCTCCATCACAGCATCACATTTAGCAATGTTGCTCAGCATCTTGTGTCTGGAAATCAATTTTTTTTTTTTTTTTTTTTTTGCCAGAGGATCAACAAATCCTATTCTTTCCTTGAATATGTACTCTACTGATAGATCACAGTTTAGCAGAAAAATCTTGGGGAGCATATATCAATAGTCAATGAATACATGTCAGGCAGGATGGAATGATAGCAAATTCGCTTGATCCATCTAAAAGGTCATTAATTCACATCTCCATTAAAAAAAGTTGGCCCATGCTACCAACTGTGCAAAAGACTGAGGACAGGGTGAAAAAATGAAAGAACTATGTGAACTATACCTGCCATTCTCTCAGTTGCAGATTTTTTGCATAGTGGCACAAGAACTTTCCTTTTGTTGATGTTCATTATTCTATGTCTGCAAAGAATCCTATATTCTCTGGAATTGATTATTTTAATTTCCCATCATCTGGTCCCACATTAGATATTATTTTCTCATATAGCTTGAGGCTAATTTAAAAATGAGGAATGGCTATTAACAAAATGAAGACTCCAATAGATGCTTTCCTTGAAGATTCATTCTGAAGGGAAAGAGAATTATGCTAAAGTGAACTGCTTTACCTCAAGCATCAACTCTGGCTTGGGAGATGAGTTATGAAAGGCCATTTCTTTTGCACGTAATTTTTTGGGAGAGATGTTTAACTAGGAAAAGGAACTCAAGTGAAATCTACTCTTTTGCATCTTCTTTACAAGGAGAACAAAGGCAATCTGACCAAAGGAGGTTAGTCTTTCTTGGTTGGTTTTGGTTTCATTTGGGTTTATTTTTTTATTTTGTGTGTATGTTTGTTTTATTGATTTTTTGGGTTTTTTTGGGTGTTTTTTTTTTTTTTTTGGTAGTTTATATCTTTAATTCAGCAGTGATTGTACCGTTACAGATATTGAGGTGGGGCAAACACACTAGATGGATGGGACTACTTCTCTGGAAGCATGTTAGGGAGGTGTACTGTCTGAGAAAGTTTTAGAGAAGCACAGGCGAGGGTACACTGGTAGTATTCATGGAGCTGAGCAACCAGGCACGCTCTTGGTGGTGGCTCCACAAGTCCAAGCAGAGTACTCTGAGGTAAATGACTATATTTTCCTGGCTATATGGATTGTAACAAGGACTTTGAAGGGAAAGCCTCGCCACTGGCATCCCTCTACCTTTCTCCTATGAGATAGGACTGAAAACTGACAACACTAAGCTTTTCTCTAAACGACGCAAAATGCAGAGATTTGAGGCACTTGAAATTAATCTAGTAACACCGGCATATGACACAATACTTTATTTCCCATAAATCTCCTATTTTGGTAGGCCTTTTTCATCTTTCTCCTTTTTAAATGTTAATTCGCCATTACAGCAAATCATATTCAAGTAAATTGGTATGAAGTATTTACTTACTTTTTGCTGCACTACACAATTTTGTTATTTCATAAAATAATTTTTGTTGTTATTTTGAATAACAAATTTAGGAAGGGAAATATTCACTTCAAGTTTTCATCCTATACTAACATACAAGCTTCTTATCTAGGAAATCCAGTCTGAGTTTGAATGTTTCAACAGAACTGTGTTACCATATTTAGACCAGTTATTTGTCTAATAATTACAAACTTAGTGAAATCATTATCAGCCCAGCAAATAAAGTTCAAACAAAGGGAACTGCTCCATCTAGAGTTCCATTTTGCACATAAACTGATTAAATATTTTAATCAATGATTTTACTGGCTGTCATGGCCTGTACCATTAGCTTTCTCTTACTTTAATTTTTCAATAATTTAGAAATATTATACTACTACCAACCTTTAAAAACAGTGTTTTTATGTGATTTGAGGATCTCAAACTATTTATAAATATCTAAGAGAAAGATATATACATAACAAAAGAGAACTAATTTTGCAGTAGTTTACCACATGAAAAAGTGTTTTCAGAGGCGAAATGCTCAGAATCTATTTTAAAACATGAAGATGATATTCGTGTGATTATTATTCCTGACATGATTATTCCAGTAATTTTATCAAAGCTAGTCTAAATCCAATGCAAATTTCTTCAAATACTTATTTCACAGGTAAATTCTGCTGGGAATGTGTTCCTCAGCATACAAAGATATTACCAAAACCTACACTGAAATAGATATATAAAACTTGCTTTTAATTTATTCAAAGTTCTTTTGGTTTTTATATGTAAATATCATCTCTGTATTGGCCTTCTCCTGATTTGCTTTATTCTGCTCAGCATGTCTGAATATGCTGAAAATCTTTCTCACTGATTTATTTAATTTCTCCAAATTGAGACAACAACAAACAATTCTTTCTAGATTTCTGCTCTCACTTACCTCTCCTCTATATGCTTTTCTCTTCCCTTTTCTTTTCTTCCAGTACACTTTTCAAATTAGATAGTCAAAACTGAATGCATTTACTAAAGTGAGAAAGTTGATAATTGCATTTTAATTAGTCAAATCTTGTGCAGCGCTGCATCCATTGGCAATAATTGTAGAAGTTGTCTTTATACAAATCAAAAAAGCTGGTAGGTAAAAAGATCTTGCTAGAGGAAAATCACATAAAAATATATCAGTGTTGAGTACATGTTGATAAGCGAGGGGTATGAAAATGTGAGGTTTATGCCAGCCAAGCCATGACAGCCACCTTTCTGCTGTCAGCCCATGCAAACTAAATGCGGTCTAAGCTGATTTAGCCCAGTCAAGCTGAACTGAATTACTCTGCAGCTGCAAAGAGCTATCTGTGTGTGAGCAGTAACCACAGAGCAGCTACAAATGAGAGCTTGTTTGTATTTGTCAATCACAGTGCTAAGTACAGCAAAGCCAACTTCTTTGCTGAGTCAGCTTGCCTCTTGTGTGCGCTGCTCTGCTCTCCCACACCACTGCTGCTGTCCCTGGCTTAGAGCTCACTCCTATCATAATGCTACACAGCACTTCCCCAAATCCTGAGTCTGCTCTCTGACAACCTCACTTTATTTGGTCTTGTCACAGTGTGACTGTGGTTAACGGCAGAGCTCTGAGTCCATTCTGGAGGTGGGAAATAGCCTTAGTAAGGTCCAGAAATAAAGCTGAAAAAGACTATGTGAACTCTCCTCAGTGGGATGGTAGAAGATGAGCCATAAATATACCTACTGGAATAAATCTCCTAAATTTGAGGGCCTGGATGTTCAAGCAGAGACATATTAAAGTGCCTGTTAATTTTTCTAAATGCCCAAGGCCTGATGCAGGTCAAAGTGATTATTTTAAAACACTAGACACAATGTTATTCATAGCAAAGTCATCTTGTCTTGGATTTGTAGACTCTTGAAAAAATATAGATGAGATATACTATTAAAAGTGTCACAGCACTTCTTACACGTTTTAATCTTGTTCTTAATTGAACTCAATTAATTGGATATGGATGCCTGTGCTGGCTTTAACACCAGCAGGAAATCAAACTCCAAATAAGCCATTCCACTTCCCCCGCCCCTTCTGGTAAGGGAGGGACAAAAAAGCAGAGACTCTTATTCCATTACCAAAAGCAATGGAATAAGACACACACAATTACAGCAGCAATATTAATAGAAAAAAAGTATATATATATACTTTTATATATATACTTTTATATATATACATATATATATAAGTGTGTATATATACTTACATACATATATATAAGTGTGTATATATACTTACATACATATATATATATATATATATATACATACCTACTTACATATATATTTGAAACAAATACCTCAAAAATGTATTCAGGTATTCACCACTGGGAACAAAACCAAGATGACTGACAGCTCCTTCAGGTCCACGTGGTTTCCCCAGACAGAGGCATAGTGGTGACCACACAGCACTAAACTCTGCCTCTTCTGTGTAATCAGGATAATGCCTCATCCATATCCATGGAATAAATGGGATGCCACATTCCTTGAAGTGTTCAAGGCTGTGTTGAATAGGCCTCTGAGAAACCTGATCTCGAAAAATGTGTTCCTGCCCACATCAAGTCTGTTGGAGTTACATGATATTTAAGGTGCCCTCTAACCCAAACCATTTTATGATTATATGATTCTATGAATTATACCTCAGGCAAGCAATTAGCTGACCAATCTTTACAATCTTTCCAAAAACAAAATTGAAAATGCCTTAAGCTTTGCTTCTCTGTCCCAGGGTCATTGGCTAGTAAAACAGCATGCAGACAAATCAAGATAGAATGGCAAAGATTAAACCAAAGACTGAAGTATGCAGGTTGTTCTTCAATGTTTCCATGGAATATTTATCTGGAAATTATAGCCAGTCTATTTTATATGCTGATTAAAAATCAAGTATTAATTTTATTTCAGTACACATTTCTTAATGCAAGACTAGGTATGTGGGAATTCCAGAGAAATTAAGAGAAAAAGAAAATCCACTCTACTCCTTTTTAATTCTATGTAAAAAAAATGAAGTGGCATGTTCATGTTTTTCTTGGAATTATTCTATTATGGATATGTCTTAACATTTTCACAATGGAACATGTACAAATCAGTAACCAGGAAAAATTAGGAAAAATTTATATGACACTTTAACAGGACTGATAGAGCAGGGCAAGTCATGCTTAGATGCCCAGGCAAATAGCAGCAGCTTGAATTTATTTTTATTCTTCTTTTAAATTTAGCTTACTCTGCACTAGATCAAAATAGTGCCTGGAGAAATGTCAGCCTGTGATCTTTCACAGATAATGTCATTGATGTTTTGAAGAACTTTTACAATAAAACACAAAAATTATCTGCACTTGAGCCTACTTGCATTATATTTGCCTTATGAAGTAGTGCCACAAATGAAGGAAAGCACTCACACACTGGTCACAATATATTGCCAAAACCGTTCTGAGGAAGCCAGCTCTCAGACTGAGTTTCTTTAAAGAACAAAACCAAAAGGTTTGTATAAGAAAGAATCACATAGGCACAAGAAGAATCACTGTGAAATTGCTTGCAGTTGTAAAATATACCTGTTTTCCTCACTTAGAGACAAGGTCCAGGTGAGCCTCAGGCTTCATTGTCTCTCTGGAAGAGTATGCTTCCCCTGAAAATAGGTTGTAATAATTTTGAGAATATGTTCAGATAGATTAGAAGATGCCTCACCGGTTTAAATGTCTAGTGCATAAAGAATACTTAAGGCTCACTTCAACCATCCAATCATTCCACAAAACTTCAACTTGACACTATGATAGATACAGGGCACATTTTAAAGTGACATTTTTCAGTAATTTAGTTCTAAATAAAGTCATTATTATGGGTAGTGAACCCAAGAGGGAAGTTCACTGTAATTTCACCCTCCTCTATAGATTGAATTATTTTTTTTCAACTGCACATTTAATCTTTGATACTTATTTTGGCATTATCATAGGGTGGGGAGTGGAACCCTCTCCCTGCTCAGGCACAAATAAGTCTTTCAAATTTATTTTACAGTCGCTAGCACATTCTCTTGTAATAGCCAATAGATATGCATAAAAAGAAGTGGCAATGATCCTGAGGAAATACAGACATGGGCTGTATTCGTTCTCTGGACCACACCATGCCATCCTTGTGGTTCATGGTAGAGAAAGAATTATTGATGATTGCTACTCATTGGGCTACTAAATCTACAAATTAATTCCACTTTGAAATCCACTTGGTATTCTGTAGGTAGGCAGGCTTAGGAAAACAGAATTTATAAACTCAATGAAGGAAATGTACAATACGTGAATGATTCACAGTGAGCAGCTGCAGTGCAATTATCAGTTGAGGTAGAGTGTTCATCTGCTGAAAGGTGGGACAGGTGTGCAGAGGAATCTGTACAGGCTAGATCAATGGGCCAGGACCAACAGTATGAGGTTCAACAAGGTGAAGTACAGTCTTGCCCTTGGGTCACAACAGCCTCATGCCAGACCTCAGGCTGGGGGCAGAGTGGCTGGAAACTTCCTGGAGGAAGAGGACCTGGGGTTGCTGGTTTACAGCGGATGAACATGAGCCAGCATGTGCCCAGGTGCCCAAGAAGGCCAAGGGCATCCTGGCTCATGTCAGAAGCAGTTACAGCCACAAAGGCCAGGGCAGTGATTGTCCCTCTGTACTCAGCACTGATATGAGGGAAACACCCTCATATCCTGTGTTCAGTTCTGAGCCCCTCAGTTCAAAAAAGACATTGGGATGCTGGAGTGTGTCCAGAGAAGGTCAACAAAGCTATTTGAGAATCTGGAGCACAAGTCACATGAGGAATGGCTGATGGAGGTGGTGATGTTCAGCTTGAAGAGAAGAAGACTGGGGGGATACCTTATGGCTTTTTCCAAGTACCTAAAAGGAGGGTGTGGCAAGATAAGGATCAGTCTCTTCTCCCAGGTGACCAGTGACAGGACAAGATGAAATGGCCTCATTCTGGGCCAGGGAGGTTTAGATTAAGGAGGACATCAGGAAAAATTTTTTCACTGAGAAAGAAGGATTAAGGATTAGGAGAAGGTTAAGGATTGCAATGGTCTTCCCCAGGAGGTGGTGTCTCTATCCCTGGAAGTGTTCAAGAAATGACTACAGTTTGGTCAGTTTGGTTGACATGGTGGTGTTTGGTTAACGGTTGGATTCAATAATCTTGAAGGTCTTTTCCAACCTTAATGGTTCTGTGGGTCTATAATAACATTCCCCCTATATGCTACAAAGAGGATGAAAATATTTACTGCATGTGTGACCAGATACTGTTTTTAAAAAAGTGAATGGCAATACAGAAAACAAGTTTTCAGCACAAGGAGTGTGGATTTGATTCAGATTATATCAATATAGCATGAGCATTCACTCCAGAGACAGAGGTTTAGAGGTGGTGAATTGTCACTGGGAATGTGCTCATGGGTGATGTCAGGAGGACCCTAAGCACTTTGTGGGTTTCAGTAACCTATTGCCGTATTAGCTCTGGTGAGCTACCACACACCTGTGGTTTTGTCCACATGGCTTTGCAGTCCAAGGCTGCAGGCTATGTATGCATGGCATTGCCAACTGATTGTTTACATATTGCCAGTTCATCATGTCCATCACTAGTGCTGTAATACACCAGTTATTTTTTAAACAGCAGATTCATATATAATGCTAGAAATCTCTGTTATATTAAAACCATACCTTAAAAATATAACAGATTACTAGCCTTCTATGTTTATGAGTAAAAGTTCAAAAAGCTAGTGTTAGAAGTTACACATCAAAAAATAATTAAAGATGTCCAATTAGTTATCTATAAACCTAAGAATTTTTAATTAGAATTTATTTTAGGGGTATCGGTTGGAAAGGATGGATAAATATAATTGCCTGGCAAAAGATTCACAATAATACAGCCAGGATGAAAACATTTCCCCCTACTGGCTGGACAATACCCTTACCTACAGATAGGTCCAAAAATCAAATGGACTGTTCCATCTCAACCCCCAAAATGTATGGTTCATCCCACACCTGTAACCCTCCCCTGAAACATCGGGTGTCTGTGACCCCATTGGCCCAAGTCTTGTTCCAGCCCACCTTGAAGCCCCCTGATAAGGGGTCTCCGAGGGGCCAGATGCTCTCTTGGATCTTCCCGTCACCTCTTGGAACTTCCACCCTCTCCTAGAGCATCCTCTCTACCCCTTGTCTCTCCCCTCCCCCATCCCCTCAGGCCTTGCCACGTGCTGCGTCCGGCAGCTCCAAGCAAGACCTTTCACCATCCCTAATAAACCTGATATTCTAAGAGCAGCCTTCAGAGATCTCTCGTCTCCATTCATCAAAGCCGTCCTGGAGCCCAGTGTTCCCTACAGGTATCCTAAGAGGAGAGTAAACAATATAAAATGAAGTAATATTTAATTCATTGCATAATGGTTGATGTCTTTCTTCTTTACATTCATGAATTTCTGGGATTTTCAAGGCAATTTAATCTGGTATGGATTGAACAGGAAATGAGTGTCATTCTCACCCTCTGAGCAAGCATAACAAATAATCTACTACCAACATTTTGCACACCATGTAACATTTTTAGAATTTGTTCCATGCTGGTATGCAGTTGCATTTATTCATCCTAACTTATAGCACCTGTTGCATATACTAAGTTTTACATTTATGTGTTCATAGCCCAAGACTGCCAGTCTTTGAACAGCCTCTCTACTGTAAAAGAAGGATGAAAATGCCTGCAAGCAATTAGCAGGACACTCTATTTATAGTGTCAGCAACATCAATTTTCTCATTGTAAGTAGAAAAACTGAGTTTGATGTAACCTGAACAGGAACTGTGACTGTTCAGCCTTGCACTAAATGGACCTTAAGAGTATTATTATTATAACCTTGGCATATGTATCAAAGTCCCTGTGCAAGGCAACTGTGAACACAGTACTAGATTTAAATAAACGTCATACTTCCCAATGTCAGTTAATAATTTTGCAGTTCCTTGCGGTTCTGCTTACTGCAATGTGTTTCAACAACATCTAAAATTATAAATTCATGCTTCCCACCTTTTATTCGAAATATGTCAGACATATTGTAGACCTTCTTGAGCTTGAAACTCTGGAGTAATTATCTCACACAAACTAGTCTGAGTCATTTGTACTGCTCAGGAAAAACAAACACATGTATTGATGCAGCATATATAAAACATTTAAACTTGTCATCTTAAAGCGCATCAAAGCAATTGGTTTCCAAGAAAATAATGAAAAAATATTTTTAAAAAAACTAAACAGCAAACCAACTGCAAAAGATGTTTGTTGGACAAGTAGAACAATGTTGGACAAGTAGAACAGTGATCCCAGGAGGCCAGATGACATAAATTCAAAAGTATCTGTAGTACCAGAATTTTTTAACATTTGTAAAATTCCACAGAGAATGTCTGCATAATCAAATATCTCACTCTTGGTATCCAAATCAATAAGCTGAAAATTGAGGGTAAGCTTGAGTCTCTGTATTTGGATTGCTTAGCTAAGCTTTGGTAATGATGGGACTGCAGGGGTGGCTTCAGTGAAGAGATGCTAGAAGCTTCCTCTGGGTCTGGCAGAGTCAATCCCCGACAGCTGTAAAGTTGGGCATTCCTCTGACAAATGTTGGGCCAAATCAGAAATGGTCATAGAGCCTCTGTGGTAACATATTTAAGAACGATAACACCCCCCCCTCCCCCCCCCCCATGATTGCTCAGATAGAATTGTGGGCAGAGAAGAATAGGGTGAAAACATGTGAAAAGAATAACTCTGAAGACACTGAGGTCAGTGAAGAAGGAGCTGAGGACAAGAAAGATTGTGTAATATTTTTTAACTCTAGACTTATTCCGAAGGGTAGCATCATCTCTATGAATGTCCAAAGGCATGACTTTTTACCTTGGAACTTTTAGAAGACATGAAACTATTAAACTCAGAGAATGGTAGCCAGAAAAAATTAGGAGGAAAGAAAAATTAAAGAAACAGTATTAGCAGTCTACACAGCATGAACATGAAAGGAAAAAAATGAATCCCAACATCAGAAGTGGAAGAGAAGGCAGGGAGAAGGAAAATCAATTAGAGCTATGGTGTCCTTGGTTATTTCTTTTCCAGTTATTCCTTAAGTAAAACAGATTCTGACAAACATATGAAACCATTTAAGGTAGAACTTGGAAATTTAGACTTAGTGACTTCAGTTCTTATACAAATCCCCTACTCACTGCACTGAGAATTGTGTCAGAAGAATACAAGCATAATAAAAGCAAGCTTCTGCCCAACAGCTGGAACTTTTAGCTCTTGACCCACTTACTTGAATGACGTAACAGGGGAAAGAGTTAGATTTTCCAACTCACTTTGAAGAAAACATATACTTCTATAGAGTTCAGTGACCTAACAGTGTTTCTCTTTGAAAACTGGCAACCCTAAACCACAATCAGATGTAAACCACACTCATTGTATACAGAAATTCACCCCTCTGTTCTCAGACTTAAAAAGCTTTTCTTTTTCAATTACCTTCTCAATATGGAACATTTATTCTTCCTTCACTATAGTGGCAGGACATAAATGTGACTTACAAGCAGTTTCACACTTTGTCTGAAAGCTAAGCAAAATCTATTGCTTTTAAAAAATTACTAATGTCTGGGACAGCTGCTAGAGCATTGAAGCTAGAGGATGTATCCACGTTATTTAAGTGTTCATTCTCAGTGTTCAGATGGGAAGTGGAAAATGGTAATGTAATCTATGTGACAAAGGAGTGCCTCTGAAACATTCAAAACAATATTACGTAATCAGTAGAGGGAGGTTTGGAAAATATTTGGTTCAGAGTATATGCATAAGACAAATGTGATAATTTTCATATGGATGGTATTTTTTTAAAGCACATTGCAGGAGAAATATCTAATATCCACATTTACCTCAACAGAAAATTTAGACAAAGAAATTCTTAGAGAAAATTTTATCAGAATGCTTTAAAGAAGTCAGTTACTGTGGGTTGTCACAGATACTATGTCAGAATTCTATTTAAAGGTAAAACATAAGAATAACTTATTTGCCTGAGAACTGTCTTGGTTTAACACTCTGAATTTGTAATTTCCATTTCAATTTTTCAATTACCTATTTTTTAAATTTAAAATACATGAACTCCAAGAACTCAGCATCAAAACATAGTATTTTCAAAGACCTGAAACAAGGCAACGTTTTTTTTTTAATTTCAAGACTAAAGGGAACATTTTTTTCTGAACTAAGAAATTTTAGATGTCTTATTGTCATAAGAACAACCAATTTTTAAATCTAAAGTTGTTTACCAAACAAATTTTCCAAGCTTTCAGTATTAAAGAAATACAAGGGACATGAAATTGTTGCAAATGTTTCTTTACTATTTACTGTTTTGATTTGCGTATATATGTTTTAATGCATGACAGTGACAGAGGTGGAGGGAACCTGGGAAGAACTACAGAAAAAATTCTCTACTGAAGCTTACCAGAGCCATCTATGCGGAGCACAACTTTAAACATGGGAGAAGACAAAAAAAGTGGATGCTTATAGTTATCCCACTGTTTTCAGAAATTAAAACAGTGAATTCAGCTAGAATTCAGCTCACAGATGATACCTATTTCATGTACCTTAGCTTCTAGGACCTTTAGTGAAGTACCTCTGACTTACCAGCTGGGTAGGGCAGCGTGAGGACAGCAGTGATGAGGCATGCAAACCCAAGTGTGCCAGCTCCGCAGACCGAGAATGGTGTCACGGACACCCAGCTGGCTGCCACGCTCTGCTGTGAGTGTCAGGAGGGGGTGTTCTCATTGCACACCTTTTACCTCACCTATCACACTCCACAGAGCTCAAGAGAACTTCATGAGAGTGAAGAGCCCACCCTTATGCACGCATAGGTTTCACCTCCAGTAGGTAGGAACTGGTGTGAAAATTTTCAATATTCATGTTCAATTACAGCCTCTGTAAGATATTTGGTAGCATTCTCCAGCCTTCTGTACA
Organism: Taeniopygia guttata; assembly: GCF_048771995.1. Lineage (NCBI taxonomy): Eukaryota > Metazoa > Chordata > Aves > Passeriformes > Estrildidae > Taeniopygia > Taeniopygia guttata. The sequence continues at coordinate 61,153,559 of NC_133063.1, read as the reverse complement.
CTTTCTAAACGTCAACACTGTATGTGAATAAAGGCTGGCAGCACAAACATCTCCTCCCATCCAATAAAAACACATTTTCTGTTGTTTTGGTGTGTGGGGAGGATCTGTAGTGAAATTCTTCTCTCAGATCCAACTGTATGAACCTACTGGTCTCAGTATAGTTTTCATGGCTTTATACCTACAAACAAACTTAAATTTCTACTTTCATATATTTATTTAAGAAACTAAAGGTGTTTATTTAGGAAACTAAAGGTGGTTATTTAAGAAACTAAGAGACTTGCATGAACTCTAATTCTCTTATCTGCAATTACATTCTGTACATCTGACAGTAGGCCTGTTTCAAACTGAGCTAGCATTGTTTCACAGAATGGCAAGGCTCCACCAAACTGAACTTATTATCGAAAACAATTTTCATGTCAGCGTTCCCAAAAGCATGCCCTCAAAAATAAGGCTTGTTCAAAATTTCCATTCTTTCTGTGGTGTTCTTTAGTCTTATTTCATTTAGCAAGTATAAACAATGAGCCGGAGTATACTTGTAAAATATCTTTCAGTCTTCAGTCTTGGAAAAACAGGTCTTATGTTGCTGGAGCATTTATGGAGAAGAACAACAAAGCTGGCGTAGGGTCTAGACAATAAACCCTAGGAGGAGAGGCTGAGGGAGGTGGGGATGTTTAGCATGGAGATGGGAAGGTGCAAGGGAAACCTTACAGCTCTCTACAACTACCTGAAAGGAAAGAAAGACAGGTGTATGCTTCTTCTCTGGGGCAACGAGTAGATATGGTCTCAACGTACACCATAAGAGATTCAGACTGAAGATCAGGAAAAAGTTTTTCACTGAAAGGGTGGTTAAGCACTGGAAAGGGCTTACCAGGGAGCTGGTGGGGTCACCACTCTGGAAGTGTTCAAGAAATGACTAGACATGCCATTTGGTACTTGGGTTTTATTGGTGTGCCAGTGTTCAGAGAAAGGTTAGACTTGGAAATCTTGGAGGCCTTTCCCAACCTTAATAATCCTATGATTCTGACTTTTCTATATACAGCTGTTTTGACATTTTTCTTTATAAGACTCCAACTGACATTATTAAAGAAGATTGGGTATCTGATGTTACAGAAATTGAAGTGCATGTGTAATTCCAAGCAGTTTAGTTCCCTTAAAGTTAGTAACACTCTTATAAGAAAACAGCATTAATACATACCAGGAACATAATTACAGAATTTTAAGCAGAAACACACCTCTATATGCTATAAAATCATACAGAAAGTGACTGAAAAATCTCCAGATTTTTTTCCTGGGACAAAAGAGAACCAAGACAATACCATTCTCATAGTGAAACCTAGTCTGTTAATGCAGTTCCCAAAATTTCCACAGTTCAAATTATGTTTTAGCGGGAATTGGATAATGTACCTTAAAATAGAATGGTCTGTGAACTGAGATCAAATTTTTTCTGTGGTAACATCACTTTTGCTCTCTGTGTTTCACTTAATAAAAGCCACTTATGATCAGTGACTACCTTGAAATCAATTGATATAAAAACATATTTTAGACTGGTACTATGTAAAGGTAGCACCATTCCACTGTGTAGCATAGCAAGCTGAAATCTGTGCAAAAGGAATAGCCATAATATATAGTTAATTGAAAGAGCTAGAGCAGCTACCTCTGAGCATAAAACCTGACAGAAAAATAGAATTCAAAAACTCAATTAAAATAAAGTTTTGACAGAATTCTAGCAAATTCTATTTATGATTAAATAAATAAATCCTTTACTGAAGAATAATTAGACCATTAAATTATATTCTTCATGAATTTCAAATGAGAGTTTTCTGTACCCTTCCCACTTATCAGACATCAAAAATATTACCTAGATAAAGGACATAGAGAAATCGGGGAAAAAAAAGGAAAGACTTTAAAGAAAAGAGTAAGAAAGGCAAGCATAAAAGTAGGAAGGGTCTTTGCAAGGGGCATCTTTTTTTTAGAAGAGTAACTGTCAAAGTATACAATATTGCTCATGTACAGATATTCACATAGTAATATTTATCATGTATATATATGAAGTTTGAAAAATCTTATATTATGTGCGTTTATAGTATGCTAAATACAGCACACTATTTAGAAGTTCATTAGTCCTTTGAAACACCAAGAGTCAAAATTTTCAATACAAGTTTGCCAGTAAAAATTGTTTTGATATAATGCTGACTGAATATATTGTGAGAACTCCATAACAGGAAAATGTTTTGTACCATTAGAAACATGCAATTTACAGGCTAATTGAATCTATATGAATATATTGTTTTCTTAATTTTTTTTAAGGAAAGTACGCACTATCTTTTTAATCTAGTGTTTTTGAAAGAGGATAACATGCAAAAAAAGGTATATAGAAAATCTGTCACCTTTGCTTGAAACCTCTTTGAAATTCAAGAATCACTGATTGCCTTGTATAATGACATTTTTCTATTGATGTCAAATGTGTTCATAAAAGAATTAATTACACATTTTAATGTGTCTAAAGTTGCCCAAATAAAAACCTGTTCTACACCATCAAAAAGCTCTTCTGTCAATAATATTGGTACTGACAAGGAATGGAAAATTTTATCTGTTCCTCATATTCTCACATGCTAAATAATCTTGATACATATTCACAGGGGATTAAAGATAGGACTGCTAAATTCTTATGCTTTATTTTATGAAGTATCTTCTTATTGCTGCATAGTAATTTGTATTTATCTTTGAAATTTGTGTTTTTAATGAAGTAAAGGGTAATCTTTTATGAGGTCCCAAATGACTATGAAATAAACAGATAATTTTTAAACATTACTGAAAGAAGACTTTTTGGGGAAAAAATCATATCTTTATCATATATCAGCGTATATCTGTAAGCAGATACACACTCAATATTTCCCAAAAGCCTGGAGACCCAGCTGTACGTTCTAGGAACTGCTAATGGAACTGTTTAACACAAACGCACTTTATATGTATTTAATAAACCCCAGCAACATTAGAGGTTAAAAAAAAATCATTAAGACTATGAAGACAAACACACAGCGATGCTGTCCTAGATTTGGAACTGAATACACAATCCTTATCTATCCTGCTTTAAACTCCTACTGTAAGTTCCCCTTTTTTATGATGTAGCAGATTCAAGTAAGAAGAGTGGACAATGGAACTTCTCAAAGGGTAGGTTAACCATTCTTTTAAGGCAAAAAGATAATATCTGTCCTCTAAAATAATGCAAACTTTCTGAACTTCTTGCAGAAAAATGATCAGGAAAAAAATATTGAGAGCAGTCTGCAATGGACATTCAGTTTGTAAAATTTCATTCCACATGGTTGGGTTTTAGCAAATGTATAAGCACATGAGAAAAGCTCAGTAATAGGAATTTATAGACAATTTTGTCTATAAAGCATTGAATTTTCAATCCCATGAGTAAAGTTGAGCTTCTGAAATAAATGTACATGAGATCAAGATTTTAAGTCATTGGAAACAAAAAAATCTATTTCAGCTCTTTCTTGAGGCAACAGGACTTTTAATGAGATTTATTTAAAAGAAGATATGCATTAACTAAATCTAAGAGTGTAAGTATAACAAAAAATTTCTGTGAACTTAAAATTGTGGGAGGGGGTGTGGCTGATGGTCCCCCTGCTTTGCCTTGGGAGACAACTGATGTTTAGTTTCCCGCCTCCCCCGGTTGTCAGTCATTTGTTGTCCCTTCCCCTTGTTCCTGTCCATCATTATGTACTCCTTCCCCCGGTTCTGGAAAGTTCTAAGTTCTTTTTATCCCCATTGGTTCTCCCCCCGAAACCACTCCTTCCCTATATCCCAGTTGGCTGTTGCCCTGTCGCTCTTCCCCGACTCCGCCCTCAAGCCCTCACCTCATTGGATGTTTTGTACCCTGACCCTCCTTCCCAGTTACAGTTATAATCCCTGCCCCGCCCCTGGTTCGGGGCTCTCGGAGCTGGCTTCCCTTCTGAGCGGTTGCTTTCCTTCGTCCCCCATCTCGCTCTCCTTCACCTGAACCCTTGGGAATAAAGCCACCCGTGAGTCACCCGCCTTCGGTGGAAGCTTGTTATTTCCTCAACCATCGAGGCACCTGCGGACCGGATCCTGTGGCTATCCATAGTGATTCCTGGACTCGGGCGCGTCATAAAATCCAATTCATCTGTGATAAATCTTTCTGCAATATTTTTTTCCTTCTCTAAAGTATCAGCTCACCAAGGCCAACTAAAATCTTACTCTTTTCTCAGTTTCATGCGTTTTTCATCTAATAAACAAAAAGAAAGCTATATTTGTTTCACTTTGAGGTAGAGTAGCTGAAGATATAATTTAATTGCTATTTAGCTCTGAGTGCAAACTGCAGAACAAGAGATCAATTAATTTGATTAAAGAAAAATAAATCCTATATAAAAAGTAAAACTTGCATTGAATTAACAGAAGAATAGCTGAGCTTTCCCTGTTCTGAGTATTAAATGTCATTTCCTTCAATCCCTGCCTGAGGAAAGTAAAGGTATTACCCATGCTCTCATGATGTAAGCCATTGTACTTTTGTTTGTTGATTCTTTGTTTTGTGATTTCGTGCTATTTTTTTGCAGACTATGTGAAAATATGAAGTGTATTTTTAATATCTGTAGAAAGAGAACTGGTCCATCCACAAACTTGCTATTTCCACATCCACAAATTCAATGCTAAACCACTCAAATATTTTCTGGAGTCCTGAGAGGAAAGCTCAAGTGAAAAGTTTATCTTTTCTTTTTACATAGTGGATGTAAATGTCTTCTTACCCTACTTTCAAGTGACCAATTCCTCTGAACAGGAGTGCAATAATCCTAATTATCTCATCAGTGACTGTCTGATTTGGGCTATTTGTCTTCTTGTTATCTTATTATATTATTAATTTCTCTTTTTATATTTAAAGCATAAAATGTAAACAGAGGGAATCAATGCATCTGGGATAGCAATCTCAGAGAGACAGGATGAATCTCCTTATGGAGAGGCCTATTTCTTTCCCCTGAGCACAGACGTATCTAAACGACTTAAGATACAGAACTCTGGGTGATGGTTCAAGGTACAGAATACAACCAGTCTCCTGGGAGAACCTTTTATTGCTATAATTTCAAAAGGTCCAGTGTTGCACTTAAGTATATTTTAGGCCTTCTCAATAGACTTCTATATTCCATACATTATATGTATGAAAGCTTATTTACAGTGGTTTTTGGTTTTCCTGGTTTATTGGTTTGGTTTGGTGTTTGTTGTTTGTTTATTTGTTTTAGTTGTCCAATGCTATATTCTTCTTTTCATTGTTTAGTGCATGATGTCTAAGTAATCATCCTACAGTATCTGACTGCAAGGTAATTGATTCCCTGTATAGATTTCCAAGACAATTAACCATACTCCAGTTACCATCTTTTTACAGGATATTTGCAGAAATTGCTCTGTGTTAGAAGTCACAGGATTACCTGGGCTTGTTTTCCCTCAGCATCCAGACAAATCACCAAAGATGCCTGACAAACTCTCTGTCAGTTCTTTTGTAATTTCTGCTTTTCTTCAGACACAAGACCTCTAGTGGTGGAGAAGACCTTCAGCATTTTTGGAAATTATGTGTCTGTCTGAGACAGCAGGATATCAACTACTAAAGCAGAAATAAATGTGGAATTGCCTACCTACGGAAGTTATTCATAACTGGCCTCTCAAAGGAGATCATTACTTAGTTTAGGTGAGAGATGAGCAACAGTTTTGCAGAATGCAATAGTTTATTGCCTAAAAATGTAGTCTTAGTGAAATCAAAATATTCCGAAAGAGAAAAGTTTTGGTTTATAAAAAATTAATTTATTTTTACTTTCCATTTTTATAATGTCAGAAAGTGTGGGTTTTTTTCACTGTAAATGAGTTAATTTAGATTTTATAATCTTGTTTACTTATGCTTTTACTCTTATACTAAATTTTTAATATATTTAAATAGTTTATGTATTTTGTGATGCTTGGCATTTTCAATACTTCTTACCAAAATTTTTCAGAATGCCCAACCAAGAAAAATTTTAACACATTTTTTGTTCCAATTCAGATATTTAAGAAACATACATGTTTAAATCACATTGAAAAAGGAATTCTAAATAAATAAGTAGAAAAAAATTCTAAGTAAAAATTAGAAAATTTAGGACAAAGGACAAATGCTCCTATAATCTGAGTTTGTATCCAACCATTAAAACAGAATCAAGATTATATTCTTCAGACATTCAATTTCTCCCTATAGTACTGCCTTATGCTGCATTATCATATTCTTTTGAAGGAGTTTTACACTTTAGCTTGAAGCTATATTTTTATTTAAAGACATAGCTCATAGAATTAAGTCCATCATTTTCAAAAGTCCTATGTGTATTAAATGATATTTAAGTCCTACTGCTACAATCATCTCAATAATATATATGCACAAATAAATGCAGTAGACGCTTAAGAATTAAACATACATGCTTATTTCCACATATATCTTTTTATATATAAAATATATGTAAGTATTTTAGTATAAAAAAGTTTAAGAAGCAAAAAATGACTGTGAACAGACTATGAAATTGAATAAGTTTTGGGTTAAACTGATAAAGAGGTCAATATTGAGGAGAGATTATGTTTAACTGAAATGGTTATTTCAAGCAGTGTTTTTGAGAAAATACCACTTCTGTAAAGCAGCATAATGAACAAGTGAAGCACAACTGTTTTGAACTGACAGTAATCTATATGATTTTTTGCAAAAATCATGAAAGTCTGCCTTTCTATGGCTAACTTCATTAGTGGTTGTTTCAGTAAAGTGTAAATATATATCATAAACACCATCACATTTCAATTACCCTAATTTTCATCTATGGTATTTAAAGATAGTATAAAACACTCAACTCTGATTTTTAAAACTTTATGGGATAAACTGAAATGCAGCAGATGTCTAAATTAAAGGTGTTTTTATTTCATATTGAAATTTTCTTGGAGAACATTTGTCTTTCCTTCATTATTTCTGCCTGTGTGCACATGGAAATAGCTGGAAAAGATTTTAAAAAATACACATTGTGGTTTTTAAATGCATCTTGCCAACTTTGAGCTTGTCTGTCTCAAACGTCTCTATGCCAGTTCAACAACCATCTCCTGCCAGATTTGGCTTTCAAAATTAACATATTTTGTACATGACATATGTTTGAAATTAGCACAAAATGCAGCCAAGAACTGGAAATTAACAAGGAAAAAAGTTATTTTAGCTAACATTTGGAGCCAGGAAATACTTTGTTGGCTTAAAACATTAGGACAGGCTATTGTCTATTAAATTAAATAAATTCAATATGTAGACTACAAATTGTCATCACCACACCGTCTGTTTTGTTATACATGCATCATTTCTCCCCTTTTTTCAATGTACATTTGATGTCTGTGTGTACGTTTGTAGCTATAGATGAAGAAAAACATCACATATACCTCTCATGTTAAAAGTGACTCTAAAGACTTGAAAATCCTGCAGTACTGTCAGAGCCAAAAATTTCTGCTTCTCATTAAACTGGCATATTGTTCTTGTCACACATATGCATTAAGCATGCCGCTGTGGTCACTGGGCTCTAATCTTTGTTGCTGCTGCTCATTTGGAAAAAAACCAGCATTTTCTTTTGTTTGTGCAAGACCCTTGAGCATAAAACCTGGGATCCTTCTCCTCCATCTTGGCTGAAAATTATATCATATGCCAAGGATGTTGTCGTCTCCTGAATGTTCCCAGGCATTCGGACCTCTTTGGGACAGCTAGAGGAGAAATAGGGTGTGTAGCAGGATATTGCTTCTGCATCCTGAGTGCCATGAACAGGGCAGAGGAGGATCATGAATGGTGGCACACCCAGAGCATCTAAACCCACGCTGACGGACTGGCTGCACCCTCTAAACAGCTTGACCATAAGTTCTGATCTTTGCACCGATTGGCTTATTTTTATTTGAGAAACATGAATAAAAGAGAATCACCATCTAGGGTAATGGCAAAAAATAGATTTTAATATAAATTTATGAAAGTGAAATATTAACAGAGCTCAATAGAAAAGTTCACTGTAGGCTTATGACCTAGATGAAGCATACATAGGAAAATCTGATTGGAATAAACTAAAAATTATTTACATAGAGACAGGAGTTGCAAAAGATTGAAGGTGCAAAGGATATGAATGCAAAAATATAAGGTTACAAAAGGGTTTAGCAGCACTTAAACACTGATTAAGTTAACAGTTACAAGTGATTCAACAGAACTTACTACGATTATGACAACAACTTGATTATAGATCCACAGTGACAACATTCATACCATAATCAATTCACACACACAGAGGCACAGAAATTTATTCATCTACATGAATAAGTGTGCAAAGGTACCCACCAAAAATTTCCCTGAGGTTCAGTGAAATACTCATGTCAAATCTCTTGATGTTTCTCCCCAGGCGTGGGTTGTGCCTGAAAAAGTCAGCCTACTTCTCTCTGTCAGCAGTGGTCTTTCAAGTATCACAAACAGGAATACTGGTGAGATCCAAGAATCATCCCACTTGGAGTCACTGTGCAGTCAGTGGAAGCCTAGGAAAACTCTTAGGGCCTCACTTAAATGCTCTGAGACTCAAAGGGCCTCACCTAACACTGTGCTTCACAGGGTAGCAAGGTGATTAGCTTTAGTCACCCATAAGTTTCTATCCTTGCTGTATCTCAAATTAGTAACTACTGGAGGGTTGGAGTTTTTTATAAAAAATCCAGTAACAATGGTGACGTTTCACTTGGACTACAATTCAGGTAAATTATTTACCAAGGATAAGAAAGTCAAGTGCTTATCCTTTGCTCCCCATCTTGCTCAGGTAGCGGCTGCAGTGAGAATTGTTCCAAACTTTGTTATGCAAAAGCTCCTGGAAGGGAAAGGGGTGTTCACCTTGCTCAGTCAAAGCTTTTCAGGAGCTATTGAGGTCGTAGAGCAGGCCCAGTGAGAAGGTGAAGAGGAGGCACCACCATAATCCAGTCTATTACTTCAGTAATAGATGATCCATTGCATTCTAAGGAGTGATGGTGTGGTTGCCTCTTCTCTCTCTGATAATAAACACAATAATGACATATTACAATTGTCATTCTAGGGGAATGCTTGGTTGAGATGCCTAATTGTGTGGATTTTGTTAAAGATGACTGGTAATACATGTGTAATAGCGTGAGTAGGTCCTGGGAACCATTCACCTGCTCACTGTTCTCCACACTCTAATATAGAGAATAATATTAAATAGCAAGCATGCTCCACTGGTCTCTTCCAAACTTAGATATTCTGTGAGTCTGTGAAAACTGAGACTATACTACCAGGTACTTCAAATTTGGTGACACAACTAAATTAAATGGAGCTGCACTGCTTTACATCACAAGTTACAGCCTGCATATTCTGACTTAAACAAAATTCAAATCTTTACTAGTGTATTCTAATGAATGCTCTGCTTCAGTTTTGAATTATGCATCTCAACAATTAAGTGCTCCCAGTATAATTAAAAACAAACTATTTTAATTAAAATTAGATCAGCTGATGATGGGAGAATAATCACTCCGTAAAAAGTAGAAGAACTCCCAGAGTCCATGAATTACATCAATACAAAAAAAAAAAAAAAAAAAAAAAAAAAAAAAAATCTTTGGAATAAAGACCTGTAGGCACTAACAAGGTAAATCCAACTCCATTTCCCACACAATTCACTGCACAAAATGTATGACCAGCCTCAGCTCTTCTATCACATATATAATTATCAACTACAAAGTGTTGATGCAGTTACTAGATAGACCTGTAACAGGCAATAGGAAAAATAGCTGTATCAATTAGTGTATGTTGTGAGTATTAAACAGTTGGTCTAAAATCTTTTCCAAATCTTTTTGCCTAACAGCTTGCCTTGGGTATGAAGCTGTGCCAGCTTTGCTCTTGCTTTTCAATGTATGTAGATGAATCATTCTGGGTGTTCTATCTGTTGAGTATATTTTAATTAAGGACTTGCACTTATCTACTTTGTAAGAAAATGCTTTTTGGTTCAATCTTTACTCACACAAGATTAACCCATCTATGAACTACAGTCAGTAATAGCAGGGTTTCACACTTTGGTCAGAAAGAACAAGTCAGCTTATACTAAAGCCAGTTTGGAAACTTCATTCTCTAACATGACCAACCCCACAGTAGTGTCTTTCTAGATATGGAGAACACAAATTTTGTCAGAAACACAACCTAGGCCATACATAGCAACAAAAAAGCCTTAATTCATTTTAGGGATATTAAAACCACAGTCTGTATAAATATGATTTTGATTTTTAAAACTTTAAACAGCAAGTTGAGCAACTGCCCTATCTTATTTTCAGAGAGTATATAGGCATTGTGGATTTTCCTAACGCAATACAGTGGTTTCTAACACATTATGCAAAATCATGATTACTTCACTTCCTAAACTCAAATGGCATGCTGAATTTTTGGCTTCAATTCACTGAACTCCTATTTCTACTTAGAAAGATTTATCTTTTCATATGGAGTCTTAATCAAGACAAATTCTACAACAGCAGTTGCCACACAATTTTCACCATGTGCTATGTATTTAGTGTACCCAGAGCCTACTTCAAAGAACTATAATTTGAGCATTACATCACTTCTGTCATTCTGGAATTATCTGAGGCCTGTTTTATTTTCCATTTCTTTTCCACCCACCCCCACTAACTTATTAATACGTAGGAGAGTGCATGTGTCTGTTTTATGCTCTGATTACCATCTTACTTGCACTGCTGGTTTTGCATATACAGTAAATTCTAAGAAGACGGGCTTAGCAAAATGCGAAATAGCAGAATGACACTGCAGGAGATATTCGGATAGATTCATAAGAAATAGTCAGATCTATTGATTTCCAAATATTTCTTATTATGAATTTATTTAAATCTGTGACTCATATATCACTTATGAAATAGTGACAAGCAGCTTATGAATCAGCCAGTCTGCTATCAACAAACTGTTATGAGCTCATTATCAAGATGATTTGGGGACACACCAAACAGATTCCAGCTGGGTTACACAGAGTGAATTAAACGTTGTCAGAAGGTTCTGTTGAAATGTTTTTCAAGCAGCTGTCTGCCCTCTTTGATTCACAGTTGAACATTGGGCAGAGCTTTTGTGTTGTTTATTGTTTTTATGTTATTTTCTGACACAGAAATATCTGTGTAAAAAAAAAATAGGAATTCCATTTCTGGCTCAAGCATTCATTATGTAGAGGGTATTTGCACCCTGTGAAATAGCAGTGCTAACCTGCCCACACAGATGCAAGTGTCTGGGATAGAACTACTGCAATCTGTGTATTAAGGACTGCAATGCAGCACTAAGGTGCTCCTGATGGCCCATCACAGTCCAGTATTTACAGTCCATCTGCATTCCTGTTTTTCTCAAACAGCCACTACTCTCTCTGATGGGATTAAAGAGCAGAAGAGATCAAACACTTACAATTACACAAAACATATTTTAGCATAACAAGATCTCAGAAAGAGGATGCAATGGATTTGAGTACATGACAATGGCAGTCCTTTGCAAGGGCTGCAGGGCATGGCTGATAAGGTATCCAGCAACCAAAACAGGGCTTGTGGGCAGATGTTTTCTTCATGGTCTATAACAAATGAAGTCCCAAGTCAGCACTATTGTATGAATGGCAATTTCAACCCAGTGAACATTCTAGAAAGGTAGGTTTTGAGACATTTTTAACATCAAATGCCTCAATAATATATTGGAATTAAAATGTAGTGTAAGTTACCATGTGGATGCTGCCCAAGGGTAGCTGTACTGAGCCTAATTGAGGTTATACTTTCTGTGTCACAATTCAAGGCAGTATCAGGTTTGGAAGAGGCACAGTTTATCCCTAGGTATGCTAGGGAACATTATCAGTGCAGGTGCACTGAGACACACTTACCCTAGTCCTACTATCTCTGATGTGGCACATGACTTGGCAAGACATAGAAAGCCAGATTTCCAAAAATATCTATGGTACCAAATGGGATTTTCCAAAGTTTTTTTAGACTGTCAAAGGCATTAAAAGTATTTAGGCTCTTGTCAAGGTCACAGTAAGAGACAATGTGTGTTTTAGGTCTTAGTCTGCTTGTACTTTTGAAAGTAAAGCCCTTCTTTTTGTCTCAGCTAATCCTTTCACATGGGAACACAGTATCTAAATATCACAAACACATATAGTCAGAATTAATTAATGTTTATAATAAGCATTGTAAAGATTAAGTAGTCTCTGGTAACAGACATAATGTTGCTGTTCCTAGTCTTCAGCTAATTGGACTGGTGTCTGACCTCAAGCAACGATGGTTAACTGCAATGTTTCTTCTTGTTATATGCACTAGTAGCACACTAATTTTGTAAAATTCCTAATAATTTTGAAAAATCTCATTCCAAGGCTATAGCTATAATGAAAGGTTTTAAATGTCTTGAGCTGTACCATTTGTTGTGAAAGTTCCATCAAAGAAGCTGTCTGAAACACAAACACAGCCATTGTAGGAGACTTGTTGCGCTCCTGCTCTAATTATTTTGCTATTTTGTTGTGTCCCTTCAAATGTATTCTCTTTCCTGTCCCCAAGAACCTGCCAGCATTAGAGATCTTCTGTAGTTCTGACAAAAGGGAGCAAGAGCTCAACCCATAATAAAAAGCACAGCTAACACCTTTATTTTATAGAAGTGTGTTCTGAAGTGAATGCTTAACTCTTAATTGGTACAATTTCAAATAAAAATCCATATTCAATTGCTCTCTGTCCACTGCTCTGCTTCCTCAGTTGCGGCAGGATGGAAGATACATCTGCAATTTATTTTCTTACACACCTCTTTCAAGTGACAGAACCAGCACATTTCCCTGGAATCCCACTAGCCATCTAGCTCTTTTTTTTTTTGGATAAGTAGGGAAAAACACACTTTGAATTTTGGGGACAGCTTTTATAATAGTTGGAAGAAGGGAATAAAGAACATACCTGGGAGATATTTGAAAGTATTTTATATAAATAAACAGGAGTACAAGCATTGACCCATTTAACAAATCTTAATTTTGAGGGTGCAAATTTAATTCTTTTTTGTGACTATGGTGATCTTCAGACTTTATCTGCCTCATAAATAATACAATTCTAGCCCTCAGAACAACCAAATGATGGGTTGAATTGTCCTCTGACTTTCTTCCTCAGCATATCTTTATCCTGATTCTTACACTTACTTGTAGCACACTAGACATTTTCATTATCTAGTCCTAAATGCCTCTGTGATGGAGCATTAAGTGGTAATCATCTGCCTGAAGGTTTCCACATCAGGTAAAAAGGGAGAACACCTCACATCTTTGCTACTTTGTTGTTTTAGTTTTTAGTTCTACTCTCTGCTTCCCATCCAAATACACTCCTTGAATTTATGTCCCTTCAGCTCACTGAAAATCCTCAGACCCTGGATTCCTCAGGTTCTGCTTCTATTATTCTCAAGGGATACAGTACACTTTGTAGGCTTAGGCAATGGCTATCACATCAGGGCTAAATGTGCTCCATCAAAAGATAATGGTCTGTGATGGGGATGAGAAAAGAACAACAACTGAAGAACTGCCTCAGGGTAATTTCCAGGAAGTGCATTTAAAACGAACAAACAAACCAACAAACAAACAAATAACAAAGAATGCCTTCTTAAAAAGTTGAAAGTATTGAAATAGTGGTATGAAGGAATTCTGGGTGAGGAACTTATTACCTAATAAACTAAATATGAAAAGAAAGCATTTTATTAATCAAAATTTCTACATCTCAAAAAGGAAAATACTGATAGAAGTGAAATAAATTGTGCTTATGTGAATGTACAGGCTCTTTTCTTTATATACTACCTAAATTAACACCAGCCAGGCTGGCAGCTTTCCCAGATCAAAGGCTGCTAATAGCATACTCTTTTCCTTCAACCAATGTGGGTTTTTTATTTTTAAATTATCCACTGTGCACTGATGTGCAAAAGAAAGACATCAATTCCTAATAAAAAAATGCCTGATATTATCTAATGAGTAGAAGCTAGAGGTCATCTTGAGAATGCAATATTTAATAGAAGTCTTAAAGTACTGAACTAAATAAATATCCTTCATTGTGGTAACCTCATGACCATATATATTTTTAATTGCTGGAATAAGTGATTTCTGCTTAGCTGGTTTAAAAAGATATGTTAAGACTTTTCTAGGTTTATTACTTAGTGCAAGTGCTGATGTGCAAACTGCAAGACTCTGAAGCACATGCATAATCAATAATGCATCTAGCTACTCTCTGACTGAGTTCAATTGTAATATCTATTAGATCTAGCTTTCTGATACTTTGCATTGCAACAATTATTCAGGCATACCAGGGCAAGCTGTGCTACATTAACTTCTTTCTGGTAGGAAAGAAAGGAAGGAAATACTATTTGCACTGTAAATACTGTGCAGTACTTTGTCCCCTTTAATGAAGTGACCCACCGAATTATTGTTATTCACTGTTAACAATATTTCTATACTCTTAGAGTTTATACAACATCTACATTAGCCAAATTATTTTAAATATTTATTGTGCCTTCTATAATTCTTTTTAAGAGGAATGTGCAAAATACAGAATATTCTGTACCCTGAAACTCACTACATGCTTTGTGTGGCTTGGACATTTCTTCTTTGTTTTTAGGACTTAATTCAATTTGTATTTACATTTAAAAGGATGATCAAACTAATGTTTGCTGGCATTCCAGAGATGTATTGAAGAGACAGGACAGCTTTTTGAAATTAATAGAAAAATTCCTTCCCTTTGGGTCTAGCATTAAAAACAAAGAAGATCCACAAAGCAGTTTTTAACTTTTGGCAACTGTATAGCAAATGTGGACCTTCAGGTTGCTACTCACTTTTTATGGGTGGAAAAATATTCTGAAAATTATGAAGGGAAGTAAATGGGTATGATAAATTATGACAATAAATACTAGAGTAATTAAAGAATTATGAGACTATCTGCATATTCCCAGAGTTATACAACTATAGCGAAGAGCAAAATAAGGCTGATGATTTTTTGAAATGTTGCAGAACTGTATCTTATCCTCAGTCAATGAACAGTCAATTGACAATCACTCTGGACTGGTTTCTTTTAGTTAAGGACTTTCAATGACCTCCCATTCACACCAATCACTCACTAGTTATCGGGTCTGAAAAGTCAATATAGTTCTCAGAAGATGACAGATCCACGTTCTGCTCTTTCCCCATTACAGAAGAGTCATTTAGTGTACTGGGAGTATCCTACACTATCACATCCGCAAAAGGTAAACTAAAGGCTGAAGGTCAATTTGCCAAGTACCTTACATCTAGGTCAGCGTGACTCCTGACAGGTCACAGTGCTCATTGTCATAGTGACGTTTGTAATAAAAGAAACCTATATGTTGATTCTTTCATTCTATTCCTATCTTTCCGATTGAGTCTGCAAAACCTAATTTCAGGCTGAGTTAATTCTTAATCTAGCAATGAGTAAGGGCATAAAATAGTATTGAAACATGCATAAATTATCCTACAATAAATTGTAATGATCTGGGCATAGCTATTAATATAATGATGCATAAAACAACTACTGTAAATTATACAGTGATATATAAGACTTTTAGGTGGTAAGCCTCTGACTACAATACACTGAATTTAAACACAATGTCACTATTCTACAGCAGTGTACTTCAAACCTATTTAAAATCTGATTTTTTCTATTTTTTTCCCTAGTGTATTTTTATAATGACTTTTTCCTATTAAAACCTATTACAATAACAATTCATATCTGCTCTAAGAAATTCTTTGTATCTGACTCTAGCTTCTGTATTTTTTGAATTGTTTCTTCAGCACTCCCTCCACGGAATGCTTTTCATCCTTTCTACAGTGGGCTGTGAACAGCATACAATGCTTTGTCTCTGTCTTTTCTTACTTCTGCCCTTAGGGTACACACAAGCATAAATTCACCTAAATTCTCTATGCCAGTAGCTCAGATATCCATTTCTCCTCCAGTATGCATACTGGTAACTTTTCATGATCACCTATTGCCTTAAGACTGCACATGTTTCAATCATCTCCTTTCCCTGACCATACTTTTCCTCATTTCTGATCATCCCCAACCACCTTTCAGCCTGTTGGGGATTTTTGAAATTACAATGATTCTCAAATTACAATAATCAAACCATGTTTCAGTTTTGTTACGTTCTTCTGGGGAACATCAAAAAGTCCTCATATTTTTATTCCACATTTCTATTTTCATCATTCAAACTCTTCTTGATCTCAGAAACAACCGATCTGTGTCCTTGATGAATGCAACGTTGTCATTCCTGTGGATATTTGACAAGTTGTTTTGCAGTTCATTTTCTCATCATAGTGAACAGTCTATTTTTTACCTCTTTACCTGTACTTTCAGTTATTTTTACTGTAAGACCTGGTTCTCACTTACGTCTTTTCTTTCATTTAATATGAAGCAATTGATTTACCTTTTTCATCTTCCTGTAACATTAGCCTTGCTATTATTCTTGTTAGAGTTTCCATAATAAAAAAGAAGATTATAGTTTCTTCAGTTCTGGGTCAAACAAAACACATTAGGCTCATGTCCTCTGGAAATGTAATCAATATATTAATATATGTATAGATATATTTTAATGGACACTATCAGACATTTTTTCACTTCTTCATGGAAAAAACCCCAACATTTCATTTACATGCTGCAGAGCTCCAAGAATTTTGCAAGTTAAATATTTACTGCCTTTTATTGGCTAATGGAAATTATTACTGCAATGTCTGCCAGATAATATTAGTAGTAATTCTTAAGAGAAACTGCTAAAAAGAGCAAGCAATAATCTCCTGACTGTGCTTTAAGAAGGATTGAAAAACTATTCTATGTCCAGCTAAAATCACCTTCTCTTCTATTGACTCTATAAACAGAACAAGGTAGAAAAATATATTTTTAAAATTAAGCCATTTTGCTTGCTTCTTTATGGCTAAAATTTAATAGAAGTTTTCTACTGAAATTTAAAAAAAATCAACAACAAGAAAAAAGCTCAGTAGGAAAGCAAAGCTACTGGCTCCTACATGATGGCAACATCTTCTTTGTTTTGTTTTTTGGTCTGAACCAATCAAAGGAAGTTCCATTGGTGCAAGTAGACATAAATCTCTTGATGTACATATACATATACCCATTTTCAATTTTAGGTCTTTTTTTTGGACTCTATTAAAAATGACAAGAATCTATGAATTCCTACAGGCTGTGAGTAGCACGAATAATTACCACCCATCATCTGGACTAGGCAGCTCTGTTTCTTGAGCCCAAATACCCAGAAATGCTCTTTCAGTTATAAACAGTAATGAGCCTAATGATTGTGGGAAGTCAAACAGCTTTTTCTAGTGGCTTGGTGTTGTAATAGCTACTTCAGAATACTTTATGGATTCATTCTATTCCTATGAAAAAGAATTATAATCTTGTGGCAACTAAAGTTAATAACCAATTTTGGTGAATATTACTAAATAGGTCCTCAAATAAGTACTAGTTGAATACTGGTGTTGATAAAGTGAAACATTCCCACGTAATATAACACACATTGCACATAGTTCCATATAAACAGCAGGTACTTGCTTCCATGAGTCATATAACGGTGCTCTTTCTTTCCTAACTCATATTTTTGAGATACTGTACTGTGTTTAATCTGACCTGGAAATGATGCAGATTTAGTATTTAATCCAAAAGAAGGCTACTTTGTTATTGTTGGGCTTTGGGTTTTAATTGCATCTGACTCAGCTAATTAGTACATCTTGCATAGCAGAATTCTGAGATGCGCATAGGTTTGCATGTCATTTTGACTCTAGCCCCTTGGTAATGTGGTGGCTTTCAATAATTCCTATGATTCCTAAAATTCCTGCAAAAATATAAGTCAAGCCGAAATCCTCTTTTTGAGGAGGTGACAGAAAGATAATTTATTTGAATTGGGACTGTATGATATTCTGGAAACAGCATCTCACCAGCTCTACCTGTGTGCAAATCTGACCTTTTATTGTGCACGTTGGGCTAAGCAAGCACGGTAAAAACCAAATATAAAAATAATTTAACACTTGTAGCCAGGCCTGTTAAGATTAGCTAACCAAATTATATGAAATCATCCTTCTGTCTGTTACATTATCATGACAATAATAGTTGTAAACCAAATTTACTGGCTGTGTTTTATAGAGTTTGCTGTCTATAATTTTAGTTTTTATTTTCCAGACTTTAACTTATAGTAATTTGTACTGTGCTATTTTATTTACACAAATACTTTTTCTTCACCTTTACATATTTAATAATAAAGTTATTAGTTTTAAGATGATTTCTAAACAGCAAGAATGATGTAATAATTATATTTTAATCAGGATATTAATTTATATGTTTATTTTATGGTAAACAACTTTCAACTGTAAGTCCTCTTTAGTTTCTTTTGGCTCTGTCAAAATGAGGAGAAATATGATCATCTTGTCTGGGCTGTGTACACTGCCTTGAAACATGAAGATTCACAAAAGAGGACTTGTCAGTGAAATGTATGTCCCTCCATTTTTGCCCTTTAATTGCTCATAAGAAGCCATCTACACACCCCATACAACATATGGCAAAAGACAGGTCCCTAAATTATAGTCTGTTAACATGGTTGTTAACACATGGAAATACATGAAGCACAGATCACTAGGAAGTTACTCAAGGTTTATCTTATTTCTCTATTCCAGAGAGGCTACAGAACACCTATATTCACTGGTCAATGCTTCTCATGCCATTCATTCCAGAAAAGGAATGGCTGGAAATGGAAGTGTTCCACTTTTGCATTGAAAAGATGGCAGGAGCAGTAGTAGTGGTTCAGGTAATAGGAAGTAAAAAATGTGGCTTCTAGCCTTCCTTCATCCTGAAGTCTCAAGCTGTGTCAAGTGAAATATAAGTTAGATATTAGGAAAAGGTTTTTCACTGAAAGAGTCATAAAATTCTGGAATGGTCTGCCCAGGGAGGTGGTGGAGTCACCATCCCTGGATGTGTTTAAAAAAAGACTGGGTATGGCACTTGATGATCTTTAAAGGTCTCTTCCAACCTAGTCATTCTGTGCATTCTCTGAATTCTGTAAATTCTGTGAAGCCTTTCAAAACACTTTTTTTTGTGTCCTAGAAAGGTGCCTAGCATTATTCTGTGGCCTACATGAATGGAAGGCACCTTCCATCTCTTCTGAGGAAGTCAAAAAACAGTGGTAAGTGGCCCAGTTTTCAGGGAATCATAAAGGCTGAGAATGTAGGGAGATGTGTTTCTCTGAGGATATTTTTCTATAAGACGTGAGTACCCTAGGTTTCTAGTCCTGGCTATAGGGATTGCTTACTCATCTGGCATTACAGAGTCATACAGCAGGGTAAGAAAAAATGTTTGCAGAAAAGAGATAAAAGCCGACCAGATTCCAAGAAGTCTATATCCTCATAGGCTCTAAGGCCTCTAGGGGCTTGGGTGAAGCTTTATAGGTAACTCATGAGGACTTGGAAATTTCCTCTGGTTGCACTTAAGGCACTTACATATTTTAGTTTTGTATTCAGGACCTAATGGACATAATTGAGCAATTTATGAAAACACATAAATAGCCTGTAGAACAGGGTTTATGTAACAGAGATTAATGTCAAATCCCAAGTGATTCTTCTTTAAACAGCGGAAAAAAATTCTTCCAAAAGAGAAAAGAATAAAGGTTGGTTTTTACTTCATGCATCTTCTATCAAACCTCAAATCTTTAATATGGTTGACAGAAGATTCCACTGAAAAAAAAAAGATATTCTGGATCTCAGCATTGTTCCCATGTGCTGAAGGACAAAATGGCAGAGAAGATGACTAGACTGATTGAACAGATAGTTTTGAAAAACAGAGAAAAACACAGAGAGAGGATTACCGTTGGAAGAAGGGGCAGGCAACTTGGGAGTACCACAAGGAAAAGGAGAGTTAAGCAGAATCTCCATCCTTGAATGCAGAGAAAACCACAGTGACAAAGGATAGGAACAGCCTGGTGTGCTTAATGCCTTCTTTCCCTCAGTCTTTAAGGAAGAGGTGCATTATCCTCAGGGCACTTAGTCCCCTGAGCAGGGAACGTGGATGAATTATTCTCAGGGTACTAAACCCTCAGAACAGGTTTAGGGAGCATAAAGAAATCCCCACAATCTAAGAGGAAACGGTCAATGACCTACTACACCCCTTAGAAATACACAGGTCTAAAAGGCTGAACACGATCCATCCAATGGTACTGAGGGAGCTGGTGAAAATGTTTAATGACACTTTTTCTCATTTATCAGCAATCCTGGATAACTGGGAGATTCCAGCTAACTGTAATTTGGAAAATGTGACCACTATCTACAAGAGAGATTGTAAAAAGGATCCAGGGAACTACAGGCCTCTAAATCTGATCTCAGTACCAGAAAAGGTCATGGAACAGATCACAATCAGGCTCTTGTATAGCATATGCAAGACAGGCTAAGCATAAGGCCCAGTCAGCAGCGGTTTGGGAAAGCCAGGTCCTGCTTGATCAACCTGATCTCCTTCTGTAACAAGGTGACCTGCCTACGGGATGAAGAGAAGGCTGTGGATGTCTGCCTGGACTGAATTAAAGCCTTTGACCATGTCCCCCAAATATTTTCTTGGAGGCATTGTCTTCCCATGGCTTGGACAGGTGTGCTCCTAGCTGGGGAGACAACTGTAGTGCAGGGCCTGAGTGTAGGCGAATGGAGCTACATCCAACTAGTGGCCAATCAACAGTGGAGTTCCCCAGGGCTCAGTGTTGGGCCCAGTCCTATTTAGATCTTTATCAACCACTTGGATGTTAGGTTAACTAGGTTTCCCCTCAGTCAGTTCGTAGACAGCACCAAGTCAGGTGATGACCTGCTGGCGGGCAGGAAGGCTCTGCAGGGGCATCTCAGCAGGCTGGATCAATAAGCTGAAGCCAACAGTATGAGGTTCTTCAGGCAAAGTGCTGTGTCCTGCCTTTGGGTCACAACAACTCCATTCACTGCTACAGACTTGGGGCACTCAGGCTGGAAAGTTGTACAATAGGAAAGGGCCTTGGGTTGCTGGTTAACAGTAGCTGAACATGAGCCACCTCATGCCCAGGTGGCCAAGAAGACAATTGGTACCCTGGCCGTATCAGCAATAATGTGGCCAGCAGGACTGTGGGAGGGATTGTCCTTCTGTACAGGTGAGACCATATCCCAAACCCTGTTTTCTGTTCTGAGCCCCTCTGGCAAAAAAAAACCAAAACATTGAGGTGCTGGAGCACATCCAGAGAAAGGAAATGGAGCTAGTGAAGGGTCTAGAGAACAAATCTGATGAGGATTGCCTGGGGGAGCTGTTGCTATTTAGCCTGGAGATAAGGATGCACAGGATGCTCAGGTCTCAAGGTGTTAGGAGGAATTTCTTTGCTGAAAGGATGGTCAAACTGACCATCCAAAGGTCTGGAACAAGAATGCAACAAACAAATGGTGCATTCACCATCCTTGGAAGTGTTCAAAATTCATGTGGATTTGGGAGGCATGGTTTAGTAGTGAACATGATGGTGTTAGGTAAACAGTTGATCTTAAGAAGTTTTTTGTGGCTTTTTCTAAAATCCTTTCTGATTACTTAATCCCTTTTCAAGCAGAATTGCCAGTATTATTCTCTATGCACAGTAAAGACCTCATACCATGACTGTATTCTATATGGTAATTTTCTATACCTATAGGAAGACTCTTTCGTAGATGTATGGCCTGAAAAGCTCATGTTTATTTGATTATTTGTGGTAAGTCATTCCAGTGTAATGCATTATATCATACAATCTCTCATCTAGTAATCACAATCTTTGTACATTGTGTGACCTTGCATTTGGCAATGTTCAGTCTTATGTTGATCAAATGAGCCAACTTCACTATATGAATCAGATCAGCCTGGTTTATAACTGACCTATGACCATTGTAACTTCTCTCTCCACCAGTTTTTGTATTATCTGCACATTTTACAAGCAATGCTTCCATATTTTACTCCAGTTCATTTACAAAGGTATTGAAGATCAATGGGGCGAGGACAGATTCCTGAATATCTGAACTAGAAGCAACCTCAACAGGAAGATGAGTCTTCATGTATGGGTTACCTTTTGTGGTCTATTGGTTAGCCAAATTTTAATCGTTTTAATATAGGGATTATTGTATTTTGTGATTGCATTGATTTTGTGAGTGCTTTTTTTCCCCCTCCCCCATTACACTGAGGAGCCAATTCAAACATCACACAGAAGTCTATTCCTCAGCACATTAACAGTATTGACTGATAGGTTTTTAACAAGACTGTTTTAAAAAAATCAGATAATTAGAAAGTTAGTACAAAAACATATACCATATTTCTCATACTTACTTAGATGTCTGCTTGTGGATTTTTAAAATTAGTTTTCTTCCAGCTCTTTGGTGGTTGCTCTTTTTGTTTCTGATCCAGTGACCACTGAAACAAAATATATAGCTGACAGGGCTCTTTCTGAAACACTACAACCATTTTTATTAATTATGCAAAAGTTCTTATCTCTACTCTTTGCATTCCATATCAATACACCCACACATTTACTCTGAATCAATATCAGTAATAAACAAATAAACCCCCAAATTATTAAGCTGGTGGAGCACAAGTGGGAAGAAAACATTTTCTATATTTTTGAGAAACCTATCTTTTGACTTTTAATGTGTAGCTTTTATAGAACACAAAATATTCTTGTTACTGCAAGCTACTAAGAGAGTCATGTTCTTAGGTGGCAAACAACATACCTAACACCTTCAGTAATCTTGTATAGCTTTTGCTCCATCAGTCTCCCCTAAGTACAAATTCTCAATGTTTTCCACTACACTATGATTTCTGTATTGCAGCTGAGCAACAATATAGCAGCTATAAAAATGAATACAACATAAATGAGATCCTGTTCAATTCCATAATTCAGAGATATTGTTAGAGTGCTTAACTTTTTAAATGTTATAACAATCTAACTTTTTAAACTTCTTAGGATTTTTTAAGTTTTAAAATAAGCATGATTAAGAAACTCAAAACTCTAACATAAACCAAAATAATTTTTGTATGATACATCAATCTGCTTTTTTTTCTGAATGTGGAAAAAAAAATTACTGAACACTTGCTCCTTCTAATCCTCATGAGTAATCTTCTCTTGCTTTTTCTTGTATTATGCTTCTTCCACTCTTGTATGTCACTGGGTTTTGATAGATTTTTATGAATGACATTCATTTTCTATGCCAATTGTTTTCTTTTGTCAGTTTTCTGGCTTATCCTCAGTATTTTTGAGATCCCACTGAATATCTGCAAAAAGAAGTTAAAGAACTCATTCAGAGTATATCAAATAAATACGTGTGCTTTTACAAGAAGAGAGCCTTAATCTTGATTCAGTCTTTTTGTGCAGTTAGCTAAGAATGTTGAAAATAAGGTATTTCCATGAAGAACAGCAGTTTAATTCTACTTTGGCTCTCTTCATTGTTGTCTTAGGATGCAGAATTCATATATATTTACATAAAATGGAAGACAAACAAATAAATGTTTTTATTTTTATTATGAACAGATTATAGTAACATAGCTATATTTTCTACTGCTCTCTAGAGCAAACTATTTCATTAAATGTTTCAAGCAGATTACAGACAGCCAGAAACACTTGCATGTGAATACAAAAATTGGAGCAGCTTAACTTATTTGCTTTTAAAAAACATTAAATATTTTAGGCATAATGGTCTGCATATAGGTGCTATTTTTTGTGTACAAACAGGAAGAAAGAAGAGTTTGTTATATTTTATATGTCTATATTGAAATATTTATAAGAAGTACTGTAAGGGCTTGGAGGGTTTAAAGGAGTGGATTTTCATTTTTCTTTCTAATGCTGGTTCTTATCACGTTCATTACATGTGAAATAACTCCACATGTTGTGCAGAAATTCACTTTTCATTTTTGTTTATGAACAGCAAGTTATGATTTCAAAGGGCAAGGCAATTTAATGATTTTGCTAAAAAGTAGATAGCTAACTAATTTCAGTCTATGGAAATACACAGAATTACTCCTTGTAAGACCTTTGCATTTACAGTATTGTCATAATATGAAGTTACAGCATTAAATTCACATTGGAGAAACTGAATATAATTTTGTCTGCATAACAGCTCTGAATTATATCAGTTCTGAACTATGTTTTCTAATGTGCCTCAGTGCATTTTATCTGGGGAATGAGTTATTATTCCAAAAGTTGGCTTGGGATTTTTCCGAAATCTTGTAAAAAATTCTGACTAAAAATGTCACCGTGTTTAATTTAATGTAAGAAGATTCGGTTCTTTTAAAAGTTAGGCTCATGAGAAAGGTAGGTACAAGTTTTACCATGGTCCTTGAATGACCTATTCCTCTGTTGGCCTATTAAGTGAGCGGCAAGGATGGTTTTCTGGAAATCAGAAAACATTTGAAACCTATCTCAGCCTGTACCAGGGAATGGCTTTGAATCAAAGTTTTTCTGTCTCAGGAGGCTATTGCATATCTGGGTACTTGATATTTGGTGCAGGTTTATTGTAGGTGTTTCACAGGAAGAAAAAGCACTTTAACTGTAGTTAGCTGAGTACCTGGAACTGAGGAGATACAGTGGTACAGCTTCCAGGTTGATGTTGATGTTGTTGAGATTTAACTTATTCTGTGATGGGATTCTCTCAGCATGTCCTTTTGAGTCTGTATCGCGACTTTCTGATGCCTACAGCTAAGTCACAAAACTATTTCCAATGTTCTTCTCTGTAGTTGTAAAGAGCAATGTCTCAAATGGGGTCTGATTAACACAAGGGAATGATGTTACCATAGTGTTCTACAAACATTTTTCAAGTTGCTGTGAAATGGAGTATCACTGAAAATTCAGTAATGATTTTTCTATTCTCTCTAGCCTTGGTGGAAAAGGTAGGCTGTGAACACTGCATCTTGTTTGTCTCCACCTCTGTCTACAACTAGTTTCTATGCCATACACATCAGATTTCAAATACAAGCAAACATGAATTTGAAAAAAGACCAGAAATAACCCCTCAAGTTTATACTTGTAAGAACAATTCCATCAGTTTAGGTATACATACCCAGTGTTAATGAATCAGAAATACAAGGTGAAAACACTTATTTCACACTTTATCTCCAAAGTCCTGGATTGTTTCCACTCAGATTACCAAAACCCAATGAAAGTTCAGTTCTCAGGTTTGTCCATGAGCCAAATTAATGACTCCTTACTTTACTTACTACTTTTATAGCTTATTATCCAGCTGGTTTATGACAAGTTAAAATAGTCAGTATTCTCTATGTAGACATTTCAGCTGCAGACAGATTACAATGACTTTAACTTCTAGACACAATGTATGATCTTCACAAACAAACATAAAAAAAGAATTAGACCACTGTTCTCTCAGCTAGTTTAAAGTTCAAAGAAAGGAAAGTTAGAAATCTGTAGAAATCCTCCACACGTGAACCAAATAAATAACTAAAGCCTTTGAAATGTGATATATACTGGGAATACTGGCTGCCTAGGGTTTTGCAAGCTGTTCCAAAAGGCAATCATCTATTCAGTATTTTTGTCACAGGCTGACAACAACTGGAGTTGTTAAGTGTCTGCTTTAGTGAGCAACTTGCCACTTTGCCTGATAATTATTTTAATAATATACTACTGTTTTAAATATTTTAAATGGTTTCTAATTTAGAAAGTGAGTACAATTAAATAATTAATGAAGAATTATAAGTGATAAAACCAAGAGATATTGAAATAGCATTCCACTGCCCAAACAGTGGAATATCCTCTTCTTATTGAAGAGGATATTTTCAGGTTTGAATGTCAACATCATGTCACCACTTTTGTTTTTCTTTCAAATACTTTAGTATATTAAAACCAAAAGTATGAAAATAATTGAAGTCATTACAAAGGATTACAGTAGGGGAGTCTAAAAAGTACATTGGAAATATGTTAGAAATTTCCAAGAAATTGTATATTTTAATTTTGAAATTACACTAATTATGAAAACATGATAGCGAATCTAGAATAAAATTTTGAGTTAGGAGAGTGAATAAGAAACAATTCATTATTATCTGAAATGCCTATTAGTCCTTCCTTTCGAATTTGGCTGGGAATACTTCTGTCAGAAATATCAGAATTAGGTCCTGAAGGTCAGAACTGAATGCATGTGTGTATGATATTATAGTAGAAAAACTCCTTCTGAAGGATGAACAGTATTCCAGTGACACAATGACCATAGACAATTTCAAATTATTTAATGATTGAGATACTGGTTCTAGATTCAAAATTAAATCAGTTTGAAATTGAAATACATTTTTCACCAGAATCAAAGCTAAGTCAGGCTATTGAATACTGGCAAGCTTCCAGCAAACCTTCCCATTTCCTTATATTAGCCCTCTGTAGATAATTTTATTACATGGTAAGTCAGGTGATCTTTTTTTTCCTAAGTTTCTATTGATTAAGGGAGTATGCACTATAGTATATACCCCAGAAGCCTTGGTTATGAAGATTTAAGTATGAAAATTATAGAAGCTCTACTTTTATTTAGATACAATTAATACAAAGATGAATTTATGGCTACTTAAATATATATATTAATAATGTAGCATTGTGAATACCTTACTGAAAAGAATTAGCCTTTGGGAAGAAGATGATTTTAGTCCATGAGTCTTAATACCTCAGAATTCAATTATAAGTTAACAGGTATGGGTAAAGTTATGTAAAAACTGTAACATTTCTACTTCTACTTCCTCAATCAGTGTGGAAAGAAATTCTCATTCTTATTTTGAAAATCTTATATTGTGACTACACTTGTGCAGAAAAAGGAGCTTCATGGCACTTTGTAATATATTTGTGTTTCTGTACATGAGAGTATAATTATGGCTACAACAGCACAATGCTTCAGTGACTACCTTAATAATTTTAATTACAGAAAATTTTTCTTGAAACATTGATTGAAAAAAATGTATGCTACTGACTAGGTAGTGTTCAACACGGAAAAGAACATCAAAATATGTCTAACACTGATTTTGAGGGAACCTGACATAGTCTCAAACTTTAGCAGCAGTTGACATACCAAAGTACATATTGGCTTCATCATAGTAAAAGCAAATTCTTTATCTCTGGTAAATTATCTTAGTAATTTTGGACTCATTGGAACAATGACAGTTTCAAATAACCAGGAATCTATCTTGGACTTCCAAGCTAAAAGACAGCATTCTAGAAGCTACTGACATGCTGAAAAGTCATCCACAGAACCCACATATCAGAGAGAAATTATTATTTTGTACAATCCTTAATGGACTCCATCAGGAGTACTGCATCCAAATATAAAAGAAATGTTGAAAAACTGAAGAGTCTAAAAGAGGACAACCAAGATGGTTAGGAAGTTGAAGAACAAAACATAAAAGAGGCTCAGGGTGTTAAGTACATGTAGATCCAAGAGAAGAAAGCTACAGGTATTCATTCATCATCATCAACTAAAATAAGAAAGTTAAGGCAAAAACAGAGGCAGGTCTCCAGCAGAAGGTCAAAAGACAATGGACTTGCAGCAAGAGAAATTCCAGCCGATCATACAGGAAATATCCCCACAATAATGGTGGTAACACAGTGGGACAGGCTGCCAAAATCTCCGTCTTTACACATATTCACCACTCTCCTGGACAAGGTCTTGAGTAAATTAATCTAAATTTAAGATGACTGCTCTGAGAAGGGAATTGAACTAGAAGATTTCTAGAAGTCCTTTCAAATCAAAGTTATTCTGGGATGCTACAATTCTATTCATTTTGATCTTCAGTTAGAATTCATAAAATAGTTTTGCTGTATTAGTGGAACATGAGTTACAAAAGCTAATTTCTGCAAGCTTAATTTTACATTTTGAAAAAAAATCAAGAGACAGTATGCTGACATATGCAGCAAAATGTTTCTACTGGTAGATAAAATGGAAATTTACCAAAAGAAGATGAAAAATAAAAGAAAAACAATCCTGAATTTGATGGGGTTTTTTTGCTTTCTAAATTTTGATTGAGCAATACTGTGGTAGGTGCTGTATTATTGTCAAAAATCAGCAGAAAAAAGATAGACTAGAATGAAGGAAAGAAGAATATAATTCACTTTTTTTGGCAAAAGTAATCCCCGTGGTCTCTTTGGTAAACTGCAATGTTGGAAAAGAATTCTTAAAGAACAAAGTGGAAACTGATTTACACTTGGAGCACACAAACCTGTAATACTCTTGGTTTTTATCATTCAAAGATGAATAACTATTTTTTTTATCATGGTGGGTGCCTGTTAAAGGAGAAGAATTTCTAAAGAATGAGATGAAGACAGGGTTTCTTCCATTTGGGAGATGTCCAAATTAACTGAACTAGCTTCCGTGAATTTACCCTGGATTTGTAAGGGTGTAAATAAGGACAGAATTTGATTCTTTGTGTTTCGTATTAGTCAATAAATCTACATTTCTATTTTAAGTCTGGAAGTGAGAAAAACTATTGAAAATAATGTCAAACTAGTACATAGCAGCTAGCACCAAACCACCGGCTTAACCTCAAAGATCTTTCTCAGGTTTCACAGGAGAAATACTACTTCTCCTTTACAGTTCATATATAAGACATGCAACACTGTAAAACGGGAGCAATGGAGATCAAATCAGGTTTACTCAGAAGCCAGGTAAGATTTTAAAGGGAAAGGTGCACATATATGGACATATGCAAAATCTTGAAAAGGCAGTTTTTTCAAGAATACAGTAATATTTTAGTCAGAGTTAATTTTAGCCAGATATTAATTAGAAGTCTCTGGTCTGGTTTCCACAGCAACTCTGTGGAAACAATTTAATGGTGTTATCAAAGATTGAGGGATGTATGCCATTGGTAAATTAAATATCATTTATGTTTGTTTGAAAACATTATTCAAAAATGGTTAATAGTTCATACCAAAAAAGTCAGTTTCTGGAGTGAATATCTTGTCCATATTACGTCCCATTCCCTGAGGAATGAAGAACCCTTCTTCTGTTAAGTCTCTTTGCATCTATTTCAGGGTTGTACCTCAAATATTTTATAGAGAAAACTGAAAAAAAAAAAAAAAAAAAAAAAAGAAGGAAAAAAGGTGTCTTTTTTCCTCACTTGAGAATATGATTGTGTTACCTTAGTGCCAAATTCTGGGTCTAGTGGAAAGGAACAACTCTTTTTTCTATCCAGTTCCCAGGACAGAATACCTAAAAGACAATGTCTCCTATTATTTCCTTACCTTTCTAACCTGACTACCTTCTTCCTGAAGAGACACCAGAGAAGCCTGTGATCTCCAGTAACAGGATAGCTGACACATGGCCCTCAGAGAAAAGGAATTGCTAAAGATGAAACCTCTCAAAGTTGAAAACCCTTATCCCTGCTTTGCAATGCATTTTCTGAAGTTCTTAAGCACTATTGGTGCCAGGCACGAAGAGAAAAATGGGGGATGTTTTATCCCTTTCTAACTCAGCTTTTTTGAGTGGAAGTTAGCCAGGGAGACCACTAAGTGATAAAACTATCACTTTTAATCCTGACACAGCTCCCATTTTACCATTATCTCACCTCAGGGAAGAACATATCTCTGGGTTATTTCCAGGAAGACCTCCACTCTTGAGTTACGAATAAATTTCAACTGGCATGGAGTCTGATCCAGACCACAAAACTGCAGCCAAGCTCCTTGTTCACTGAGTTCTAAACTCAGTACTTGGCCAGGGATATTGGAATGAAAACCTGCAGAGCAAAGTGTTTTACAGAGTTATACAGACCCACACAGCTGAAGTTCCACCACAGCTCTATGGTCCAGTGTTCTGGACAGGAAGTGGTACTGCAGGTTGAAGCCAAACTCAAACTGGCAACCAGAAGGACATGGATCTAGGAAAATAACGTGTTTTTCAACTCGAAGAGAAGAAAAATCTTGAATCTTCAAAATAACTTCTTGAAATTAAAGGTGTTAAATTCCTCCAATACCATGTAGAAGGGAAGTGAAAAAAAATAGGAAGTGTTCCAGATTAATTTCCTTCAGGAAGTGTATCAGGAAAAAACAGATTCTTTAGGGAACAGAAAAAGGAACGTATTTACAAAGGAAACTATTCTTTGAAGAGCCTGAGGAACATCGACATGAAACGAGAAACCTATAAAAGTTGAGTGGAATTAGTCTATAAAGCATATCAAATTGGATATGCAAAAATATGTCCCTTCATTTTGGTTTTCCTGACTCTTCATAGCCCAAAACAAAATTAATGTTTTAGTTCAGTTTTCTGTAAAAAAATGCAACACTGAATCAGCTTCAAACATAAATCACAAAGCTTAAGGAGTAGGTGGTCAGAAATAAGAGACCATGCATGTCTGTTGTCTGAAATAAATCCAAGAGTTTTGTCACTCTGAATATCTATCTGCTTCTCCACAGGTGTATAAGCTGATGATCCAGTTCTCAAGAACACTCTAATAGCTAGTGTTCATTCATGAAGGAGAATTTAATTTTAAGAGGTTTCTTTTGTACCCTAAACACTTTGTAGACTCTTCAGACTCACATTTGCCAATACTCAGAGGCTTTCTTAATGATTCCAAATCAAAAGGCAATTTAGACACTTCTTTATTTCTAATGATTGGCTGCCCCACCTTCTCTCAAAATGCTAACAGCAGGCAGCTGTCATAACCCGTGTCTGTGGCAATCAATGCTTCCTGGCAGCTACTCTTGAGTACAGTTAAATCACGACCAAATCTTAATTCAACTTAATAAATAATTTTTTGGTCAGTATGGCAGCAGGTTCAAATTCTTAAAGATTTCCTAAAGTTTTTTCAGTACAATGAAACTTTTACTTCATACAAACACCCTACTTAATACTCAGAGTTAATACAGTAACAAACCTGAGATACTTGCAAGTAGTTAATTTTTCAACAGACCAAAACAATGGTCTCTTGGTAATATCATTAAAACTGGGACTTGATAATATCATTAAAACTATCTGGGCCCATCCATCCAGGCAATTTTTAATACAGTAACAAGAACATCTGTCCATACCATGGGCTGCCAACTTTTCTGGGAGAATTCTGTGGCAAACTCTATTGAAGGCTTCACTGAAATCCAGGTAGACAAAAATCACAGCCTTTCCCTCATCCAATGTGGCCATAAAATAAGTTTGGTCAGGCAGGACCTGCCTTTCCTAAAGGAATAGGAAAGGAAGGCCCTGCTGGCTGGGCCTGATGCCCTGGTTTTCCAGCATGTGCCATGTCATCACACTTAAGAAAATATGCTCCATAACCTTCCAAGGAACACCAAGGTCAGGCTGACAGGCCTGTAGTGGCCTGGATCCTCATTCTGACACTTCTTATATGTGGGCATCACAGTGGCCAACCTCCACTCATCTGGGACCTCTCCAGCTAACCAAGGCTGATGATAAATAATGGAGAATGCCTTGGTGAGCCCCTCTGCCAGCTCCATCAGCACCCTTGGGTGTATCTTGCCCAGCCATGATTGTCATGATTGTCAAAGTGGCAGGTCACTATCTACCTCCTCCTGGATTCTGCTCCCAGTTCCTGTTACCCAGGTCAAGGAGCTGAGTATAACTAGTCATTCTGCTAAAGACTTAGACAAAGATGTTGAGTACCTCACCCTCTTCCTCATCCTTAGTGACACTATTCCACACAATGTCCAGTAGAGAATCAAGATTTTCCTTGTCCCTTCTTTCATTGTTAATATACTTATGAAAACACCTTTTGTTTTTAATATTAATAAAAATACATTTTATTATTTTTCACAGAGATTGCCACATTGAGCTCTAGCTGAACTTTTGCCTTTCCAATTTTGTCTATATGATCTACCGATATCACTGTACTCTTCTTGGTATGTCTGCCCCCTCTTCCAGAGGTCATAAACTCTATTTTTCCCTTGAGATGCAACAAAAGCTCCCTATTCAGCCATTTGGCTCTTCTTCCATGCTGACTTGTTTGTAAGCACATAAGGGAAATACTAAATGTGAAGGCTGGCTCCTTCACGCTTAGTATTTCCTTCTTAAAGTGTGTCCAGTCTTCCTGCCCCCCTTTGTTTTTGAGGACTGCTTCCTTAGGGACTTTCTGAATCATTCATTTTAACACATCAAATTCCACCCTCCACAAGTCCGTCAGGAGTTGCTGACCCCCTCTCTATTTCACCAAGAACTGAAAACCTAGTTCATGCTCACTGTGTTCTAAATGGCCTTTGACCACCACATCTCCCAAAAGCCCTTCTCTGTTCATAAAGAGCAGATCTAGGTAGGAGCAGCCCTAGTGGCTCAATTACCAGCTGTGTCAGGATGTTATCTTCCACACACTCTGACAGGCCTGGGGGAGACACAAGCATGTCACCAACTTGTCTCCTTTGTCAAGCAACTGCTTTTTTAGAGGTCTTAGTGAAAAACCAAACCTTTTTTTAAAGATAAGAAATTACTCTGTTGAAAGTATGTGGCAGACTCCTTCAATGAAACGGAATAAAGGAAAAACTTGCATGTATAGGGACACCATCACCACCACCAAATCTTCCTGCACTTCCCAGGGATGAAACTAAGAGTAGGATCATATTTCTTTTCATAGTGAACTAGACACTAAGGATCCTTACAACAAGAGGAAACGAAGAACCTAGGTTTTCCCTTGCCACCACTCACAAAAATGCCAGATGCTTACATATCCCTAACATATATCATAGAAACGGTTGTGCTGAGGAAAGACAATGGCATCAGAGATATGACATTAATGACAATTTTGGGGAGATGACTACACTTAAAATAATTTCTTCGTTCCCTTTGTATTTATGTTGGAAAAGATCCCTGAGATCGAGTCCTTCCATGTCAACTAGACCATAGCACTAAGTGCCTTGTCCAGCTTTTTTTTGCCAATCTCCAGCAACCGTGATTCCACCACCCTGTTGGGCAGTCCATGCCAATGTTTAGAACCTCTCCACGAAGAAATTACCCCTGAAGCCCAACCTGAATCTCCTCTGGCTCAACTTGAGTCTCTGCCCTCTTGACCTATCACTAGCTGCCTGAATGGGGTAATTTTGAAATGTAGTTCTGGATTCTCATTTGTTCTCATTTGAAACACAATGTGTTTTGTTTCAAATGAGGACAAAACACAAAATGAGATGTGTTCTCATTTGAAACAAAATATCTGAAATAGAAAGTATGTGATCCTGCTAGTGATCCTTTGTCTTATCTTTCTTTATTTTAGGTACTCGTAGCTACTAAGAAATTGCCTTAATTTTGAAGAATTCCATATCTATATTGTATAGATTCTCAGATCATGCAAGTTGATGTGCAAAATTTTCAACCAAGAGTGAAGTATCAAAACTTCATCTCCGTATAGGAAAACCAGGTGATTCTGTACTTTTAATTCCTTTCAAGTACTTTTGAGAGGATTGGATTAAGAAAGACTTTGGAGAAGAGAATGGGGGACTGAATTTTAATAATAAAAATATGAAAATAGGAAAAAAAAGGAAAATAAAAAACAATTTTTCCAAAAGAGATTTTATGGCTCTTGGCACTGCTAATAATTTTTGTAGAAAGATTATATTTTCATGTGTGTTTAATCCTATGCCAAGGCAGCTGCTGGTGCAGTAGCTATCTGAAACAAATTAGAGGGCAGTTAAAGTGAGATTTTCCACAATCAAGAACAAAGCGGGACCAGTTAGTACGAGGACAGCTTGTTCTTGTTGCTAATGTGTTTAAAATCTTGCTGCACATAATTTAAAACAGCTTTTGAGTGTGGATGGTGGCTCTGGTTTCTGAGGTCTAGTGCTAAATCAAAACCAAATGGAAAGAGCTGAAATAGAAAATGACAAATTATACATTGACATCTCCTGCTCTGGCTAAAGAGAAGGGCTTTTTTTTTTCATCTTTGATATCGATTTAAAAGTTAATTTCCCTCAATATTAAAATATTTAATGAATGACAGCTGGTTGAAATTTAAAGCTTGCGACCAGCTATCTGCTGAAGGAAAGCTCTCAATAATTATGGTGGCAGATATAACACACTTACAAATTATTTAACGATGCATTACCTTTACTATTAAAGAAGTAAATGTTAAGAAGATTCAGTGCCTTTTTGCCTTTTGCCTTTGACCTGTATTCAATAGCTTTATCCAATGTAACTTTTTATTTCACTACAAGCTGAAATACATTGGCTGATCTCCTAGGAATCCAAACAATGATCAGGATCCAAACAAAAACTGTCATTTGAAAATTAAATTTTATTTTGAAAATTATACCTAGAGAAAAGAATATAAACAATCATGTTTTTCTTGCTTTTTTCTTAGTATCACATAAGTATCATGTAGTATGTGATATGTGTTGTTTGAGAGGTGACAAATCTAAATTTTTAAAGGTCAAAGGAAAAACACTGCTGATTTAAGCTAGACCTGGAGCTCTTTGAATTTCAATGGAAATAACAGCTAGATGAATATAAATAAAAGTCAGTGTGATTAAAATAATTACAATACTGGAAAAAAATATGTTGAAAAATTTCATGAATCTTTAACCTCAGTAAGAAAGTAGCATTTGTATGATAATTGCTTTTCAGTGGTCCTTACCTGGTATATGTGTGTTTGATAGATTTGATAGGAAAATATTAGTGTTGAATATTATCTTTCCTTTTGCTCCCTGGAAAAAAACCCAAAAGTGCTCTATGAGCCTCATTTTTATTAAAAGATAATTGACCTTTTCTAAGACTATCTGTAATTTGGTTTGAATTTTAGAGAAATACGGAGAAAAAGTGCAGAATTTTTAAATTTGGGTTTTTTATAAAAACCCAAGTCAGATGTGTTTTGTCATCAAGAACTCAACTAAAAATATTAGAGACCAATGCTAATACTATTAGACCTATCTATTCGCCAAATAAACATTGGGGTCACTCTGGTTTTATATAATGTAATTGTCAGCCTGTCCTTAGATGCATGAATGAAACACTGATTAATTTTTCTTCACTACTTGGAGTCAAATATGGTCTCCCAACTGCATTGTGCAGCAAACATAAAATTGTAACAAAACCGGAAGGAAACTCTTCACCCAATCTAACCTTATTCTGCAGTACTTCCGTCTCCTTGAATCAGAACTGAGCATCTGGGCATGACAGAATATGGAATCAAAAAAGTGAGTCTTGGAGAAAGAGGAAGCAGGTGAGGGAGTAAAAAGAGACAAAGCAATAATGAATAACCAAATAAAAAGTTTTAGGGGAGAAATACACAAGAAAACAAAAGGTACATACAGACATTTCATACAATTAAAAAAAGAACATGAAAAAAGCATGTGAGGCTAGATTAGTCACACAAGCACTGAAGTTATTTTCAACAACTGAGATTGCAACACTTTTAAAATTATCAAGAGAATTTAAGCTCCTGAACTCATAAGAGAGAATTTCCAATGTAAACCTAACAATTTCTATTTTGTTGCCTTCATCTCTATTTGCAAGATTACCTTTGAGAATACTCTTTTGACATGATATTTCCTTATATTCAAATCTTCATTTCTAGTGCTAAGTTTTGCATGTGTTTAAAGGACAAACATAGTTTTTCACATATTTAAAGGACAGTCATATTTCTGCACATTTAAAGGTATGCCCTCTAAGGAATTAATTTTTCAAGCATGCTATTTTATTTTTTTGTAGTATGGTCATGCATCCATTTGGTACAGACTGTATCACATTTTCATTTTAAAGGACATACGGACACTTCCCCTGCTTCTCACCTACTTCTAAAGCCTTGCAGTCAAACCCTCTAGTACAAGATTAATTCCTACATTACTGTGGTCATGCACATGTAGTATGTTGTTGCATTATCACTAAAAGTGATTTGTAAAAGCAAAGAAAATAAATAGAAGAAAATAAAGGAAACAAATATCCTGTTGCAATACTTGTATAAGAGGTATATATTTTTTTTGTTAGTATTTTCATTAGTTGAAAGATGCCTATACTTCAAAAGATGTTGCACAGTGAAAAGAGGAAATGCTGTACTAGAACATATTCCCCAATATCACAGGACATGAGAAGAGCACTTGTTAGGATTGTCATATTTGCATTCAGGTTAGAAAAAACCATACATTCAATATAAAAATTGTTTCTAATATTGACATTCAATTCTATGGCTGTTGATATAGGACAAAGATTGTTGACAGTATATTCTCAACAAAATCTGGTATAATACAGACTTGCATGAAAGCTGAACAGGGCTGTTTTAGTTAATAGACCTAAAAAATTAATAAATAATCATGAAGCAAGTGATGCTTTAGGGAGCAATATTACAGGGGCAGACAGTCTCTGTCTTATAACAATATAAATTTGTTCTTGCATAATTTTGAAGAAATGGACCAAAGCATCAATTGATATAAATTGAGAGAATTACAATGAGAATTAGGTCTAGTGTACCCATGAGACTATGGAAACAGCACTCTTACTCAGAATTATTTAGAAACTGCCAAAATATTTTAAGTCTGTCCTACTACAGATAAAACCTAGTTTACTTCTAGAGAGTAGACCTACACTATTTTAAAAGAAAAAAGGAATTGCTGGGGGGTTAGTTAGAGTATACTTCAATACTTCCACAAATATTTAACCTGGACATTAAGATCACAGGTATATCATCTTATTGGAATTACTGAGAGGACCATTTCAGTTAATAGGGATTTTTCTTATGCTTCCCTTCCCCCTATTGCTGTTGAAGTTCATAACACCAAACAAGGTTAAGCTCAAACTCTGAATTAAGAAAAATGCCATAAAACACATTATGAGGTATTTTGCCAAATATATACTAGATCCTTTTTCTTTGAAGTTGATATCATTACACAGTGGATAAAACTGTCATATTTTAATTTAGACTTTATTTTTTAGACTATCAGATTGAAACTTATTAATTAAGTAAAATAAATCACACACATATTTATTTCATTTCCAGGTAAAGTTTGCTTTCATTTTTAATGTAAATTGCAGAGCTACATGCAGCCATGAACAGTTTTTATTCTAGATACTATTTGCATAAATGACTCAATAGAAATGCCTAAAGATATGCAAAATCCTTTTCTTCTTGTTATTCCAACTCCAACATCTTCATCAAAAACATCAAGTTACTACCAAAATAATGTTCAGTCTCTTGAAAATGTGGATAGATAGTTCTTTCCTAGACTAATTTAGAAAGTCTGCACCACCAGATACACAAAAAACATTTCCATTTTGATTACTAAATTTTACAACGTTTTTGATGATATGCCTCACAAGCTGTTCACAAATCTGTTTCTGTATGGTTTTTGCTACATTGATTAATGGAGTAGGCCGAGTTCCCTCATATATAGCAAAGTATTTCTACCATAGGAAAAATATCACCTCACTCTGGACTACTTAGAATCACTAGAAAAAAAATCATAAAGTAAGCTCTATATCCAAATATTTTGTGGCCAGACTGAGAAACAAAAATGCAAAGTCTTGAAACTATCCTTTACAAAGATGAAGAAGACAGTGCTTCAAGTAAAGATGCAGTTCCAAAGAAACGCACAGGACTATTCAAGTGCTGAACCTAAGCCTGGTTATCTTGCTGAATGCAGACTTGAATACTGATGGGAAATCTGCCCCAGAAGAATAAGATTAGATGAAAAACTCTACCATGCCCATGCCTGTTAACATCTTACTGCTTATTAACTTCCTAGCAGATGAAGGAACCTCGTTCTATTTCTGCCTACCTCTCTGTCGCTATGCTGCTGTTTGTTTTGTCCCCTGTATTTGAGAAGATTCAGTTTTCTCTTTTGGTTCAAAACCAAATTTTTCATGGATTTAAAAATATTCCTGTTGAGAGTAACCTCATGGACAGCTTATGAAGAGCAGAGTGAAGAAAGAGATATGTAGGAGTTTAATTATTGATTTAAAGCATAATTATTTAATGTTGAAAAAATACAGACTCTGGGTGATCTCTAAAGGGACTACATTTTTTAAAATTATGAGTGCAGTTGTTACTGTAAAACTTTTGCTATAATGGAAGGGCAGAGGCTTGTGAAAGTTTCAGAAGATGAATGCCAGGGCACTACTACAACATAGTAGACACTGCTAATCTCAGTATTTTCAGACAAGAAATTTAAAACAAGTTCCTTTGTCTAAAACTTCTTACTACTAGTTAGGTTAAAAATGGCACCAGATCAGCTGAGGATATTCTCTTTATAGGTCTATACCATGAGAGTATTCTACATTTCTTGAAAAAACCATATGTCAAATGGATGCAGCTCCTCAGGTGCCTCTAAAATGTTACGTGCTCTCTTCTAAAAATAATACAAATATAGTGAATATAGTGACTATTTTTGTTGCCTGGGCATCTCTAGAGAGATGTACATATGACTGAAAAGCGACCCTACTAAGTATGTCACACTTAAAATACAGTTACTAGAAATTGGTATTCACTTTTTTTATGTGTAACATTTTTTCAAGTTTAATAATGAAGAATAATAATATAGTATTTCTGATGGCAAGAAATTGTTTTTCCTCCTACTTCACCCCACCCCCATCCCCAGCACACCTGGAATCTTTTGAGGGTGAAGAAAGAAAAGGACTCTTAAAATAACAGCTTTTTAAACTTTTGACACATCTAACAAAAAGGAAACGTAAAAATTCCATTTAATGCTACTGCCTGCTGCTTAACTAGAGTCATAAGGTCACTCTGTAACACACTTCTCTGGTGCACATCTATGTAATGGTGAAAAAGAGAAAGCTGCCAATTCTCTAACTGGGTATTAAGTTTTTTTTCTTTTCTGTCCCACCATTTACTTCCTACCTCCCAACCTTAAACCCAGAGCCCAGATTTTCAGCATCATTGCTTTCAAACCTGAAAAAGTCTTCTTGGAAACATTCTTGAACATGTAAATAGATTTTTTTCCTATTGTCTCATATGTTCTTTACCTAAAGATAATATTACTGCATTCTAAGACAGATTTCATAAAATACTGGTGACTAAAATGTCACCGTAAAACACCTGGTAGAATTGTGTTTTTTAAATATGATAACATTTTTTGTTCATATTATACTGATTTGCATAGTATGTGCAACTTGCATACACTTTATATTTGGGCTATTATCAAAATAATTATACTCGTCTTCATTTCCTTTTTGTTCTCAAATACAAAATATGTTGAACAAGAAATCTGAACTATAATGTAACATCTTGGAAGGATTTCAAGTTTATTTATACTTCCCTTTTTTATTTTGATTATCTCATTAATTTAAAATGTTCATGCAAACACTTTGATTAAATTCAATGATTCAGTAAAAATGGCATTGCGTAGGTGGAGTCTCAGTTACAAAACCCTACTATATGATTAATATATTTAACAACATCTCCTTCCTAGGAAAAAAAACCCTCCAAACCTACTGTATCATCTCTTTTGCATTCTTTCCCCAGATACACCTATGAAGTTTAAAATAAAGAGGCAAATGACTTGTTGATAAAATCAGTCAAAACATATTTTGCTGGGTTTTATGCAAAGCCAGTCCAAAAAAGATCTACATTATTTTAGAAAACAAAGTATTGCCTGCATATGCGAGCAATCCAACCTCTCTTACCGCTTCTGTGAACACTATTTTGTATTAATGAACAATTGTGAATTGTGGTATAACACAATGCTGCCCCAGTGATATTTTTTCCAAAGAGGTATAATTGGACATTTTTGTCTGAACATAAAAAACCCAGATTTTTGATCTGTCATTTTGCAGGTAGAGTTTTGTAAGTGGCTGATATGGTATCATTATATGAAAGACACAAAAAATTCTGTATTAAGAACAGTTCCCAATTCACAAAATTAGACTTTATAATATCTGCTTTCTGTTATGTACTGTTGTATTTTTTAGCTGAGAATTATATAGATCACAAATATGTAGTAAACCATTTCCTCAAAAGAATGGTCTGGCACACTAACTCAGGTCACAGAGTTTGAATGGGGTCTTAGAGGGAAAAAAAACCCAAGTTTTTGCATCAAACCTTAGATAAGCAAAATAAACAAGGAGAACCAATACATACCAGTCAGAGCCAAATCACCTTCTTCATGAAGAAAATATTAATGACACCTTTCAATCATTAAGATAACTCTAGCATGACCTTTTATGTATTTCCCCTGTGCATTGT
Organism: Taeniopygia guttata; assembly: GCF_048771995.1. Classification (NCBI taxonomy): domain Eukaryota; kingdom Metazoa; phylum Chordata; class Aves; order Passeriformes; family Estrildidae; genus Taeniopygia; species Taeniopygia guttata. The sequence continues at coordinate 61,113,401 of NC_133063.1, read as the reverse complement.
CTTGCTGCTGGAGCTTTTCTTGTGCCTCCTCTTGATGAAAACCATCTGGATGCTTTTCAAAGAGCAAAATGAAGAAAGAACCATTTCAGTGTAGAGTGAAGATATTGTTCAGACACCAGTATGAGACTCAGTGCATTCTAGTGCATGCTACTTGCACAGTAAATTGTCTGTTTCTATGATAATGTTGTTGCCTTACAGAAAATCACATGCTTTCAATTAAGTCCCTGTGAGATGACAGCACAGTAAACACAAATATGGCTCTACTGAGCCCATGAATAGAAATCCTTTTTTTTTTGTTGTTGTTTTGAAGAAGACATCATGCCATCTACTAAAGTAAAATAATGTTTTGCAACAAGATTTTAGAGCAATTAAAAAGACATCACAGGTGCCTGTCCTTTTTTACAATGTAAATCTTCACTGAAGTACCCTTGTCATGTAACGCCAAATCATCTATCTTATTCTTTACATAACTTTAATGTTTAAAATATAGTTCCAGTCTTCAATGAATGCTTTTTCTAATGTCAAGTGCTAGCAAAATAGTACAACATACACTGAGACTTTACAAAAGACGTAAGAGATACAGTCATTGCAAAAAATAAATTGGTAAACATATTACAAATTAACAAATTTGTTCTCCAGTAAGAAATATTTAGACCCACTCTTCATGTCTCCTTTTATTCTAGTTACTAAACTTTGAAAGAAGACATTAACCTAATTAGAAATCTCCAAATCCTTTTATTAAAAACAGCTTGCCTGTAAAACCGAGATTTGCTTGACATTTGCTTTATCCCAGTTCTTTCATTCTGTATAATAAAGGTTTTCTGATGCCATTCAGCAGCATCCTGAATTGACTTCTACATTTTTGTTTTAAATTAACATTACAGTGCTGTTCAGCACCACCAGGATTTGAAGTTGCAACACCATCTGTGGCAGTTGCAATTTTTCATGGATGACAATAAGGAATCACAATATATTCTTGGCCTTCACACTTGTTTTTCAGTCACTTAAGACTGAAGCTGCACTGAAAATTAATTCTTCACAACACAATATGAAGGCAAGAGAACCACTTGTAAAATTAGTCAAAGTGTGGTGAAAACTTCCTGATATTAGTGTGTATGGGAGCCAATACATATTCGCTAGAGCTTAATCTGATGTTTTATGAGATCACCTCACAGAGAAAGATCTAGCCCTACTAGTCTGGTACTTACTCTACCAGATTTTAGTGATAAAAACAGTTACACAAGAAGGGTATCCAAGAAAAATTAAGTGAACACCAAAGAAACACATAGCTTGGCTGAGGAGATGGAACCAGAATGTAAGTTCTCCCTAATGTCCTGATTACAAATCTAAGAGCTGGATCATGTCAATGTTCTCACTGATTTTCATGTGTTAGGAGGAGGCCTCACTATTCCAAGGTACCAGATTTCCACACTGGAAGTATTTTACTGGGAATTTTGTCCTATGGAGATGTTTCTCGAAAGCCAGAAGAGAAGAATACAACCTGATGCTGACTGTGTGCATACAATACAGTGGATTGAGGATTTTTTTTTTTTAACCACCAGTCCTGGTAGGCACCATCGTCTCTGAAAGAAAGCTACAAAGAGTGTTCTTGAAAAGAACCGGTTCTGTATTTTTTCCATGTACTCTTACCAGCCTCTCTTCCCACTCTCCCAGAAATAAATGTGTAGTCTCAAGGTTAACAGAGTGCTTGTAAGGGATGTTTTTAAAGCATCATTTCAGTGTGAGAAGAGAACTGATTTTCATTGAATAGTTACTGTCTCCTTGAGGTGGTACAGTTTAGCAAAAATGTACTAAATGTACATTTCTATTGCTAATAGCTTGTGCAATGCCCTTTCTTAATTTTTTTTATCATGCAACCTGGAATTCTTGTCTGTACGCACACTTTTCAGATTTTTCAAAGAGTGAGAACTGGAAGGTCAAGCTGACACTTAGTAAAGGCTACATAGGTATGTATTTATTGTCCTAGTCTAACAGATATCAAATGGAGATTTTACACAGCATATTTAAAATGTGTACAACTACCCAAACCTGCAGATAAAAACATTTAATACTCTTGAAAGAAAATTTCATCCCACTAGGATTATAATGAGTGCAAACTGATCCCGTGAAAGAATAGTCCATCTCAGATGGCTCTTGCAATACTGGCTTCATTGTCACTGTAATTAAGACTACAGAAGAGGATTCAGGGAGATAAGCACCACATTCATTTTTTACGAATAACTTGATAAAGTTTTGGTCATTGTGTGATCTTTGACTAAGTTGGGGTGGAAAATTAGAGCTTGTTTTAAAAAAATCACTGCTGGTGGATGAGACCAAAGTATTTTAGAAGGATATCAATTAACAATGGTCCAGGAGACCTAAGGTATTCAGGTTTTTTCTTATTTATCTACATGACTGTTACCTGAGTGACTATGAATATTCATTCATAATGGCCCCTTGATTGAACTCCTTGTAACATCTTCCAGAGAGGCAGCAGTAGGTTGCCGTCATGTCCACTCCGGCCTATTGCTCAGCAACTTCCCGGCTTGCCCTGGCACGGCAAACAGCGGGGGCCACCTTCCCGTTTCCCCGGGGGGTTAGGAGGGTGGCTTTGGGTTCGGCCCGTTGCCATTGCAGAGACTTGGACGGCGAAGACAGAGGAAGGAGCTGACTCCTGTTGGGGCTCTCAGTCCAGGTTTATTGAGGGACTCCAAGGAGCCGCCCAACCCAGGGATGAACAACCAGCAGAAGCCCTGAACTGAACAGTGCAGCAGGGTTTAAACGGGGATGAAAACGAGGGAGTGGTCTTCTCACAGACCAACAGGGTGATTGAGGGGAGTGGGAACAGGGAAAATGGGCAGGAACGGGCACCAGTGGAAGGAGTTGAAGGGAGGCGACCCCAGTGTCCGACGTATCACTCGTGGAACATTCTGGATGGAGGGGAAGGGCTGTCTGTCGAGTGACAGGCAGACCCTGGGGTGGGGCTAGAGGAATGATTCAGAAGGTTTGGATGGTAAGGGGGGGAGGGAGGAAAGGACTGACATTGGAGTGGGTGGAGGCAAGGGAGGGCAGGACCACTTACATGGGGGTGTAGGACCAAACCACCTAATGAAACAGCAACTTAGATAACACAATACAGCAGCAGATGACACATAAATTGTAGTGCCCATAAGTTGTTAGAACCCCCCACTGTGCACCAGAGTGCAGTATGAGCATAACCATAAAACCACACTGTAGTTACAGCACCTGCTGTGATAATCTTTTGAGAGGTGGAATGATTGTGCTGCTATTCACTCCAAAGTCTCCCTCAATGATAGCGGTTTGATTTTGCTTGTGGCTGGTGTGACTGTTAGACTCATGCTGGTAAAGTCAATTTGACTCTGTGAGAATCCCATTCCTAAGTCTCTGATCTCCCCTGGTCCTAGTAACACTACCATCATTCAGTATTTATTCACACCACATATTCACAGCTAACAAGCAACAAACATATAGAAACACCTTGATAGTTTTAAACTAATTTTCTAATGAGTTCTCCTAGATAAACAGTAAAATAAAAGTATTTTAGCAAAATTACCTCCAAAAAACCATCCAAATAAATAAAATGTTAGCTTGTTTTAAACCTAACTTACAAGGTGTTTATACTAAAAAAAATATGGAGCAGTAAAGTTACTTATACAAAGAGATTTATGGGGCATTGTCACATATCTACACATATCTCTCAAAAACATACTTCTTCTTACAAAACACACTAAAGATATATCACTTAAAGATATCATCAAGGTTTTCTTTTAACAATCTTCTCTCCCCTCAAGAAAGTAGAAGCAGACAAAAATATAATTTTTTTGTAGCTCCCTATTTAATATGGCCTAACAAAGAAAGAAGTGTCCTCCCCTACTTGGCTTCCATGGTATACTTGCCTTTACTTGTCTTTTACTTGCCTCTTCACTTCCTCATCTGGAAATAGAGGACAATTTTTTTTTTCTTTTTGTGTAATATTCTGAGATCTAAAGATAACAAAATGCTAAATAATAATTAAAAATTATTATTTTTACAACATATGCAGGAGAAAGGGTATCACAGTGCCAACAATACCAACTGCCATCACACTATTGTGTTCAGTCTTCCTGGGCAATGTCATTCTCATCTTACACCTAGGACTACAGTTTAAAGACAACATTCTGGGCAAGATCTACCTCATACCTTGCAGAAAGCCCCTGACAACAGCAACTAACATTTTCTCCTAATACATACAGCAGGATGATAGCACCTTTGGTCATGGCCTGGCAGGTCTCATGATTTGATCAGTTGCCCCAGAGGGTGATAGCTTCTCCTTTGACTCTTAGGGGACAGAATTTTATAGTCTAGAAGGCTTCAATCTGACTCAATGGTGGTGAGTACCCTGCCACCCGAAGCCATCCCATTTTGTGGAAACTCCTAAGATCCTGAAGCTGAGTTCTCTAAGAAGTCAGCTGAGAGAGGATGTGACACACAAGGCAGAAAGGGTAAACTGGAGTTATGACCAGTTTCCTCAGGACTCCAGAAAATGCATTGTGTTTTGATCATTGTAAAGTAGAAAGCATTTCTATGGTGATATTATTAATCAATGTCATTTGAAATCAGAACAAATCAAGATTGTTTACATGACATTACTGATCTCTGAAGCCAGGCTATGTCTAATCTTTCTAAAAGTAGAATATAATGCTCTAAAAATGCTCATAAGAATTTAGTACTTAATTAAATAGCTGTGCCTTCTGTTTTCATCTTCTTTTCCTTTCAGCCTTGTCTTACATCTACAGTATCTAAACAAAACTATCAATTTCAAATATTTTGGTTTTCTCAAAATGGAACAAACTGAAGCAAGGGAGCCTCCTAGACCACCAACTAGACCTGAAAGTGATATAACTAAATCAATCACACTTTCAAAAGCTTCCATTTGAAATTAATAATTTTTTTTTTTTTAATTCTGCTCCTTATCCCTTCCAGTCATCAGAAAAGAATGCTGCATATTTGATGGCTATTTCCTGCACAGAGGCAGGGGAAAGGCAAATCTGCATTAAAACATATAAAATCTTTTCTGTCATTCTGTCAGCTGTTCTCTATGCTTGACATCCTCTTGAGATTACATATGTAGGCCCTATACAAATGTCATTTTAAAAAATACATTACTTTCCAGTATCATCTGTTATTTCAGCTGTTTTCATAATGATCAGTTTCATTTCTTATGTAATATTTCCTGTCAACTTTCCATGTCCATAGAGAAGTCATAAGATTTTTCTTGCCTTTTCCTAGGTTTTATTCTCTTTAGTTGAAGCAGATTAATATACAAAATAACAAATAAAATACATAAAATGAACTGGCAGAAACTGTGGGTTGAGTGTACCATGAGAACTCAAAACAAGCTATTTTCTTCAGGGAAATATTAATAAAAGAACTCAGAGAAATAAAAATATTTTGATTTATTTTCCCCAAATGCAGTGAAGAAGGCACTGTCAACTCCTGTGAGCTGCTCCATTACCAGAGATCCCATGAGTTTTACCTGGGGAGACAGGAAGTAGCATTTACCAGGGCACAAGATCCTTTTTTTCTCTATACAATTCTTCCCCTTTCCTCATGGAGGAGGCATCTTGCCAAATGGATATGGATAGGTTAAGCTACATCACTGTCTTGACAGTTCTGCAAGGCTCAGAGCTTCCAGGGTAATTGAGTCCTAGGGCCTGAATAGTCGGAGAGTGTTGTCTTAGGTCTGTGATAATATAAAATGGGTGAACAATTGGCTGAACATTCAGGCTGAAAGAATTGTAGTAAATGGGGTAATAGCTGGTAACACAAGAGTGCTAAGCTAGGGCTAGGTTTTAGGGCCAGTTCTCTTCAGCATTTTTATTAGTGACTTGGACACAGGTGTTGAGTGCACACAAAATTTATGGGTGATAATTTATTAAGGGGAATCATTGATTCCAAAGAGGACTTACTGAGACATTTTGATTAGAACACTGGGAAATCAACAACTGTCTGAAATTTAATCAGGACAAATGTTGGATTCTGTTCCTGGGGAGATATATGTATAGACTGGAGACAAGAGGTTGGAGAGCAGGTATGCAGTAAAGGATCTGAAGGTTTTGGGCACTAAGCAAAGTATAAATAACTCATCAAAATAAGTGATTATGCCACTTACACACAGCATTGGTGCAGCCTACCCTTGGGTGTAGTTTTGGGTTCAACGGTATAAATGTAGTGGAAAAGAGTTGGAATGTGTCCAAAGGAGGGAAACGATAACAAAGATAATGAAAGAACTAGTGGGCAGGGACTTATGGAGTATGTGAGGATACTAGGTGTGTTCAGCTGAGGGGAAATGAGAGTGAGGGGTGACCTCACTGCTGTCTACAACTTCCTTATGGGAGGAGTGGAGTGGGACGTGGTGTTGTCCTCCCTGATGTCTGGTGATAGGATGCAAGGGAAGGTGGACATGGGCTGTGCACCTGCCTGACAGTGGGGAATGGTGAATGGATTCCTTGATTTGCTGTGATACAAACAGGAGAAATTGTTGATAAGATATGAACTGAGGTTCCAGAAGAATCTTGCCCTGATAGTGCAATTAAATTGGAGAAATATTCACCTAAAATATTTAATTCTGATAAAACCACAGATTTGTTGGAACTGCAATCCATTGGAATTTACCTAGCAGCATGACAAGCTACATCTACTTTCAGTCTTCCACTCCAGTGCCTCCAGGTGTAAGCACTTTTTTTACAAGCATCCTCACAGGAATATATACATATAAACATGTGTGTATGTCTTAATTATATTAAACTAAATTTATTATCTCTATACAGTATCAGCTTATTCATATCCTCATGTGGGAAAAAGCATGCAAGAAAAAAATATCACTGTGTAGTAGTTAGAGGTGAAGGGTTAGCATGGCTTTGTGCTTTGCATTTGCTCTGAGAAAAAGAGATTTTAGATGCTAAAGTTTTGGGGTTTTTCACTTCTGGTATAGCTGCTCTGTTTATCTGCACAATACGGAGGAGTTTTTAAAATTTTTTTTTTAGTCTTGTTTATAGCCCGTATCCTTGAACTCCTTTATTGACAAAGGTTTCAAGTTGTGTCTCTGAGCTCTATGAGTCCCAACTGCAAACAAAAACATAGTTAATTTGTTTTCTCTAGGGTTAACTGAAAGTGATAGGACTCCTTACCGTGAGTTCAGTGGGAGCTGGAAAAGCCCTCACATAGTACTGAGTTAGTTTTCCCTGTAGTCCGGTTTCTAAGTAATATTTGTGAAAAATATACTTCATAGAAAGTGATGGCATAATAATGCAATTTGCCACACATTTATTATATCCAGTAGAACTACCATGTAGTTGAAATATTATTACTGTTTCACAGTAATTTTTGTTTCACAGTAACTGTAAACTGACACCATGTCCCCTGTACAATCCCTTTCTCTCTGATACACATGAGATAGCATAACAGAAATCTTATTTTCAGGCTTGTGCTTTCCCTTCTTTAGAGACAGGAACTACAGAATGCCTAATAAAGGATCTCATTTTCTTTCTTTCTTTCTTTCTCTCTTTCTTTTCTTTTCTTTCTTTCTTTCTTTCTTTCTTTCTTTCTTTCTTTCTTTCTTTCTTTCTTTCTTTCTTTCTTTCTTTCTTTCTTTCTTTCTTTCTTTCTTTCTTTCTTTCTTTCTTTCTTTCTTTCTTTCTTTCTTTCTTTCTTTCTTTCTTTCTTTCTTTCTTTCTTTCTTTCTTTCCTTCTTTCTTTCTTTCTTTCTTTCTCTTTCTTTCATGTGAAAGAGGTCATGTTTTACAAACATGATCTCTCTCTGACCAAATTACCCAGACAATTGTCAAGAGTCCATTAAAACTCTTTTCTTTCTGCAGATACATTAGGGGTTCCCTATTTCCTTGTACATATCCCTTTTACAATTGCAAAGGGATGATAATTCTTAAGGAAATTTATGTTGTTCATCACATAACTTCCTATAAAATGTAAGAGCAAAATGAAAATGCATCATTAGTAATGCTCTATACATCTTGAACAGTGTACAGTTTCAGAAAGGGTATCTCACCTTTGGAAGTATAGCTTAGGTAGAAGATGCTTTATCATTACTTATATCCATACATTTTTCTTAGACTGTCCTTGGATCACAAGCAATTCCAATTGCATATAACATTTTGTATTGTAATAATGCTAAGTTTCCTAGTTTATGTTTTATATATTATAAAAACATTTCTCACGTGTGTAAATGTCTATGTTGAAATTTACTTCCTTTGTATTATTTCACCCTTTCACCTTACTTTTTAAAATTTTATATTAAGTAATCATAAACATTCTATTCTGTTCTCAGAAGCATGGTCTTTCATTAAATTTTGCTACTGTGAAATAGAAATTCACTGCACTCGGTAGTTATTGGTACTGTTCATTTATAAGATGTTGGATTTTTATTTTTAAACTTTTATATCATTACTGTTTTATAATATCAGCAGCTTATGAAGAAAATTTAAAAATAAGACATAAAATCAGTGCTTTACAATAACCTAGTTCTTTTGGATTTTTATTGTTCTGGAACAGGGGAGCTGGGGGTTAGAATTTACTTCCAGTTCCAACCTGGGCCGTAGTCTGCTGATTTGACTATTTTTACTGTATTCCAGGTGATGCAAATACTGACCTGGAAAAACAGAGGTTGACAGACTTTGTGTCAGAGTTATAATCACTCATTAATTTAACAAATGTGTACACCTAGTCTAGTAATAACTTATCTGTCTTCCACAGATCCTTTTTAAATTAGCCAAAACTACACACAGTGAAAATGCAGGAAAACTGGAGCACAGCTACTGAGATTTATGTTGGGGTGTGAGACAAGACAGTTGTGGAAGTGAAACTTCAGATGCAGAGAGATCAGTGGTTGTGCTGTATTTGGGCTGTTCCAAAGTTGGGCCACCCCAGCAGCACAACTTTTCACATGGCACCTTTGAACCTGGGCTATAGAATTTGGATTAAGCAGGCATTTGGATTTACACATCTAGATACCTTTTTCATGAGCTAGGCCAAAATCAGTTGCTAAAAGAGTCTTTAAAAATAATTTCTCAGATCATAAGTAAAATGGAAGAAAGGATATAAATTTCCAAATTCCTTCAGCAGCTCAAACTTATTATTATATATATATAAACTTTAGAAATGCTTTTGCCAAGGCACAACATATTAAAGTTTCCAAGACCTCATTCAAACCCTTTTATTTCTTGATCTAAACTGACAACAGCTGGTTACTTTTCAGAAGCTGAAGTTTTGATGTTTCATTCCCCTCTTCAGCAAATCTCTTCAGGTGCCCTGTGAAGATGAAGGAGGTATGTCTGCAATAGCAGAACCCATAGAGGGACGTGAACTGGAAGGGAGAGAGAAAGTTATCTCCCCATTACTATTTCAAAGGAGATAATAGCACAATAATAGAGTTAGAGATGCATGAGCGTTTTGACAACTTTTTTTCAGAAAGCCATTCACCCAAAGGACCAGCTAGGGCCACAGAATTGTGCTCAAGACAAGAAAACAAAATAAATAAAACAAAGCAACCCTAAAAAATGAAAGAAAAGCAATCACAGAGCAACACATGATGATTTGGAGCATATTTATCTATTTTAGCACTAAAAATTTATACTTGTGATTTGATGTTGGGAGGTGATAATGGAGTACAGTGATATGTTCTAATATTTACCGTGAATCAACATTTCAAAGTCTGTGGGTATCTGTTGGCATTTACAACTGAGTAAATGATCCTTTATTCACAAGGTTGTAACCTCACTGAAGGCTTGACTTGTAAAAACCATCCAGGAAACTAAATGCTGAGATATTTTTAAAGATGAAGTGAGGGGGTATAAAAATTTAAAGTTTTGAAACAACATGTTGACAACCAAATTATTTTGTGTGCAGATTGGTAAAATAAGCTCTGCAAGAGATACTTCTACAGGTCCCAAAACCAAAGAAGAGGTAAAGGCAGGTTTAAGGGGCAGCTTGGGAGCTAGGACTCAGGCAGGTACTTTACAGGCAGATTATCTGGTTTCACATTTACTGTTGGATGATATATGTTTTTCTGATTTTGTTTTTTCAAAGACTCTTCAGAAGAATGCATGCAGCAGATAGCAAAATAGCACTTTCAGCATAAAATCAAAAAACAATTATTGAGTTCAATGAAATGTTTCAAATTATGTTTTAGTAAATATTTTAACCTAAGATGAAGCACAGATCTTTACTCCCATTTTCATGAAATGCCTTTGTCTTCCTGAAATGTGTCATTGCTAAAACAAAAGACTAAAATAAATGTAAGCTAGTTTTGATATTTACTTACAACTTAACAAACTAAATAGGTAACATATTTGTTATGTCTGCAAACACAAGGAAGGCTGAATGGACATGCTGATGTCTCTGTTTTCAAGAAAGCCTCATTCTGGAAATAGTAACATGCTACAATAAATAACAAAATTTTTTGTGAAATACAGTTTTTACTTGCTGAGCAATGATTTGTGATCCAAGAATTTTCGTAACAAATGAGGCCCAAGCATCTGTACTCTGATTAACAAACTTCCTGTGTCATACACATACACACCATCTCCAACCAATGCCTTAGAGAAGAAAATGAAATTAAATTTAGTAGGCAGTGGAGAATAATTTAAGCTACTTATGTTATTGGTATATGCTCTCTAGACATTGTTCATTTTTTTTTTTGTCTAAATAAGCTCATGCAGTTGCATACCTTTTAAAAGGATGCTTCCAACAACCCATTATCACTACCCATAATTAAGCCAGGACCATATTGCTGCCTTTTTCATCCTGCAAAGTTGCTCACAGCAAGGCATTCAGATAGTTCAGTCACCCACAATCACACCACAACTATTTGTTTATTGAGAAGGAAAATATGGTCAGACTCACAGAACTGGGTATGTATTATTAACACCGGCTTGGAAAGTGTTGTGGTCAAGCTGTGGTAAATATCACTGGTAGTAGAGTATTGAAGAGTTTGGGAAATCATCAACCAGTGCTTTCAATTTGAAACACATGCCATAACCACAAGCTGCACTTTATAAAATTTGAAATTGTAACATGAGGAGTGACCTAATTTAATTCGTGTGGTTCCATGTGTTTGAAGTTAATAGACACTTTCTTACTGGGGGGGCAACAAGGCCTTTAACAAAATACCTGCCCTACCATGCCAAGTTGTTTGTCTTTGGAGATTCATTCTTTTCATATTATGGTTAATACTTCATGGATTCCACAGGGGTTTCCTGTACCGTTTACACATTCTATTTGAATTAACTGCAAGTTTGAATAGTTTTTCTATCTGCAGGTGTAATGGAGGGGTGAAGTCTAATTGCTCACATATGGTGTACCAGGTCTTCAGCCAGCTGCAAGATGAGGATTGTGGAGATGGAGGCATTGCATCATGTTCTAATGTTTACAGGTAAAATTCATCTGACATTGTTCAAAACCTTATTTTATAGAAGTATTTTAGAAATTATTTTTAATTTATTTACATCTTATGTAATTTTTTACTATTCTATATTTCCTGCCCAGATAGTCAAATGACTCAAAAATACTACCAGATTGCCACCTTCAATTTTTGAAATAATTCTTCAGGTTTCCTGGCCTGATATTATGGCCTTTTAATGCATCCAACAACAAAAATTAATGCCAACTGTTCCTCCTAGTTCCTTCACTGTTGTTTTCTATCCATCAGCCCTTCTCTGATGTCATGTAATTTCTCTTGCTCTCAAGAAAAATACTTGACATTGTTTTGAATCGTAACAAAAAAACTACCGACATTTCTTTTCAGCATTTGAGATTAAGACAGAGTATTTTGACATCCTAAATTCAAAATATTTACATGTAATCTGCTTCAGGACATCACAGGACTTTTATTTTTATTTTCATTTGGATTCAGTTTCCCTGAAGATTAGGCAGATCACATGACATGTTATGCATTTTGGGGGAAAAAATCACTATGATTTCCCACATAAAAAAAATTTACTGTTAAAATGGAAAATTTTCCATAGAGAATTTTGATTTGGGGAACAATTCTTTTCCATTCAAAAAGTACTTTCACAGGAAATGTTTAATTTGCTACTGAGCAGTGTTTCCATTGCATCAAGGTCTTTTCTGCTTCTCAGACTGTTATCACAGTGGGATGGTGCTGGGACTGCACCATTAGTATCCTGATTATGGGAGGAAGTGAGTCACACATTGCAGGGATGATATGAAAGGATTGTCCAGGGATGTGGGAGCTCTGGATCCTGCCAACAGGATACTTGGAGAACTTCTATAATCTTGTAATTCTCTTATCTATTCTTGATACTTCTATTTTTTTTGTCTATATTTATATCTGTATAAAGTTACCAAACTATTTCTCCTCCCTTCCTCCACAGTTATCACCCATTCAATGAAATTATTTTTTATTTTACATAATGATGTAATGTCTAACTGAATAAGAAAACAGAACTTTCAAAAGCCAACCTGTAATAGTGAGAAAAGGGAACATAACCTACAAGAGGTTTATTCCTGAAAAAGGCTTTTAAGGTAGGAGAAAATTTATCCCACACTGAATAAAAATTACACTGCAATTTCTGAGAAAGTTATGACCTTAAAACACCACAAATCTTCACAACATTTCAATACAGGTTAGCCTGAGGAATACCTTGTCACAGAGCTCTCACCAGCAGTTTTATTCAATTATTTTCTCATTATGTATAGACGGAAGTTCAGGAGTTTTACAGGTTACATGTTCCATATATCACTCTGTGAAATTAAGTACATTTGAATAACTTTCAATAATTTAAGATGGGATCAGTCTTTTGGTAAGAAGATAAAACTCTTGATAGTCCTTGTTAACTGTTTCCAACAAATGAATGATATATTATCTACTGTAAACATAACTGCCATCTTTCCTTTACTTTCCATCATAAAAAGATATTTTAATTTGCCTTATAATTTCTCTTCAGTATTAAAAATTCAGTTCCTCTCCCCAGGTCTTGGTATTTTTTAATGTGATGTCAATACCTGTACATAATCTTCTTACCCAAAGAAACCCACAACAACTTATCAGTATTTCCTGGTGATTTACTGCTTACACTTAATTCAAAGTGGGAGTGGAAGCCTGATTTTCTTGTGGCAGGGGTGTTTGTGTGTATATATGCCAAGCAGATGTAGATTTAGTACTATTGTGTGGCAGAAGAGCTCCTCTCTGAACTGTTCAGGAGAAAAAAAGGGCCTTCTTCACTGAGTTCTGCATCTGGGAGCGTGTATTTTCTGGAGGCCTAAATCCCCCAACAGAGTGAGTTTTCTTCACATACAAATCAGAGGACACAGAAAAAGCCTTCTATTAAAAGATTAATACTCCTCACTAGTAATAACAGAAAATAATTTTCCTTGAACAACAAATGGGTTCTTTGATTAGTATAATTCTCAAACCATTAAGATATTATTTTCAGACCTTTCCAAGACATACATTCATTCAACAGTTTCTCCAAAGCCTGCTTTTTCTAAGCTACATATATTTTCCCTTTTTGCACTTTGCAGAGGTAGCTGGTACTAGCAGAAGACAGCAGACCAGCAGCCTCTGAAAGGCAGAAGACCTGTGTCTGGGCCCATGCAGGGTCGCATGGTGGTATCAACAGTCTTGGATTCATCTGCATGAAGAACAAACTGCAGGGGTTGCCAGTAGACAGACATTATTTTTCAGATATTAATTTGTTTTCAGGGGCTATCAGAAAGATTTATAAAAGCACTTCAAGTCATGCTTTTTGTTTTATGCCAAGCTTTATGTTTTCTCTGCTGAAAGTAACAACCAGTCAAAGCACCTTTGATGGAATAGTTCTACATCAGAAGATGGACAATTTGACTTTTTTTCCCCAAGTAGAACATGTCAATTTCCATTGAGCTTTATAGGAGTGTATGTCAAAATTAGTAATTTCAAGTTTTGTATTTGGTTTTGATGAAATAAAATGTTTTGATTTGTCTTTATTATTTTGGGGGTACAGTAAAGATGGGACTGGAAAGATCTCTTAAGCATGTGCAGCTGCATCAGTGCCTCTTTCTATAAAATGCCATATTCATAAAACTCCTTACTTTCAACTGTGAACAGTGGTAAATTCTCTCTGAATGAGAGTTTCTCCCATATTTGAGCCATTTCACTGATACATTATCAGAATATATATATATTATATACCCCAGAATATATATATTATATATTATCTGATGTATTATCAGAACAGTACTTCCTAATTTAGCTAATCAGCTGATCACATATTTCCATATCAAATTATTGTTGCCTTTATTATTGATTATCTCAGTATTTTAATATTGTTTTTCCCATACCAAAGTCCTGTTACCATCTTACAAGTAGGCTTTGACTAACATTGTTTCTCATGAATGTATCAAATAGCTGAGTCTTTTATTAATCTCCAAGTTATTTTTTCAAATTCTTATGAACAGTTTGATGATTTGTTTCAAGTTACACTGATCTGGCTCTTGTCTAGGTCTTCCTTTTATGGAAAATCTTTATACAATATTCTTTGGTCTATTTTGAGGGGAGAGGAAGGGAAATTTTTAATTATTTCTACTTAAAATGTGGTTCTACTCTTTGTCTTTCAAATTTTTTTTCATATCCTTTGAACAGCTCAGGGTTGAGAGTTCTTTTTGAAAATGAGTAAGAATCAGCCAACCCACCTTGAATTATTTTCTTTTTTATGTCAAGATTGTGGTCAATTAATAATGAAAACAGAGATAAGAAATAGAGAATAGTAAAAAGAATTTATAGTGTTTTTTGCATGTTTAAGAAAATATTTGAAAATAAAAATCAGAGCCTAATTTATAATTATTTCCCTTCTAATTGGCTATTGTCTTGTTTCTATATCAGCAAATACATTTGGTTTTTCTGCACAGGTTTCCAGCCTTTTGTTCCAGATCAGGTAGCTGTCACATGGAATGGGGAACATTTTCTATTCTCTTGTACATTAAAGAACTATTTTTGGGTTAAATATATACAAAGACATAGCCATAGAAATAAGCTATCGAAGAACTAAATATGTTGAGTTAGATGCAAAAGACCCCAGTATCGCTGTATTTTTTTCTCATACAGATATTGTCCTTGGAAATGTGCCCCAGACATAAAAAGCTATTCTTCCCAACAAAGACTTTGGAAAGCATCTCCGATAAAGTTCAAATTACAGAATAATTAGTGCAAGATCAATTCTATGTATTGTATACTAATTTTGGCAGTGCCATTAGAAAAAGAAACTAACAAGATACACCCATTAATGACAAGATCAGAGGGTCTCATTTTCAAAGCATTGAAGCAAAAGGCCGCTTGCAAAAATATATGCCCAATTGCATGCTTAATCTGCACACACAATTAGTGTGACTTCATGTGATTCTCAGGTACTGAAACTCAACTGACCATTTCCATGCACACAACCTGATTTCCACTTGGATTCACAATAAATGTGCGTTCAGATTAAATGTGTAATTATGCAGGCCCCGAGCTTCTAATATTTGGAAAAATCAAACCCTGGAGGCTGCACTCCTCTCTTGAATATACAGAATTCCCACTGTCCCACTAAAAGGGTAATCAAGAGCAGAATATGTTTTCATGGCAACCATCTTTCATAAACAATTTTTTCTTGTACTGAAAATCTAGCCCAAACCCAGAAGCCACTTAAAAATTAAATCCTACTTCTACATAATTTATACACCCTGGATTGAAATAGGCAATGTATTTATCAACTCCTTTACACATTGGAATGCCAAGATGAACACAAATAATGCTGACAACTCTGCACCACAATAGAGTGAACAATTAAACACTCTTGTACTCAAAGGGTGTTTTCTTGGGCTGTGTTTCATAGCCATAATAGGAACCAAAGGAGGAGTATAAAAAGAACCTGAGCAAGGAAACTAGAAGGTAAAGATAGACATCTAAATGACAGGAAATGAGAAGAAAAGTCTCCAGTGTAGGCCTGCAATTTGGTATTCAGAACTCAGCTGAACAGATTAAAAAACCATAAACCATAAAAGATTGCTAAACTCAGGGGATCTTAACTATATGTGATAATAGTATTAATACAGGAGACACTTATAAAGCACTTTTCAGCTGCAGGCTCCAGAATACTTTACATGAATGGTTATTGTTACTACCACTCTACAGAAAGAAGATCCAAGCTCCTGAAAGGTTCTATCACATGCTAACAACCAGTCAGAAACCAAGAAGCAGGTTACCTACCTATTTCTACATTCTTCCTGAGAATCCTTAAAGTAGAAATTAAAATGAGAGCATTAAAATACAGCATTAGGCTACAGCAAAATAGTCAACTTTTCTGCAAGGGAAATTTGTGTGGTCATAGGGCAGATGAAAGACAATTTTAGAGGAATTCAGAGATTGCACTACCCTATAACTGTTTAGCTTTTCTGTAAAGAAGTAGCTTCAAATTGTCATTCCTCTAAATATTTTCTTTGGTGTGTGTATATATCTGTTATATATCTGTTACCAGTATTAGCGTAAATACAGCCAGTATAGAATTTCCTTGTGCAATTTACATGATCATCTTTAACAACAGATATATAAAAAGAATTACTCCTTCCTTTGGAAGAAATGTTTCATAAATCCTAGTATTCTATAATAAAGGACTCAGCCATTAAACTACTATTTATATGAATCAGTTATAAATATCTATAGATACTGGGGCAGAGTATCTATTAATGGAAGTACATTTTGTTTAGTTCTAGCTATAAAGAATCACTTCCCACCTAGTTTTCTTAATGTGAATTTTGAATGACTATATGACTGTGCATTTAAATTGCTACTCATACTCATGACGTCCTGTGCAATGGGAAGGAAACAAAGTCCAGGTGAACACTTCAAACAATGAGGCAAAATGGCCCCTTTGCATCTGCTCTATCTTCTTTCTAGAAGCTGATCTAGAAATAAGATTTCTAGAAATTTATCTATCATGTAAAAATGCCTTGCATGAAGAACATGGCCATGCCATGTGTAGAGAAGTGGTATTTGGGCATTCATATCCTTTCATGCAGGAACCCTTGCCACGACAGAAATTCTTAAGATAACAGAAGAAACTAGTGTTTTTTCTGTGCCTCATTATGGCAGAAGATGAGAAAGCAGAGACACTTCCAGAGCAGGACACCTCTAGGATATAGCTGTAGCCTCCTTCAGAGTCCGGTGAGCAGCTAGCTAAATTCATTTGGTGTCTTTAGTAACATCTCCATCTCACTCTTTGGTCAGTGATGTGCAGGGATGTTCTTGAACCCTCTGTCCCCTCATGTAGAATAACTGTCTTAAAACACTACTCCTCCTAACCAGTAACAACAGCAGAATTTGCAACGAGGAGAGGTCCTGCACCAGTAGGGCAGAAAGAAAGTTTTTAAACCCCTTGCTTCAGTGAGGGGAGGCCCATGGACATATGCTTGCTGTATCCTTTGCTCTAAGTATCCAGGTACTAGGTCCCAAAACCCTTTTACAAACCGTTATAGGAACAGGGGAGATGTGTACAGTATCAAACCAATACATAAAAACGTTTCTAAAGACAAGGATCACTTGGTTGCACACTTAAGCTGTATTTAACACCAACTGGAGTTCCTATAAACAGATCTAGTGCTGAAAGTAACTGTCAGCTTTTCAGTCTTCATAGGTATTTCTAGCAATGAAAACAGGTGTCTTCTGGGAGTGGAGGAATTGCATTATTCTGCAATTTTGACCCTACAGCAGAACATGAAAACTGTCACACTTCTTCGATTAAAATGCTGGTGGAGTCCAAATGTCATGTTCTTAGTCACCAAAATTTTCATGCACTTCTTTTTGTGGCCTCATTTGGAAGTATGACGGCAAACACCTGGAGCTAGCTGCGTCCACAGAAATGTCAGAATCAGCTCTCTTTGTTGCTAATGTACTTTATCTGGACAGTAATTGCCTCAACAGTGCAAGTATGAGCTCATATAACTGATTTCACCTTTCTTTGATCCTACTTCTACCGGACATGTTACTTCCAGAAGATGCCATGAGATAAAAGCAGTGGTATCATTCATGTGTTCTGCATTGTTGTAGATGAATATATTTCAGAACGATAACTGGTGAATTAGCATCTGTAGCAGTGATGAGACATGATGAGTTTTATTAATAAAAGAGCTTCTTCCCATGTTCTGTTACATTGAACACCACACACAAAAGGTACAGAATAAATATAAAATATACATGAAAATGTACTCTATGTTGGCTCATATTTTTCTAGAGTGATGAACAAACTTATCCATTACATGGAAAAAATGTACCTAGGAAGAAGAAGGGTTTTCACAGTGAAATCAAATGATCTAGAGGATTTTTGAGAACCTTTGGTAAAAGGCTCTTTTTGTTCCTGGTGTGAATTTTCTTAACCCTTGATTTTGTGTGAGTAAGTCAGGCTGTGAATAGTATTTAAATATAATTTTTCACATAATGCCTAGCCTACTTTCGAAACTCAAGTAGCAATTTAGTTACCTAGATTTTATTATATATTTCTATTTGAAATCTCACCTGTGGTTTGAACATATTTTGTCTTTTATTTCAATCCAGTTGCTATGACTCAAAAGCCCATGCTAGACTAGAATATGGTAATAGAGGCAATTATATTATTGAGTATGCAGCACTACTCTCAGGTTAAAGTTTCACACCTGGGTGTCATTATTCTCTCCCATATCAATTTATTATTTAAGGACTTACCATTTGAAAGCTCTTAGTGTGCTCTGGCAATTAGAGTTGTGGAGTTTCTGTCTGCAGTAGCTGTATTTATTTTGCTCTCCTAGCTTTTTGTGATAGAATAATTAGGTCTGCTTATAATTCAGTAATAGCAGACTCCTCTGAAAGTGCCAATATTGCCCAGCCCTTCCTTAATCATCTGCATGAAAAAAAGATAGGTGTGGTCTGTATCTCACACATACACACGCACACACGCACATGCACACACCGAACTAGGAAATGGAATTGTGGTAAAAATGCACCCAAATATTTCAATTTTATTCATATTGGTAGACCAGATTGATTTCTGCACTGGAACTACAATACCTGAGAACATTACATAGTAGCTTACCAAGGGAATAAAATTCCCCAATTTAAAAACATGAACAAAATTCATTTTGCTATGGTAATATTCAATATGTGTTATTTATGTTATGGCATTTAAATTACATTGTTATTCAAGCTAGGCCTGTGCCTCACAACTCATTGGAAAGTTTTGGAGACAATCAGTTCTGGAAATTTATTCATTCAACGCAATGGGCACTAAGAATATTATTTTCTTTCTTAAAGCCACAAAAAGCACAGTAAGCTTCCTGTTTTACTAATTTTACTTTTATACTTGTTAGAATAAACCAAGCCTCTCCTCTTCAATTGAAGGGATGGACCCTTAGTAAAGCCAGCAAGAAAAAGAGAAAAAACCCACAGAGTCGTACAAACATACATGAAGATATATGCACAAAATCAGAACACCTTTAGGAGTACTTGCATCAAAAATATTGCCAGATAGTTGATATTTAGGTGAACACAGGACACCTTCAGAGAAATATGTCCAAGCTTGCTGTAGAGTAATGTAAATTAGTATCTGAAAATGAGTTTACATTTTCTTAATCTATACATGGAACCAAAAATCTTGGTGAATTGTAACAAATAAAGAATCGCAGATATTTTCTCTATCCTAAGATTCATTGTCAGATGTATAATTTGTTTCTTCTCTTAAATGTTTGCCTCACCATAACATATGCCCTCCTATTCCTGTGTGATTTTCATTACTTTACATATTGAGATTCAAAAGCAAAAGCTCAGTAAATTTATTTCTGTAAAGTTGCTTGGCTACAGTCATGTCTATTTAACTGCAGACATGCTTGTCTTTTTCCTTTGCTACTTTGGATTTTATGTACCTGTAGTATAAAAGTCAGAGTAAATAGCATGTAAATATTATAAGAAAAGAAGGATAAAGTCAAAGACAGAGCAAGTTTGCAACACCCTGTCAGATTCTGTTCGTCCAGAAAAGTAAAAACGGAAATTTGAAAATCTTTGATATTTACCCTCACAGATAATTCTTACCCTTGAATATTCCCAAATCCCCTTTTCCCCTGATCTTGAACTCCCAAGGTATGAGAGATAGAAAGAAAGAAGACAAAGCCAAATCCATAATTTCTAAGATCAATAAATTTTCTTAGATAGCAATCTAAGAAAACACAAATATAAAAATGAGTCCTTGCAGAAAATTCACAGAAGGTACGGAACCACTAGAGTGTATAATTCAAGCTAATTTAAATAATGAGCTGAATAAATAATGTTTAGACTGGAACTTTAAAAGAATATTGTTATGTATTTTATGCATCTATAAATTATAAAATATGACCTGATTAATATAACTACATAGCAAAGTATCATGCGATTCTAGGAAAGGGTAAAATAATTGTGTGAAGTTTTCTAAATTTGATGCTATGTCTAAACTTGGAAGTGGTAAGTATAGCAAGCTTCACATAACATTAAAAGACCTTAAAAGCCATAAGTTTTAGTACCCCAAATCCTTCTGTTACACATCATTCCCACCACACATTTAATTGTACCATTCGCCTTACCAGTAACACTTCTTCACTGATGCTGCTTGCCAAGGCCTTGACGGTTTATTTCACGAGTATTCTGGTCCTGTCGTGCCTGAATGACATCTGTCTATTTCCATTTCAGGGCACCTGCCACTATGGTATCTGAGCAAAAACAATGACCCACACTAATGTGCACAGATCAATTACATGATAATTTGCTTTAAGCATTACAGTAATTTTCAGTCTTTTTATACACTCTTCAGAAAGGGCAGCACTGAAACTAATAGCCTTAAATTTTGTTCTGGGTATTATGTGGCTAACTGACATTTAGAAGCAGAGTCTTAACAGTTTTATTTGAACAACAAACAAGACCACAACTGCATAAAGTGATTAACATCTGTGAAAATGAGTGCTGGAATTAAGCAACAAGTGACTGAAACCTTCAAAGAAAATCAGAGGAAAATCTTATTGAAGGTCAGGATTTGGAACTTCCATTTGCCAGTTTCTCATGTATTTATTTTTGTCAAAATAAATATTAAATTGAAAATGTCTCCAGCATAAGCAAAGTCTTCAAAGATATTTGATGGTAAACAAATGACAGTTTTTCACCAAACTTTTACAGGACAAGAAGATCTGGACTTTTTATTTCTATTTGACCCCTCTTTCATGAACACTTGCATAACTGTTGAGTGTCACATTAAAATATCTATCCAGAAAAGACAAAGGCAGATTGGATATGTCCTCAAGTCACTGGCATTCAGAAGACTGAATTTCCTAATTTTATCCATTTATTAAAGTGGTTTTTTAATCACTAGGCATATAAGGTACATCAATGAGTAATCACCAAAGAAAAAGTTTAAATAGAAAAATGAAAATACCCAGTACTTATCTAGACATTCCTCAAGTAATGCTGGGAGTTAGAAGGCAAAAGGATGCATTTCATTACTGGAACAGTACCTACTCTTATGTAGCATTTTGTCAAATCACTTGTATATCATATTAACATGTTTCAAATTTTGCTTTGCTATGTTTTTTCTACAAGTTCAAAAATATATATCTTCCCACAATGGTGATGACAAGATTTATACTGAGTGCCAACAACAACTAAAAGATGAATGAAAAATTACTGCATTTCTGTCTGAAGTTAGAGAAACAGAGATTTATGGAATTGGCAGCATCTTGTCCCTAAGGAAATCCAGTTTGTGAGGCAGAGTCAGAGCAAGAGTTTTACCATGGTAAGTCAAGATTTCCATGAACAAAAATCGTAAAACTACTATCCCAAAATTCAAAGGGGAAACAATATTACTGATCTGCATCAATGGTTTCTAGATTTTCCACTTTATAAACTGACAATTTGAAAGATTATTGCTTGTCAAGCTGTCTACTCCCTGTAATCATTCCTTACACTGTCAGGCATAATTGAACAGAATATTGGAAAGAAGATTTGTAATTTCTAAATAGCAGTTGGTAAAAATTGTTCTTTAGTTTATACATCTACTGAAAATGTAATGTAAATAAGGCATGCCCAAAAATAATTTCTCTGTATGTGGTTACAACTAAGCAGTTACCATTAATCATATTTTTAAGCCTGCATTCCTGGAATTAATGCAGAGTTAGGGTTCTTCTTGTGTGGGGATATTTCTAAGGTTGTACACCAGGAGATAGAGATAAACCAGATTATGTTTTATAAACAAAGACTAAAGTCACATCAGACATTCAAAAAATCTTTTGTTTCTGAAAATCCAAATTCTTTGGATTAAGATTAAAATTAAGTTGTTGAATTCAGTGGCAAGAACATATATTTCATGAGAACACAGGAAATTATCTTTAGTCCTTGATAAATGTAATAAAGATTTAGTATCCTTGTTAAGAATGCCTTGCATTTAATTATTTTTGAAGTGTTTATGTTACAGCAATTGCTCTTGAACACCTGGTTCATTTTTCTATAAGTAAATACTTAGCCCAAAATTTCCTAAACTTTGAATTAATTAATTTCCAAGTGAACTACGGATTTTATATCCAAAGCAATCAGTAGAGCAGTATAACTTGACAGCCAC
The DNA here is from genome assembly GCF_048771995.1 of Taeniopygia guttata. Classification (NCBI taxonomy): domain Eukaryota; kingdom Metazoa; phylum Chordata; class Aves; order Passeriformes; family Estrildidae; genus Taeniopygia; species Taeniopygia guttata. The sequence continues at coordinate 61,090,752 of NC_133063.1, read as the reverse complement.
TCAAATCTACTAAATATAAAGGTCTTGCATCTTTCCCTATTGCTGCCCCTGGAAGTAACTTCAGTGGGTCCTACAGCACTGACTTGCCCTCCAGTAGTGGTCCCATCAAGGTGGCAAAATGCAAGAAAAGTAGTTTCAAAGTACCAAGTTCTTAGAACACTTCATATATATAATTCCTCCTCAATTTAGTGATGAATGGATCAGCTTTAGAGGAACTGACAATTTCTTTGACTGTTGCATATTCAGAAACTTACAGAAAGAGACAAATGACAGATTTTCAAGAGCCAAGCACATTTATTTAGGGAGTCACCCGTTTGCATTTGCACTGCTCTTTTTAACACAAAAAGCCCAGGAATATCCATATTAATTGGATAAAACAATAATGTTATGAATAGGTTGGACTACATCAGGATGAGAAAATAGATCCCTGATTACTCAAATTATCTTGTTCAAAGTATTTTCAGTAGAATCACAGAATTTAAAAACTTTTGTTTCTACAAATTTGAACCAATCTAATTTCTCCTTTAAATCAAACATTGGCATGCACACTTCACAGCTCCATGTACTCCAATTTGGTATAAACATCGTACTAAGAGATTTAAGTCAGTAATGAAAAATAAAAACTTTAACAGAATTTGAAAAAATATTTCCTGTGTGCAGCAAAACCCACAGATTATATAAAGAATCTCAGTTTTCATTTTAGAACACATACTTACAAATAGCTAAGAGAAAGAATTTTGTGGGTTGGTATTCTCTAGGTAACTTCTACACCTTGAGTTCCTCTCTAATGAAGACGGAGATTGAATTAGACACTGCTGTGTCATTCAGCTAAACAAGTTTCATGACCTTAAGTTTCCTTACAGTTCTCATACGTCTTCAGCCTCAAAGTCAATCTAATGTGTTTTTAATATTTTTTCCCCAGAATAATGTATTTCAAAAATTCTACTCTGACATTTAAGAAATGGTATTGCCTGTAGGAGTTATTAACATCTAAAGAGATTAGATTAATATTTATATAGAATTTACACATTTTTCCAAACATCATAAACATATTTCTTTGGTTTTATGGGTTTTTTTTTTTTTGGTTGGTTAGTTTTTTGGTTTTTTGGTTTGGGGTTTATTTGTGCGTGCATGTGTTTTTGTTTATATTTTGGCTTTTCCTGTTTAAATTGCCACTGCCAGACAGTGGCAAATTGAATTTAATTTATTCAGTGTACTTGAATATGTAATTTTCTGGATGTGTAATTTTTAAGTAATTTCTGTATCTAAACTGCCTAAACCTTTGTCCTAAATGCCAAATAGAGGAAACGGTTCCACAAAGCTGAACATATCTTAAATAATTACCCCATTTATTTCTATTTATCCACAAGTTCATTCTTGTACTATGTTATTGATAATCAAAATGTCCTGATTTATCATTCATTATGTCTTTCTTCTTCGTAAGCACTCCTAATGTTCCTTTCCTCTTTATGAGCTAAGTCTTTTTATGGCACTAATTACTTAACACTGATACTGGTTATTTCAAATCTCTTTATTTCAAATGGAAAACTACTACAGTGACTGAAATGTGTTTATGAAAAACTAGAAAAAGTTCAGAGTTGATGAGAAAAAAATCAGTATGTTCAAGAAGGAGTCATTAAAACTCCTTGTTAGAATACAGGAGCAAAAGTATCCACAGTTCATTAAAAACAGTATTAAAATATCTTCTAAGCTGGATATATTCATCCTCAAGTAAAAATTTCAGGAAAAATAATAATGTCAGAAAATAATATTTTTCCACATGAAGGTGGGGACCGTGTAATAATTAGGCAGATAGACAGAGAAAATACACATTAAAATACACATTATTTTAACCATCTCATTCCTCTCTTTGATCAAGCTTATAAATACCTTTTAGCTTCATTTGTAACCGAAGTTGAATGCTGGACAAAGAACTTAAGGAGACAAACAGAAGGGATCAAAAATAGTGAATTTTGCATATTTTCATGCCAACAACATCATTACAGAATGATGGGATTGTTCTTGAAAGCTTCAAGTTTTCCATAAAAGAACTAAGATCAGATATTTTAATGCTGCAGGTATGGAAAAATATTCTGCATGGGTTGCTTGAAACAAAAGTGACTGTAATAGAATGGAGAAGTTCTCAGACATCTCGCTACATTGAAGTCCTGATCAGTAAGAGGCAGGAATAGGGACTTTTCCTGACTAATTCCCCTGTGTGACTGGATTACTGCTTCTTAAATTGCCCATGTCATAGAAACAGGGTGTCATTGGCCATTTGCTCCATTTCCCGGAGTAAGAGTTACTACTGATGCTCAGTGAGGGTAATTTCCAAATCTATAGCTTTTCCTCTAGGATTATATAGTAGTGGTATTTTCATAGGAATAGACATTCCAGTAACCATTCTGTTGCCCCTGTAAAGGAGAAAAGTAAGCATCATAAAGTCTCGCAATGGGCTGTGATGATATTCTCTTTTCAGTGCACCCACATAACATTTAGAACATGCCAGCAACAAAGGAAAAAGCAGGGTCATGCACTGGGAAGAAATAACCCCAGGCACCAGCAGAGGCTGGGGCTGATCTGCTGGAAAGCAGCTCTGAGGAGAAGGACCAGGTGTTCCTGCTGGACAACAAGCTGTCTAAGAGACAGCAGTGTGTCTTGGTGGCCAAGAAGGCCAATGGGGTCCTGGGGTGCGGGTGGCTTTAAGCTTTCCCAGGCAGGTACTGTCAGGGGGCCTGCGGCACTGAGAGCATCTCCACTTCTGCTTTGGCAACTCCCCCAGCACACCAGGAGCTGAGCCCGGGTGGTGCAATGAAAGCCTCACCAGCATGACGAGAGGGCTCTTGATACAATCCATCAGGGTTTATTAAGGAAATCCAAGGGTCCAGGGAGGGTAAGAGTGGGTAAAGAGGCAGGGTAGAAGCAGGAGCAGGTAGGGCAGGAACACAACCTCTGCTGAAGGGAACCGGTAGCAGAGCCAGGAACAGGGGAGAGGTTAGGGTATATAACCGAGGGGAGGTGGAAAGGCTCAGGATACAAATCATCCAATAGGGAGAGGAGTCAGGGGAGAGGATTTGGAGTGGGGTGACTTGAACTGTACTCATGGGGAAGCAAGGAGGGAGTGGTTTTCCAGGGAGGACAAATGAGGGAACAGATGATACAGTATTTTCTAAAACCAGGGAGTGAACCCCTGGTGACTGACAACCATATATTTGCCTGACAAAGCAGAGAATCGTGGGAAGTTGCACCAGTCTCTCACCCTATGTTAAATGATGTTGCTTTCCCAAGGCATGCCAGCCCTGTCTTCCCCATGGCCATCTCCCACTGGAGTGCATTGGGAAGAGCATTGTCAGCAGGGTGAGGGGTTTGATCCTGTCCTACTAGCCCTGCTGAGGCACATCTGGAGTACTGTGCCCAGTTCTGGTTCCTCAGGACAAGAGAGACATGGAGCCCCTGAAGTGGGTCCAGCAAAGGGCTACAAAGATGATGAGAGGACTGGAGCACCTCACTTCTGAGAAGGAACTGCAGGAACTTGACCTGTTTAGTCAGAAGAAGAGGGAACCTCATCAATGACTGCCTATTTGAAGGGAGAGTTTCAAGAAGGTGGATGAAGGTGGTGCTGAACAATGGGACAAGAGACAATGGAGAGAAACTGATGCACAGGAAGTTGCACCTGAACATGAGGAAGAACTTCTTTACTGTATGGATGACTCTGCACCGGAAAATCTTGCCAGGAGAGATAATGGATCTCCCTCACTGGAGATATTTAGGAGCAGTCGGCACAATTCTGTGCAATGTGCTCTAGGATGACCCTGCTGGAGAGGCTGGACCAGATGTCACCTTGTTGTTACTTGCAACATTACCCACTGTGAGAATCTGTCAAAATATCAGACCCTATACCAGCATGATTCTCTTGAGCTTCTCTCACTGGAACAAGGCCAGTGTATTGATGTTGATGTTATGATGCTTGTTGATGTTATTTTTATTGGCCCACAACAGCTTTGTAAGGATATAAAAATCACAGAAAATTTTCCTGTGACATTGAGAACATCTCACAAATAAAATGCTTTTTCTTAGCCCTAGTCCCTATTTTTTTTCAGAATTTTCCAACTTTTATACTGAGTCTATGGGAAGAAGGCTACTAATATTTTAAATTTAAGTATCTATTGAAAGGTCAGTACCTGACTCCCAAGTATATAAAACACAGTTTTTTTGTTAACTTCAGTTACCAGCAGGAAAAGCAATGTGCTTTCAGGTAAAATACCAATATATTTTTAATCTCAGTTTCATTCCGTTGTGTTCTGAGTTTTCTCTGAAACCTACAAGAAAAAGCCCAAGGGAGTTCACTTGGAAAATACTTATTTTAGACATATTTTTTACAAAGAATACAAATATTTTATACAAAAATCAATATTTATTTCAGTTTTTAAAAGGAAAGGTAAGGAAACATTAGTCCAGCTTAATGTAATATAGATAACTTCTCTGCCTTGAGATAAAGAAACAAGCAGGGTAATAGCATCTATTGGCACTCACAGGAGGGTAGGCCATTTTGGTATGTAAACATGAAGTTTTAGACCACATGCAGTTTCTTGATGATTTCTATTAACTCATTTCTGAAAAGGTCTTACATAATGAGAATAAATAAATATTCCTCTTTGGAAAAAAATCAGTTGAAGAGAAAATTGAGTCTACAATGAAAATTGAATAATTAATTCAAGTTATTGGATATTGTGTAATTTAATTTTTTCTTCTTAAAAGCCTAGTGACACAGACAATAAGTTTCTAGTCAGTGATATTATCCACGGTCATAATAGGACCAAGAATAAATGGCTCAAGAAAGTTCTTTTCAAGAAAGAACTCTTCTTCTTTTGATTTTAGTAAAGCCTTACAACAGAGAAAGAAACTCTCAGCTTGACACACTTCATAAAACAAATACTTTAACTTACTGAAGCAGTGCTCACGTTCGATATATCTTCCTGTCCTTTCTCTCTATGCATAATCCTAAACCTCCTTCTTGCCAGTTCTTCATGCCTTTTTGCAGTAATTCCATGTCCTGCATCATCCATTTCTACCCTAGTCCAGTTTTGCTCACTTGGGTTTGTTTCTTATCCCCGTTCTCTCTCTTGTTCCCTCTTTCTCCTTCTCCTTCTCACCCTGACTCTCCCTCTCTAATAGGAAGAGAGAGCTCTCTTCCTATTAATTGCTTCTTTCCCTTCGACTACCTCTCTCATCCAAAAATCTTTTCAAGTCACATTCCTTTCCTTCACGCTACCTGAACACAGTACAGGAGCAATAAAGTTTAAGAAATAACCTCTCCAGTCAGCTTTTGTCCCTGGCAAAGGAACAGCCCAAAGCAGTAACCACAGAGAAAATCTCATTTTGAATTTCAAGCCCCAAGCAGATGACATCACTGGTGCATCCTGGAAGAGCTCTGAGAAGCAGAGCTCTGAAGAGCAAGAGCAGGGTCTTTTAGGCAGAGTCTCTAGAAAATTTAGCTGGCAAATATATAAAGCACATGAAACTACGTATTTTATCTTAATGTAGGTAACTTTCCATAAGAACAGCTAAAGGACATACCTGAAACAAAACACCTCCACAAATATTCATGGGCTACATGTGCAGACTACTGCAAGGAATCACAGTGTTCTCACCAAAGTAATTGATGAAAATATTGAAATTATGTATTTCAATTTAACTTTGACTGATTCTCAGAAATAACTGGAAGATGTTAGCTGAAGGAGTGTGTATTCTTTTGTTTAAATCTGCTTAAGGAAGACATTTGGAATCAAACATTTTAGTTGGACCTGGCAAAATTGACATGCATTGAAAGAAGACCATACAACAAAAAATCAGTGTGGAATCTCAGCTGCTGCCATCTCTGCTTACATTGCCTGTAATCTTAATTACTACTTAGAATCAGCATGTTGTTTTCACTTTCTCTAAGACCACCTCCCATCATTTATCTCCAATGCCTTTGCTTATGTGACCTATTTGTCAGTAGTACAAATGAGTTATCTAACTGATCATTCAAATTGTATGAAATAAAGTTGCTGTGAGAGTCTGAAGGTGATATTTGGGTTCATCTCATTCAAATGCTGAACTGTCTTGCAAGACACCTTATTAAGAGGCTACCTTATGTAAAATCCCATAGTTACCATGAATTTTAAAAGACTGATCATGTTTAAATTTATTTGCCTCAACAGGGCTTCAGTTCCTGGCATAATTATGATCTAACTAACAGCTCTCCAGACTTGCATGACAAACACCAGTGGACAGCAACACATTACTGCTTTAAAAGCAGGCTTTTAACTTCCTGTCTCCAGCAAGCATGGGAAAAAATATGTCACACCTAGAGAAGAAATCCAATTTGCAGAGCTGGAGGTGGGAGGACACAAGTGTACTGATAGTAAGTAAATGACACTAAGTAAATAATATTAAGAAAAGCCAAGAGTGAATTTATACATTAGCTAGGGAAAAAAACCCAACTAAAGACAATTCTGTCACATATGCCTGTTACTAAGCATGATGAGTTTAATAAAGCCTTAGATGGAAATAAGAAATAAAGAGTCAACATCTTAAACATGAGCACTAGAGCAGAGGATCCTCAGCAAGAGAGTGGAGAAAAGAACAGAATGTCTTTTATTACGTATTTAGTGCATTAACCCCCCAAAAAATGTTTATAAGAGAAAGGATTATGGAAAACAAAACCCTTATCCTAACAGATCATATGGCTGGTTGTGCTAGACGGACTCATTTATCTCCATTGAAGGAGGACGAGACCTTTATAATTCACTTGTGGCTTCATTGCTTGTGAATTATGAGCCTTGCCCCCTTACTAGTGGGCACCAATCTGTTATCCCAGCAGACTGCTGTTGTTGTTCTGCACTTTTTTTTTCTGCTTTATTGATAGGTGCCATAAGATTTTGTTTTTCTTTTGTCTGTACCTCACAAATACAATGAAATATACTTTCTTCTGACATAAAACAAGGCTAGATCATTATACAAGGTATATCCACCTGAAATCCTTTAAGTATCCTTGTTTCTCTCTATATCCTTTAGAATGTGAGTACTAAATAATTTCTTGGAGCTGCAAAATCTCTCAATCCTAAAAAGTAACAGTTTAATCTATGAAAAAGGACAAAAGCATATATTAATGACTATGAAATCAAAGACTTACTATACATACTAACCAAGAATTTACAGGCTTAGAAATATATAGGCTTAGAAATAACCCCACAAAAATGAATATACAAATATTCATTGACAAACAGGGACTAAGTGTGCCAGATGACTGCCAGTCATGCAGAAGCAGAGGGCTCCTATACTGCCTTCATGCCACAGCTATTAGTGTCACCTAGTGCATGAAATTATCGTTCCCAACAGGAGATAGATGCTGGCTCTGTTGAAAGTCTGGAAGTCATTTAAAGTTGATTATGAAGTACACATGGTAAAACCTGATGCATATAAGTTATTATAAAAATAGTAACTAGGCTTTTTAAACTTAAAAGTTGTGGTTTTTAATTTCATGTCTTTTTGGTGAAATTTAATCTGCTAGTGGAACTGCTGTAGAAATTTTAAAAGCCTCCACATAATCCATCATAATCATAATCCATTATTTGTAATGAAAATGTGAAAAACAAGGTTTTTCCTTTTCATATTATTTGTGGAAGAGATGAGTTTGTGGCAGACACCTTCATGCAACTGCAGTTTCAGACACATCAGATTTTCTTTTAATTCTATCTGTTATTTAAAAACATGGATTTTTTGTTGTCAGAAGTAAGTAAAAGAACCCCAAAACATACAATTTAGTTTGCTTTCCATGTCAGGGTTGTTTCCTACTGCATTGTTCAGTCAGTATAAGAAAACAAAAAGCAACTAAAGTAGATGTGATACATTAACAACTAAGATAAAGTGAAATGGCTTTGCAACTGATTATTCCTTTCTGATAAATGATGTCTTCTAATATGCCAGTGAATAAAGTTCAGCATGGCTTGTTTAGTTTTTTTGTTAATCACTTCGTAATGGCTCAGGGCAAAATGCCTTGGAAAGATTCTTAGTTGAGTAAAACTAAGAAATTTAACACTAAGCTAGTAAAAGAGAGAGAGACAAAGTGCAGGATCCTATTATTATTACATTGGACAGGGACAGTAAATAATTGAGAGTTGCTACCTAGAAGTTTCTTCATTATTCATGGGCTTATATTTAGTCCTTTATATCAATGCTATCTAATCTTGTTACATCACTTGCACTCCTCAACTCAAACATTAATATGTCTGCTACTGACATGTGATACACACTGGCTTTTCATAGATATCACAGGCTGCTGATCTGCACCAGTCATGAGCAATGTAATTGACACTGGCATACAGAAATATTACTGCCAGATTGAAGAGTATAAATAATTTTAAAAAAAAAATTCTTCCAATACTGCACAAAGAAATGTCCATAATAAGAAAAAGATCTCTTCACTCACACCCACTGAGAATCACCCCGAAATTAAAAAAGCAATAGATTAAGTGCAAGGGTCCCATTCAATTATACTGAGTATCTGTACTCTTTTGATAATATTGTATAGCTACAGAGCAGCTGGGTAGTTCCTGTGAAGAGAAAGGGAGGATTGCAAGTAAGTAGCTCAGATTATGCATCTGTTTCTAGGTTTAAATACCCGTAGAGGGGTCTCAACAGTTTAGCTGAAGATACAGATATTTAGAAATAAGGCCCCACTAAATGTACCTAAATTTATGTGTCATTTTATCATGGCGATAATATGAAAATACAGTGACTGGCCTGCAAAACTCATGAAGAGGGAAATAAAAGTGACATTAAAAAATTAATATATTGTATGTCTTAGAAGTTTTCAGGAAATTCAATTTTAATAAATGTGAAATATTTAAAAACCAAAGTCAATTTAGTGCTATACTAACTGTATGTCTACACCACCAGCGGGTATCTATCAGTGTAGAGACCTTAAACCTAAACGTGACCAATAAAGTGTGTCAGGTTTGCTTCTAACAGTGCTGGTGCATGTTACTTTGAGGAAACGTCAAGATGGGAAAAATGAAGAGGCACTTATTTATTCACCACTGATGGGGAAAACCAGAGTATTAAACGACCTATCAGCCCAGTGGGATGCTCATCCCAATCCACCAAGATGAGCAACTTCAATGGATTGTAAGTAAAAAAAAAAAAAAAAACCAAAAAAAAAAAAATTGAGAAAAGGAAATGCAAGATGGGAAAAAAATAAAACAACTTCTTAGGAAAGGAAGTAACATATTACATCTTTCCTGGATTGCTCTAAACTGAAGGAGTGTTTCTGTTCCTTCTAATTTCTACCTGTACTACAGAAACCAAACCATGACTTTGATTTTAGGAAGTGAAATTTCAGCTGGCATTGAATAAATAATACCCAAACAATCCCTAAATCAGAAAACAGTGGCATCTAAAATTGTCCCTATTTACTTGGAGTTCAATACAATTGTTTTTTACCATGTTACTAAACCCCAAGGTCAGTGAACAGATACAGTTCAGTGGGAGATGGAGCAGGTACAGCTGTGTTGCATGGTAGGGGAGCTCTATGCTTCTGATATAATAGGCAAAATGAGGGTAAGAAACCTGGGTTTGTCTTAAATAAACTTGACACACTGCCAAAGGTAGTACACAAATTGTGTACAAAGATTAATTACATAGTTTTATAATAATTGGTAGCTCTTATGTATCAGTTATGAAGCCAAGACATGAATACTTAACAAAGACTATCACATAGACTTAATTCCTAAATAATTTTATGAAAGTAAGTTTTTAATATTCTTTTGTGTTTACTTGGCCTTCCCCCTATTTCTCTATTCTTTGATTAAATAACAGATTATATTTTCAGAAGTTTTTTGTGGCTTTTTTTTCTTTATATTAAATTTTAGCTACTATTCAATACCCAAACCTAATTTTAGGATTCTAGTGTTTCTTTTGTGATGGTATGTTGTACTGGAAGAGTCCATGATAATACCACATCTTGCTACCTGTAAAGATATCTTGAATGTAAAGTAATTATGATAAAGGCAGTTACCGTATTAGAATAAAAGGTGGGATTCATATTTAATAAATTAAACAGGAGACTCTGAACTTACTTTATCCCGTAATAGCTGTAATGATTGCCCATGTTACTGAAAGCTTCTCTTTTCACTGGATGAGACAATACTGCCTTGAGTTCTGCTGTCTCTATATTGGTACTGGATATGAAAATCAGGAAAATTTTATAAGATGCACCTATAGACATAGTCACATAATAAACAAAAATATGACAGCCTTCAGTTTCCAGTGACATCCTGAGGTAAGTGCAAAGTTAGATATGCATTATTTTATGAAGATTTGGAGTGCATGAACATGAAGTGGTTTCCTTTTGTTACACAATCAGCAAAAACTGAATACAATAGACCAGGATGCAGAAAAGCAAATCCTTCATATGGAAAATGGTAAAATTAATTCCTGTCAGTCACAGTCTTTTTCTATTTTAGGGTACACAGTAGCACATTGTGGGGTGTCGCTTTGCTCATTTTCTCTAAACATGGTAGCAATTTGTGAATAATATCAGGAAGCAGAGATAGTTCTGGCATCAAATATTTTCCCCTAAACCATATGATAATTCTGTTTCTCTTCCTCCAGAACTCAGCTTTTCTGAAGGGCAGAAAGTTTTTCCTAACCAGAGGTTTCTTCAAAAGAAAAACAACAAAAGGAAACAATGGAAGCATGGCTTGCAACAGATAATACTAAATAACTTGTGTCCTGCATGTTTATGTTTCTGGATTCATTCTATAGCTCTTAAAAAAAATCACTATCTTTATAGAAGAATCTTAAAAACTTATATTACTAGTCCTATTGTTTACATCCCTAATGGTGATAGGTGAATGCAACAGCTTTTAAAAAATCCTATGAAAACAAATCTCAAGCATAAAAATCCGGTGTTTTTTTGTTTTAATTCTAAAGTTATTTAGACTAATTTCCAAACAAGTCAACTTGCAGTCATTATATCTTATATCTTATTGAGCTTACACATGATATTTGATACTAGCAGGCACCTCTGCTATGATATTAATTTTCCAGATTTAACAGTTTTGTATATTCCTACATAATCCTTATAACTCATTAATACATTTAAATGAATAACTAAAAAAAAAACACCAAGTCAAAAAGCCAAAACAAAAATGTGACAATTCCAGACATACCCAATAAAAAGCTGATTTGGATTTAGATTTATGGGGCCAGAGAGGGGATAAGGGAAGCAGTAGCTCTTTCATATCTGCACACCTGTGCAGTGTCAGATGAGCTGTCTGACACCTGGTAGTGTCAGAGGCCTTCAACTCTACCCAGTGAGAATCACACTGGGCAAACATTTTAAATTGCTCACTGTAATTCAGGGAGATACTGTAGTTTCCTAGATGTGTCTTTCAAAGGGCTTCAGGAACTTGAAAGTAGCCTCTATGCTGTTAAAGTGAATCCCTTATATGATTTACCATCAGCTTCTTAAAAATATCATCACAAAGCTGAGACTTGCTTTGCGATGTGATAAAGATGAATGCCACTCTTTAGTGCATGTTTCAAAATAAATGGATTACATTAACTGATGTACAATTCCCCTCTCTCTACGATTACTTCTAATTTGTACATTCGTAAAGCCATGGATTGCTAATAACAGCTATCACTCATTTTCTCTGAAACAGTTTGACACTTAGTACTAGAGATCATAGTGAGTTATAATAAAAACTGTACTTGTAGATAATGTACAGACACAATTGCACTTCTTCCTCAAGGATTTAATAAAGAATACTACCAGCTTATACACTATCTCATTTCCCTAAAATGGAGTGAAGCAGCCTTTGAGCACAGACAGGAGTGTCCACTGGTATCCCCCAATGAATCCCTAAAAGTTGTATGCATAACTGTCTTACATTAGTCTGCTTCTGCCCCCATGCTTGTCTGGCATCCCATGTCACACACAGGCAAAGTTAGTCTAAGATCCAATAAATGTTACTTCAATTCCAACAGAAAGCTCACTGATGTTTGGTACTCTTAATTGCAATACATTTCAAAGACAGCCAGATGCTATGCACATAACCTTAATCCAATGGAAAAAGTTTCTGTATCTTCAATACCAAGCCATACCAGCCCACAGGTATACTACTCTGGGTGAGCTCCCAGCAAAAATATTTTGAATGGAAAACTCCTAAGGGCAACATGACAATTGTCACAAAAGAAAACTGCACAGGGTAATGTAAGAATCTCTGAGCATCTGCCAGAGGAGAATCATGAAAATGCAAACACCTGGAACAGCAAGAATCACACTCACGCAGTATTTTTTAGGAGCTCAGTTGTGTTAAAATTGCTTGTTTCCTTTCTTCTACTGTTTTTTTCCTTCCTTTAGCGAACACCTCCCTTTTGTAAAGACTACAGCTATCATTACCTCTTCAAGTGTGTAGATTCCATTAAAAAGCAAAGCCTAAAGTATTATATAGTTGAAGTTTAATTCCTAACCTGGGTTTCAGAGGGTGCATCCAGTTCAGTTCTCTTTCTCTAGGCACAATTCTGGGCAATTCTTATTTTCACAGGTATATTTTCTTTCAAAAGCTGAAAGGAAAGACAGGCAGAAAGGACAGATTTTGCCATTTCACCCTATATATTCCCTTCAACACCCTAACCTAGATGAAATGAGGATACCTTTCCTTAAGGAAAACACTGGAAAAGCAGCAGTAAAGTAGAATGCCTCAGTTCTTTATCTCACTCAAAAAATCCAACAAAACAAACCCAAAATTCGTTAGTTAGCAATTACATGTTATCAGTGGTAGAGTAACAATGAAAATGAGCTAAGAGGTCTACAGCACAGTTTAAAACTAATAAAAGCTGGAATATTTATTGAATTGCTCAGGTCAAAGCAGTCTGCCACCCAGAACTTCATTAAATGACATATTTGCCATTAAAAACAAATCCTAACTTGAGTGCAGGGAGTGAGGGGATGTCTCCAGCATAGGCAGAAACACCAAACTATTTCGTGCGTTGACTTTCTATGTGTGAGATATATAGTCAGCATTTCTAATGAATCTGCTTGGAGTGGCTGGAATATTATGATTTATAGCATCTTCCCACTCTCCATCATAGCATTTTATTAGATGGATGGGAAGCCAGTAGTAATGAGGTTAGGAATGAGAAAACATCCATCAAGCTTGGCTACATCTTCTCAGTAAAGACAACACACTATCTTGTACGTCACAGGCAGTGATTTGGTCACGATGGTATAAAATGTGTGATTAAAACCAAGCACTTGACACTAGATAATAGGCACCTAGTTAAAAAATAGCTCTTGTGTTCCTGACTTTTAATTAAACCCAACTCATAAATATGCACTGTGGTAAATATACTGCAGAATTGGTCTTTTTTATATTCCACCACGTAACAATTACCTCCCGAATGAACACTTTATTTCACTACATGCTGTTATTAGGCCAGAGAGAGTCTAAGAGACAGTCTAAAATACAAATGTTGAGTCAGTGATGTCAGGCAGGTACCCAATGATCCCATCCAATTCAATTGTTTTCTCTCCTCACACTTGCTACTGCAGTTATCAATCTAAAATAAAGCATCCTTGATCATTTCTAGCAATCTTTCAAGGCACCTTTGATTGCTTCAGTAATAACAGAGAGAGAGGGAGCCTCTTAAATGTAGAATGCTAGTGCACTGTAAATCTGTCTTTTTAACACGTTTATTCTTTTGTGTGTGTCTCATTTACAGAAGATTTTTTTACATGGCTTTGAATAATGTAAAGCTGACAAATTTGTGTACAGAAGCTTCAGACAGTATGCAGGCACTTGTTCAGCAAGCTGTTTAACTGTGCCTGACTTAAGTGCTTGAGTCATCTCATGGAGGTTAACAGTCAATTACCAATTGATTGCTAACTCAACAATTGATCAATAAAGGAGTAATCCAGTTCCCTCATGGCTTCAAGAGACAACATCCTTGTGCTAAAACCAGAGGCACTGGGGTCAAGTCTGTATGTCAGGGAATTCTTGTGGCTGTAAAGGCAATGGGAGGGTTTTGGTGCCACAGATCACAGTATGGGAGGAGACGAGGCCAGCTGTATATATCTGCTCAGGTTTTCATTCAGTGGGACACATGGTAACTGAAGGACCTCTGTTCTAATAGCAAAAAGTAAGCATTTCTGGTTTTAAGGAAATCATTCTTATCTACTAAATGAAGTACATTGGTATCTGCTTAGTTGTGAGCAGGGAACAACCATAAGCTTAATGGATGTACTTCAGTTGGTATGTACTCTACATGGTACATTTGGTATGACTAAATATCTTCACTATTTTCCACTGTAAATTAAATAATATTTATCATACCTGGTCAGAGTTATTAAAAATTCTTTGAGACAAAAGGGTATAAAACACAGGAAATACATCTTTTCTTTCTGTAGTTTCTCAGTAATAAGTGAACACAGCATTTTTAAATCATGACAGAAAATTGACATTTTGTAATGGTGACACATCTTGCTAAGAATGATGAGTTTTCCAGTGCAGCTGAATCACTGAACTTTATAATTTTCCTAGAAGATTTGCAAATTAGTGATTTCTGCTGTACACCACTATTTTTCCCCTCTAAGGAGACCTTTGAAGCATTTGCTAGTGGCCTCTAGGGAAGTAAATATTCCTGTGATGCTTCTTCTGTTTTCACCTGCTGCACCAAAAGATACCTATAAATACACAAGATATGTTCCAAAGGTAACTTTTGCATATTATCAAAGTCTGCATTGCTGGATTTTTTTATAGGCAGAGGTAAAGGAAATGGCATTTCTTATTTTCAATGTAAAGACAACTGTATCCATAATAAAAGTATCTTTCAAATATGAACCTGTTAAGTTGGTTCAGAATGTTAAGGATCATTTTTTTAAAGCTGTTTTATCAATTAAAGGTACTATTTTTTTCTGTGATCACAGAATGTGTCAGGTTGGAAGGGACAATAGGGGGGTCAGATGGTCCAAACTCCCTGCTCCATGAGGTCCATTCTAGTGCACAGGATGACATCCAGAGAGTTTCTGAATATCTCCAGTAAAGGACATTCCACAACCTGTGTGGGCAATCTATCCCAATATGTGGTCACAGGCACATTAATGAAGTTCTTCCTTACATTCATGTGGAACTTCTGTGCATCAGTTTCTGTTCTTTGTCTCTTGTTCTATTGCTCAGCACCACTGGTCAGAGCCTGGATCCATCCTCGACACCCTCCCTTCAGATGCTCACAGACACTGATGAGATCCCTTGCCTCTCAGCTGACTCTTCTCAAAGATAAACAGCTCACTCAACCTTTCCTCATAAGAGAGATGCTCCAGTCCCACAACCATCTTTGCCACTCTCTGCTGCACCCACTCCAGGAGCCCCATCTCTCTCCTCTCCTCAGGAGCCCAGAACTGGACACAGCACTCCAGATGTGCCTCACCAGGGCTGGGCAGAGGGCCAGGATCACCTCCCCCAACCTGCTGGCACTGCTCTTCCCAGTGCACCCCAGGACACTATTGGCCTTCTTGGCCACCAGGACACACTGCTGGCTCATGGACAGCTTGCTGCCCACCAGGAGCCCCAGGTCCTTCTCCTCAGAGCTGCTTTCCAGCAGATCAGCCCCAGCCTGTGCTGGTGCCTGGGGTTCTTCCTCCCCAAGCGCAGGACCCTGCATTTGTCTTTGTTGAATCTCAGGCAGTTCTTCTCCGCCCATCTCTCCATCCTATCAAGGCCCTTCTAAAGGACTGCCCAGCACTATAGGCATTAATGTTTGATAAAAGGAAAATACACAGAAACCCAGTAACCTACTTCCTTATATTATTAGTATTCTGCCAGTGTATTGTCCTAATATAGCCATTTAAAGTGTCATGCATTTAAGTGATTTGTCTTTTCTTTCATGCCATCATACTAATTTTAAAAGTTGAAATAATTTCAATAGTTTCAGAAAATTATTAAAGTTTCATTGGATAGAAATGGTGGATCACCAATCAGGATCACTCTGTCATATAGTGAGGTGGAACATATCTTGTTGATATAATAACAACTTACTATTTAGAATGAATTTTAACGACAGGATTAATTTACCTCAACAAAAAAGATAAACTTGAATGTTAATAAAAGGTGAGTTATAAGACTTTCATACAAAACCAAAATTTTTTATTGGATGTAGAAAGCACTGTTCAAATTGACTATGATCTGTCTACTTGCAGTCATCATAATCATTGCAGAAAGAGATTTGTTATGCTGGCTTTTATTACGCATTCCTTTTTCAGAGGAATAAATTACATGCTCCTTTTGCTTTGTTAATATTGCAGGCAACCACGGGTGCTGCCGTACATTCCCTTGGAAAGACATTTTATACAGCGCCAATTAAGCAGGAGGTGGGAATATTGGCCAGAGGATCCCAGTATCTCAGCTATAGGTCAATATGGCTACCAACCAGCAAGAAATTATTTAGTAATGGCTTGTACAGACAGCACTGGGTTCAAGCCCATCTTCTGCTAAGGATTTTGATATACAGGCTTCTCAATGAGAGCAGATGCTACCAAACATCCTTGTATTGAGAAGGCAGATTAAAATAAATATAAATCATGACCATGGCCTCCCCTGACCAAGCTAGATTTTGCATTGTTTCATCTTTAATAGTCTTAATGTTTCAACACAGAACCTAATAAAATTTCTATGTTGATACTTAGCCACTAAATCTACATATAGACTCAAGAATGTTGACTGCTCCCTCCCCTTTTCACAGATTGCAAGAAATTCTAACCCTAACCAAAAACTACATCAGGTTACTTTCTAACATCCAAGGAAAAAAGCATATCTTCTTTTAAGGGTTAATCAGAAAATAACTGCCAATCTAATTTTTTTCTGCTATTTTGAAGGCTTCTTAATGTTCAAGTGAGATTTTCACTTAGCTTTCTTTGCATACTTCCGTGAAATAACTATTGAAACTTTTTTGGTGTCTTCAAAAATGCCCAGAGAGGTCTGAATTAGCAAGGTGAGGTCCGGTATGGTTTTTAATTTAAGACTAAAAACTGACCTTGAATTGAATGACAATTTAGCTTTAGCACAGAACGGGTAAGAGGATATTAACTTGTCTTCTTATATTCCAACAGAAATGTCCATACTCTGTGTTCTTTGCAAACATGGTGGCCACTGGTAAAAACAATATCAAGACTTTACTGCAAACAAACTTCAGTATAAAAGGTCTCACCAATACTATGCGCAATGACAGCAAAGAAACACCTGTACCTTTGGAGGATGAGATGCAAGCTGGGCTATCTCCTCCTTCGTCCCTCTCACTTTTTTTTTTTTTTGACTCTGTGCTTTCTGAACTCTGCACATTTAGATAGTTCATTGCACCTGGCTCTCAGCGGCTGCGGGACGGAGGTTCCCGGCTGCTGTCCCGCGGTGGCTGCAGGGCAGACACCGAGCGGCCACCCCGAGTCTGTGCCCAGCCTGGTGTGGGTGGCGGTGATCGCTGCGGCGTGGGGAGCACAGCACGGCACAGAGCACAGGGAAACCGAGGCACAGGAATAAGGGAAGGACACTTGTCTGAGTCTCCAATGATTTAATGTCAAAGTTGGGGCAGAACAAGTGACAAATCTGAACCTGAAAGAACTACTTTTAAAGGGTAGAGGGAACACGGGGAAGACACAACCTGTGACCAACAGGAGGCATTAGGGCAGGGGTGCAGGGTAAGGATTTCCCAGTAGAAGCCAACACGGGGAGAGAGCAAACCTCACAACCCAATCCTGCTTTGAGGAAGGGATGAAAGACAGGGAACACTCCAGAAAGTGTGCTATCTTTGACAGATGGGGTAAGGCAAGGGAACAAGGGAGGTACACAAGTGGATTGACAAGTAGACTGACATACATTTTGGCCAGGAAAACTGTGGTAAACAACTCAGGAGTGAACCATTAGGGAAGCCAAATGGGGTGCACAGAATGAAGCATTACAAACTTATAACAAGGAATATTAAAACATACTACAGAAGAACAAACTATAAAATAACAGACTACCACAGCTCATCAGACATATTCCCTTGCCACAGAGGACTTGAACCATTAATAGCAGTTTTATCTTTCATGATTGTTCTCAATGCCGTCACAGCCTGCAAGAAGAAACTCGAGGTCTGTAATTTTGTCCCCACATGCCAGTGAAGCTTAAATGAGGAGAATTCATTATTTGAATTCTTCTGTTCTGAAAGTCACTATCCCTCATTAATGTATTTTAATCCACAAAAATTTAGTCAGGTTTTCAAAGGAAAACTTTATTTTCTCTGTAATTTTATTGTTAACTGGGCTAAAAGAAAAAGTTCCAACTTTTCCCACAAGCCAGGAAGAAAGAATCATTTCATATTTGCTTATTTCCTTGTATTTGTTCTATGTCAATAATATTTCTTCTCATTTTATTATTGCTAGTAGAAGAGCCTCATTTTTCATCAACAACAGCTGACACTTTGAGGCCAGGTCTCTCATGTGACATGCCTGGACAGAATCTGCAGGTCACCCTGTTTCATTAGACCACAGGCTCCCCAGGACACAAAAAATTCTGCTTTATTAGAAAATTTCCAAGTGGCTCTGATGATTAGCCTTTTGTTATCTATTTTATAAGATGTGGCTTTTATCCTAGATTTCTGGAAATCAATTCTTTAAAGAAGGAGATAGTTTCTGTGAAAAGTATAGCTCAAACCTAACTCTTATCTAAGTAAATAATTTGTAATCCAAGTAATGGCTCTCTGTCACCACACCCATAGTCTTTGCTAATCTATTCAAATTTTGACACACAAAGCAATGACGCAGCAAAGAAAATGAAATTTCCTACTTATTAATGTCTGTAAACTTTGTGCCTCTCTGGAATGAGAGTGTGAGGCAGATATAAAAGGACATTTTAAATACTTAGTCCATACTTGGTCTGATCATAGACCTTTAACCATACCCAGTCATGAGTAGAAGGTATTTTGATTTTCCAAATTTTCAGAAGCCAAGTTTTTCTTTAATTAGAGAATTAGGATGAAGGACTTAGCTGATAGCTTTTTCACCCTGAGACTAAAACAAACTTTTCTGGAGATCTCCTATGAGTGCACTAATACTGAAAGTACATTGTTGTGACATATAAACTTTGAGAGTCCTAAAAACTAGGTTAAACATCCTTGATTTCTTCCTGACTGCAAAGGGTTGCTATCTTGATGGTGCTATAAGATCAATGTGAAAAGGAATCTATTTGTGCAGATGAGAGTATTAAATGAAAAGAAGCTGAGCTGAGGTACATTTCTATCTGCAAGCCCTGAATATCTAAAGGATAACACCTCTAGTACAATACCATCAGCAAACTATATTATGATTTTTATTTCATTACAATCTTTTGGGAAAAGACAACAAGTACAAGTAGACAGAGCAGCATCTTCCTTGAAAAGAAACTAGGATTTTCTATTTGTAAGTTCTCTAACAAGAGTCCCACAGTGCCATTGTGTTTACTTTGCATAGGAAAACTAAACAGTGAGAACACTGGTGAAGGAGCTCTTCAACTATTGAGATATTGAATTCTTATCTTTAATAAACCAACACT